>NC_090438.1:666425376-666750149 GCF_031143425.1 Pleurodeles waltl
TAATGAATTTGGATCCAACTTCCCCTTTTTTAATACTAGCTGTCAAGTGACTTCCCTTGTGCTTGCCTATCTTTTAAAGTAAGATAGAATTAGAAATGAATACCTGCAGATTCTCTAGTAATAGTAATTAGAATGCACCACTCCTTGTTTCAAGACGCCACTGGGAATTCAAAGGAATAAATCCAAGCCAGGAGATGGGGCACAGCCCAGCCTCTTCTGGACTCTGAAGGGTGCAGATGGGCACGCTCTTGGCCCGGGAGCCCCCTGTTGCAAATAAAGGGCCTCTGGGCAGGAAAATCCACAGGGCAAACTCTCTGCTACAAGTCAATTTGGGACCTGTGGTCCACGGCACCTCCTGCAGCAGACTTTCCAGGCACTGCACTGTGGGAGCTCTCCAATGCTAATAAAGCACCTCTAAACACGTGAATACACAGGACGGCCTCCCTACAGTAAGTCAGATTACGATCTGTGGTCCATGATCCCTACAGCAGCAGACTCTACTGCTGCACTGTAGAGGCTCTCCGATGTTAATAAAGTTCCTCCATGTGTGAAAACGTACAGGGCGGCCTCCCCACCTTGTCAGTTTGAGACCTATTGTCCACGGCCCCTCCTGCAGCAGAATCCTGGACAGTCAGGTCTGCAGGAATGGGCATTTTGCCTGTTTGGTCCTGCAGAACTTCCTAGTTTAACAAATGTGTCCGCAGCCCGACACAGGAACAACATTGCTTGGGTATCTATTGAAAGGTAAGGAATCTGCAGCTAGAAGTCTCTATCAGATGAACAAGTTACTTACCTTCAGTGACACCTTATCTAGTAGAGACAATATTCCTTACCGACCCACCTATCCTCCAAGCTCTGCGGATAGATTTCTAGGGTTGAGGATACTGCCTTTCAGGGCCCTAGTTCGGAACACTCCAATGTCATTGCACTTCATGGCTCCGCGCTACTGGCATGAAAAGTTGTGAAAATGTAACTGACATCAGTGCACCAAAGTGGTGCCTATATGAGTAACCGTGATGTCACATCCAGTGCCAACAACACCAACTACACCATCTACTGGCCCGTAGGGGTACTGCTTATGAAAAATCTTCCAGATCCATTCTGATGCCTAATAAATTCAAAGGTAAGGAATGTGCCGCTAGATAATGTTTCTACCAGATAAGGCGTTTCTGAAGGTAAGTAACTTGTTCACACTGTAAGGTATTCAGCAACATACATCTAGACCTAATTTTCTACAGCTTGTTTACTGCTAATGTGTGTAAGCTTTTTCAACATGCTTGCCCTTCCTAATGTGTCTTGGCTGTGTTCAGGGACTACTAGGCAGCCAAGGCCTCTCCTCATAGAGATCAGGAAGCAGGACAAGAACTGGTGCCCCTTCAAAGGACTTCTTTCCTAAACAACAGATGCTGCAGGCCACCCCCTACCTTGTTACTAATGGCAGCTGAAGTCAGTCCTCAGTGTATCAGGAAGAGCTTGACATTTAATGAAGAACGTTAGCCTCTTCTTTCCTCATCACAACGTTTCCCAGTCCAGAACTGATCAGTTTCAAAGACAAAGCACAATTCAACACACACAAGATCAGTGTGTGGCATTAGCAAAAATCAAAGAACAGGATCACATTTATAAGTTGTTCAGGCACGAGGGGTGAGAGTCACGACTGTACATCATGCAGAGCAAGAACGCATATAAAAAATGTGCAAAGCAGCATGACATCAACTACAATTAAGACTGCAGAGTGTAGAACCACAGTATACAGAGCACAACATTTACATAGGTGTAAAACACGGCCTGCTAACCTATATACTTGACAGGTGGCCTGATTCCCCTTTTTCCATCTCTGCTCTCTCACACCTACTTCAGAATCCGAATCATCAACCAACACACAACCTTTCCCATTACACCACCTCCATTCATATTCTTTCCCTATCCTATATTAACACTCAGCACTTCGGCCAGACGCCAAACCTTCCATAGGTCGTTGTCCGAAATTCTAACTGAAGACCTATGAACCTCCAACAGTTGTACTGGTTCATGATATTTAGACATGCACTCATCAAAATTCTTAAGCAACAAATGCACCAAGCCATGAAGCAGAGATTAGAAAGAAGAGCTCAGTGTTGTGCCTCCTGCCAGAAAGCAGAGAGGTGTGACCACTGGGAAGGAAAAGCTAACAAATCATTTAAAATCACGCATAGACATAGAATGTAAATAAAATAATATGCACTGCAAAGAAATAACTAAAATAGAAGACTAAAGCAAAACAGGTGACACACAGAGCCAGACAATCAAACCTACTATACCTGTTGTGCTCGTATAACGATATGATGGAATATATCTGCATGGACTACACACTTTGTAGTGTTACTAAACTCACAATAAAGTGTATGAATTATAAAAATGCTGACACCCATCTGGAGAAAATAATGATGACACTATTTGGAGTTCACTAGATGGCGGACATGCCAGAGGAAGAAGCTGCTTCAGGTCGTCATTGAGTCCACCAAAGTGCAAAGGTAACTTTGCCATAAATAGTTGTGGAGCAGCTGTCCAATTTATAGTGCCTGGGAGATTCATATACCATCATTTATTGCAGGGTTACCATCTTAAAAAATAACCATTGAAATGGAGGCAAACTTTCAGTAAAATATTCATTTTGTTCTTACATGGTAGTGTAGGGGATGTTGTGCTTTAATATTATTTGTGCATCATTAACATTGTTAAAAATATGGATATAAACTCGAATTCACATGTGCACACTTAAATTATGTTATTGCTTTTGAAACAATTTTGCTATGACCTGTTAAAGTGCCTTTCATTGGCTTATGCTTACTAGGCCTCATTTAGACTTCAACAAGATGTTCTTTAAATGTATGTCTCATCCTGCATATTTACTGTTTATTATTTCTGCAGCACACAGTCAAGAATAGTCATGTTTGTTTATTTCCAAATGAATTAGAAAAGGTAGGCTTTAAGCAATTTTAGAGAAGACAGTTCCTAAGAGATCGAGCGGAGTGAGAGGGGAAGTCAAATCCATTCACCACTGGCTATTACCATAAAGGAAAGGCCTCCTCATCTTAGATGGTGATACCTCGGAATTGTGCCTTGCAAGGCATAGCCTGAATGCAGGGGTCTGGAGGAAAATAGTGCCTGATTCTTGGAATCAGATATTGTAGTCCCTGCTTATAAAAATTGTGATGTAAAATGATAAGCGCTTTAAACAAGAATCCTATTTTTCACTGGAAACCAGTGCAGCTCCTGCAGATGGTACAACATATGTGATCTCCATGGAGTTTCTTTATCAACTTGGCTGGAAGACAGAGATAGATGGAACTGGAATTGTGTGGTCTAGAGGTGATAAGTGATTAAACTACTGTCTTATATGTCTTTAGGAGCAAGAGGTTTAGGAAGTTTAAAAGGGATCTCTAAAGGGAGAAACAAGTGGCAGTGACAGAGATGATCTCAGGAGAAAAAGACAGGTTAGGATAGAGAATATCCTTTTGCATTTCATTTACAAAGTAATGTTCTTGTTTGGTGTAGAATTGCACAGGGGTAGACCGGAAATCCCTCTACTTTTAGTCAGATCCTAAAGAAAGATTTGGAGAATTTGGAGGTACCCTGTAACTCAGTCTTGGTCCAATACATTGATGACATACCTTTGACATCAAGGACAAAAAGACTGTAGACTAATTGCACTGATAAATCACCTACAAAGAAGTGATTTATCTTGGTCATCATATTGAAAAAGGAGCAAGGAAAGTCTCAAAAGAATGCATTTTTGCAATACTGAACATGGATGCTCCAGCTACTCAGAGGGAGGAGAGAATGTTCCAGGGAGGATTTGGCTACTTCAGTTAGTGGATTCCAAAATGTCCCTGACTATGAGGCCTTTAATAAGGTTAACTCAGTGATATCAAGGATCCAGTACAATGAATGCATGGAGGCTTTCCAGGAATTACAAGAAAATTCGTATAGTGAGCCGAGCTTTGGAATGTCTCATTATGATAAAGAATTCTATCTTTATTGCCATGAGAAGAATGGGTACTTGCTCTCAGTTCAAACACAAAGACATGAAGGGGTGATGAGACCAGTTGCTTACTTTTCTGCTGTGTTGGATCCAGGAGCTGTAGCTCTTCCCTGTGTGAATGCAATTGCAGCTGTTTGCATTGCAAGTGAAGGGATTGTAATGGAACATACTCTCATTCTGTTTGTTCCTCATTCAGATGAAATTTTGCTGACTTGTACCAGAACTCAGCACTTGATAAAGACACACCTTCCGCAGTATCAGCAAATTATACTGGCAGGTGAAAATATCTCAATCAGATGGTGTAATTCCCTGACCCCTGCATAGCTGCTACTAGTTTCTGACAGCAGTGATGATGATGATGACCCAGATCATGACTGTGTCAATGTTACAGAATTATGTACCAAGTCATGACCAGATATCAAACCAATTGCTGACCCATGAACCCAAAGGCTTTGAGGGAGTGGTCCCTCAAGCCCCTGGTGGCTCAATGTGCGACGCCACAACGCTCAAGGTCCGGTCGAGAGGAAGGTCACGGGAGCAGTCGCGGTGTCTGAGATCTTCTTCACACTCAAAGTCATCAGGTCACTCGGGTAAGTCCCACTGTAAGAAGAAGAGTAAGAAGTCAAAGAGATCTTCAACTTTATCTTGTCCGTCGGCTGATGAGATAAAAGAGCCTTGAAAGGATCCTGTGATTCTTGGAGTGTATTTTATTTGTGAACAGTATGTTTATTCCCAACTGCCCAAGAGATGGCATGCCAGAAGTTATTTTGACAGTTTTCCCGAAGATTTATCATGTGGAGCATTTTGATGATCCTGTAAGGAACAAAAAACCTAGAACTAGAAGAGGCATTAGTGCTGGAGAAGTGGTAGGAGACATATTTGGTGCACTGATTCCATCTGTAGGTGGGATTTTGATTGACCAGAAAATTATAGTTATATAAATTATACTGAATAAACTGGCTACCAGTCAAGCAAATTCCTTATTGGTTGTGAACACAGAGCTGGTGGTGATAAGATCTATGGTTTTGTAGCATACACTTGCGTTAGACCTTTTGCTCACTAAAGAGGGCAGAGTCTGTCGGATGCTTAAAGTTCGACAATGCTGTACTTACATACCAGACATAAGTAAGGGGTTGGAAAGATATATTCAAAACATTTCTGGGTTGACGAAGGATTTGAAGGAATTGGAAGCGACAAGTGCATGGGAGGCAATTGGAGATAGATTTGCTGTTGTAGGCAGATGGTTTGGAACTTAGGAAATGGAGCTATATGTTTTATTTTGAAGGCGTTGTTTATTGCTGTATGTGCGATAGTTATGATTGTAGGATTTATAATTTATCAAAAAAATAAAGATTGAAAGGGCAAAGAAGAGAAAGAGATTAGATGTTGAGCTGGTGGATAATCAGTGTAAATATAATAGGGGTGTGGAACTCAGGCAAGATGGAGGTGGCAGGGGCAGGCAGCAGCCATCTGGCCATGTTAGGCAGGTGGGAGGGGCAGTGGCAGTTCAACAGAACACTCATAGAAGATAGGTCAGGGCTGTGGCAAGTCCATGGAATACGTTGGGCAAAAAGGAGGGAGCATGGGGTAATTAGCAGTGCAAGGCAAGGGCGCAAATTATAGTTATCTTAGGGCACGACTTATACTTGCTTGAAATAACTCTAACTATAACTGCAAAATATCTATGGTTTTGGATGTTTGAAATGTGAGCCTAACTATAACTTTCTTGTAACCTTTTTATTTTATTTTTTTCAATTTCTCTGTATTTTTTAATTCTATTTCCTAACTATAATGTCCCTGTAACCTTAGTTTTTTTTCCAGTGATTTTTTTAAACGTTAAGTAACTTTAATTGCTGCAGCGGGGAAAGGCTGTAGGGCCTGACCAGCAGCCAGGCCCTGCTGCCAACTCCCTTTAAGCACCCAACCCCGCACAGCACATGGCCTTTGGCCGTGCACTGCTGGGTTGGCCACAGGGCCTTGCCTGCCCAACCCTATGCCATGCAATTAGTGCTTCTTTGTTTGGTGGAGATGTGAATATATTCCTTTGCATCAAGAACGTGTCTCCAAAATCAGCAGGAAACGCACTCGGGTGGGTCTTTTAGTTAGCTGTTTATCACCGTGGGAAAAGGGCAGGAAGACGTTACATAACACTAATGTATATGGGGCGCGCCTCTAGATTATTTTACATGCTCATAATATCACTACTTAAGATATTCCGCTTGAAAGAGCAATGATGCAAACACCTCCATCAAGGATTTCAGATAACTTTTCAAGATGAAACTGCTAGAAAAACACACTTGATTTGCCTTGGTCATGCGCAAGATGTGAGGATGATTTGTACTTTACCGAAGTAAGTACTTCTTAGTTTAGTGGCGATGCGATCATATTCCTGTGCATCAAGAACGTGTCCCAAAATCGGCAGAAAACACGTTGTGGGTCCTTTTAGTAAGCTGTCCCGCATCCTGGGAAATAGGTCAGTATGGGTTTTTGGGTGGCAAGGGCATTTTTAGATTGTAGGGCAGGCATGGGTTTCTGAGTGGCAAGGGTGATTTAGGTTGTAGGGTGAGTATGGGTTTCTGGGTGGCAAGGGCATATTTAGGTTTTAGTGTGGGTATGGATTCTGGGTGGCAAGGACATCTTTAGGTTGTAGGGTAGAAGAGGCAAGGGCATTTTTAGGTTTTAGGGTGGGTATGGGTTTCTGGGTGGCTAGGGCATTTTGGGGTTTTAGGGTGGTTATAGGTTTCTGAGTGGCAAGGGGGTTTTAGGGTGGGTATGAGTTTTTGGGTGGCAAGGGCACTTTAGGTTGTAGGGTAGATGAGGCAAGGGCATTGTTAGGTTTCAGAGTATGGGGTTTTGGGTGATATATTTATACATATACACACACATACATAAATGTGTATGTGTGTGTGTGTGTGTATATATATATATATATATGGTTTATATTTACCTGTAAATATTTTACCACAAATATGCCTTTACCATTTGTGCCTTTACAATGAAAATTTGTTGTAAAGGTATACCTGCTAAAGGCATATACATGGTAAAAATTTGCACGGTAAACGCTCATGCAGTGTAAAGTCAATGTTGTAAAGGCATGCGTGGTAATGGCATGCATGGTTCCATCCTACATACGTCTAGAAGAGTCTAGAAGAAAGATGATGAAATCAGCAAGGTTTTAGTTGGTCTCATTCGAGGAAATTGGAACAATTGTGATGACTTGACACAACATGGATTCTTGAAGGTTTTGCAAGGTCTAAAGTGGTGTTCAGTTTCTTAGGTGAGACAGCTTCTTTCTATCCTTCGAATGGAGTGGATGCCCTTGAGATTTGGTGGTGTATAGATCTCTCCATTCTTACTTTGGCTGAGTGATGTCACCCAACACATCTCTCTTGCAGAACTTCTACTGAGGTTTCTGTTATGCTGACACTTTGATTAATATTAATTTTCAGCATTTCCAGAGACATTTTTAGGTTTCTTATAGTGAATTGGAATATTTAGAGTTAATTAGTTTTCAATGATTAAACAGAAAAATCGCTTTTTGGATTCTGATCATAAAGTTTGTTTCTCATCTTTTGTATTGTTGCGACGGAGGTACTTGTATGCCTTAGGCTGTTATGATAAAAGCTGATTAGACACTTTACTTCACCTTTGGTGATTCTGTACTTATGTAGTATGCTTCTGAGACTCATTTACATAATTATGGCCTTAAATTTGTAATACATCTTTGAACTTGAACTTACACCTCTGGGGTTTAATGTGTGACTAAATGGGTTACACTGTGAATTGATTTAACATTGTTGATTTGATTTCTCCTTACATTTTGGAACTCCTAAAAAGGTCTGTCAGACCAGAAGAAACTAGGAAATTGGCAAGATGCGTTCTCTATTGCATCTAAGTGTTTACAGTGACCTCTTGGGGTGGTGCTGGAAGGCAGTTGCTTGTAGTGGCCTTTATGGAGCACCATCCGAGCTTGTTTCCTACGGACAATTGTACCATTTTCTCCCGACAAAGTATCTCAAACATAATAGATTCTGAACACAATTTGAAAAGCACAACATGCCCACTCACTGAATCTCGTTGCCTTTCATGTGAAATGTATTTTTTATTCCTTGAGAAATAACATACAACAGGGCATGGTGCAAAGAGGAGCATAGTGAACTGGAGCCATTTTTGTGTAGGTTGCAAGAAGGCACCATTTTATATGGTGTAAAATGGTACACAACCATACAAGGTTAATTTACCCTCTGTGCGCTCTGAGCCATAAAGTGTCTCATCTTTCTGAGAAAGTAACCTTCTCAGATTAGCTACATGTCTGTTTACTTGGCGGTGGCGTTTTGAATCTGCAGAATTGTTGATGCAGGTTAGGTGCAACCTTTTTTAATTAAATTAAAATGTAGGGATCTACAAAGTATGGGGCCTTCTCCTCTATCAGAACAATAGACGTCCTTGAGTACTTGTGCAGAAAAGTGACACAGTGAGAAGAAATCACAGAACACCATGTGCAATGTTTATATGGTGCACCTTTATGTAATAATGTGTGCAACACCAGTTTGAACTCATTTTGATGTTACACTATCAGTTGCCTCAAACACACAGATCTAGGTTTGGACTACTTGAAAGCATTCCTCCCACCATCTTTTGCATCTTTGATGTAACACCGTAAGTGGCTAAGGGTATACCCAGATGTGGGTCCTTTGCTTACTGTGCCACAGGATCCAGGCTATACCTCACTGATGAGGCCTAATAAGGCTGAAACCCATCTGGCATGGTCGTGTTCCCTATTTGACAGACGAGGGCTCATCTGTCACTTTGGGAGGGACTGTTCCCAGGAGGAGCAGGGTCATGGCCAATTTGTACAAGACAGGCTTCTGTCTAGGGTGGCACAGTGGCAAAAAAACAATGGTTTGGAATGCTTTTCAGAGTGATTGCCAGTGGTTTGGGCTATTTGCAAGCATTCCATCCATGATTTTTTATGTGTTTGATACTGTTCAACTAAGTCATGCATTGTCTCTGAGATGTGTTTGACATATACAAAAAAGTTTAAAAAAATACTATATAGCTTAAACATGCTCAGTGCTTTCATAAAATTTTCTACATTTTCTAATAAAGCTGGATGACTATCAGAAGGTCTACTGAATAATCGGCTGCGATTGTGAGAAGTGCTCTGAGTTGGGGATGTGATGCGGGGTGTCACGCCTTCAGAGAAGGCTCGCTTGATGGGCCCTAAAATACTCTTTGAAAGTCGTGAGCTCAATGTAATAACTACTCAGATTGTCCGTAGCCTTTGGCAGGAGCTGGTTTCTGTGATTATTTTCAAATGCAACAACATCCTTGGAAACTGTCTTGTATAGCTTTTTGGAAATGAAAGCACCCCATCTGCCATCCTTTATGCACTTCTGCCATATTTTAGATTAGTTCACATTCTGAACGTAAGAGGCACCTCCTACTGATTAGTGCATTTTAATATATGACAACGACTCTACCTATTGATTGTAGTAGTCCAAAGACAGCATTTTGATTTCACTTTGGGGCATTTTTTTGGGCCACAAAAACTCAGCTGAGGTTGTTGAGATTATTTATTGTGTAGGACTGCTCGGTCAACCGAGCCGACCAAATAGCTGTACTAGTATTAGTGTTATCTGAGACCAAGGTGTGCTGTGCTTTTTGTACCAGATATAAACTGGTTGCAAAATCGTACGTTCCTTGGCGACTATCCTGACAACAGCAGAGCCAATGAATCCCTCCCAAATGTGCCTTGCTTCGAGAAACATTTGTCATGCTTTCCCTATGGAGGAGCCGGCCATTTGTGTTGTTCTTCCAGGAAGTGAGCCTTTCAACCCCGTGCTGTGTATTTGTGACCCTATGCTTCCTCTTCTAAAGTCCAGAGTGAGCAGAAGGTGTCTGTCCGACCAGCAACAGGTGTATACATCAGGTGTTGAGAAACCTCACTGCGGCACTGTGGCAGGTTGCACCGCACTGTGAATCCTCAAACTGAGTACATTTGGGGTCTCATTTACAAGAAACTGGCACATCGTGATCGATGCACCAGTTTTCTTACGCTGACTTGTGCCCACCATAACAACGCTATGGGAGCACTGTATTTACGGTACAGTGCTCCATGGTGCACAGTGTCCACAGCTGCGTTAGAAGTTCTGATGTAGTTGTGACACTAAACTGTAGCATTGCTGGACTAGTGTCAAGATTTGACGCTAGTCTCGTGATGCTGGGTGGGGCCACATTGAAAACAGCAGAGCGTCAATTTGATGCCTGCCCTGAGCAGGCGTTAAAAAAATTACACTGTGATGGCTCAGGAATGGCGCAGTGAAATCTTGCAGATTTCACTGTGCCATTTCTGCGTCCTTTTTTGAGGGGGGGAACGCCTATCTTGCATACATTATACCTGACGCAGGTATAATCGTGGCACAAGGGTTTACAAACTTTTGCAATGGTACTATTGTGCCAGTTTGTAAATGCAGTGATGTGTGGGGGAGTGTTTGCACAGCCGTAGTGTCAAAACTAATGATGCTACGGCGGTGCAAGGGGCTTGTAAATGAGCCTCTTAGCCTTTAGTTTGGAGGCAGAAGGCAGAAAAAAATATTTTAATCAAAAGATAAACAGTGTCAGTCTTTCAAGAAGAACTACAATGTATGATCTAACCACTAAATAAAACATGGACTCTTGTTAATGAAGTAGGGATATGGCTTACCTTTGTAGTGATTAATTGGAGAACAAAAAAGGTCACTGTGTGAGAAGAAGGACATCCAAAGGACAGAGTGATAAATCAGAGGTGTGCGTTTCCTAAGGATATCCTATGGAAGTATCTGAGGCCATGTTTTCCTTTTCCAATGTGCTTATCTAAATGTAAATCTAATTCACCTTTTTCTCATTTGCGATTGTTTGTGAACACGTTTGAGTGCATTTCTTGAGTAAAACTACAATTTTTATTTTTTCTTTATATGTCAAATAATATGTACATCATCACTATTGGAACATCTTATTTAATCAAAGTCATCAGAGCAATGTACGAAATACATTTATTTCATAGTTTCAGTTTAAATCCTAGCCTTTGGATTGAAATGGAAACAGACATTTTTTTCTGAAACGTAAAATGTTTAGTCTGTTCAAATGGTTTCCAAAGCTCCCCAAAAAATGTTGCTACAAGAACCGTGAAAATGAACGTTGACATATAAGTGATAGCGAGAGCCCTGGGGAGTGGTTAGAATGGGTGTAATGTACTGCCAGGCAGAAAGAATTTGAGGCTTCAGTTTCATGGCAGAGGTAGTTTTGAGAGAGGGCACAACAGACAGACCAGAGGACCCCAGTCTTTGCTCCCCTGTTGCTGGGCTTTCTTATGTTATGCTAAATTGACTTGCATATTACACTAATCACCTAGGAAGTTATCCAGGAGCTTGGGCAGGTGTGTAGGGGCGTGGTCTCCACCTTTCCTATATGAAGAGCCAGGTCTTCAGCTTCTTGCGGAACTTAAGAGAGGAGGAGACTCATGTGCTGAGGGAGGTCACTCGATGTCTTGAGTGTGATGTGGGAAAATGAGCAACCTTCAGTTTTGCTTTTCCGGATACGTGCAATGTGGGCGAGTGAGAATGAGGCAGGACGTAGGTGTCTGGTGGGTTGGTGAAAGTGTATGTGGCTGTATATGTGTATATGAGAAGTTTAAATTGGCTGCACTTGTGAATAGGGAGCCAGTGAAGCTTCCTGAGGTGCTGTGTGATGTGGGTGTAGCGTGGGAGGTTGAGTATGAGTCTTGCAGCGGTGTTCTGGATGGTCTGTAGTCTGTGTACGAGTTTTGTTTGGAGTTTCCCACGTATAGTGTGTTGCCATACTCCAGCCTACAGGTGATATAGGCAAAAGCTTTTACATACTTGGAATATTATGTCACCAGGCTGAAAAATGAATACATTTCATTCATGCCAACAGGTTCCGGGGCCTTAGTCAGTGTAATGTCCAACCCAAATTCTATCTGGCATTTGTTTTTCTTGATGGTGAGGCCTGCATCTCTCTGTTTCACTAACACCATTTTCAGTGTAGAATCATGTTTCTCCTCTGATTTGCCATTTACTAGATTTCCATCTTGAAAACAATG
The DNA here is from genome assembly GCF_031143425.1 of Pleurodeles waltl. Lineage (NCBI taxonomy): Eukaryota > Metazoa > Chordata > Amphibia > Caudata > Salamandridae > Pleurodeles > Pleurodeles waltl. Next base: position 666,437,502 of record NC_090438.1, read on the forward strand.
GACATTCGGAAAGGCTTACAAAATATGCTGCATTATGTACTGGAATGGAGCAGATACAGATACCAAACTGAACTACATTCTAGAAAAAAAATCCACCCCAAATGTTGTTGTGAAGGAAGTGAGGCATTTAGAACTGGGATGCAATTCCACTTGGTGGTAATGATGGCGGGTTTAAAACCAGGAAGAAGCTTGCCTCGCTCATCACATACAGTATTTCACTGATTCTCAGAAAGGCATGACAAATGACCCATATTTTTTTACTTGATGTCTTTTTGGTCTACACGCAAGCATGAGTCCTTGTCCCCAGCATTTAGGGTTATAACTTTGAAGTCAGCCATTTAGAACATTCAGGACCTCATTTACAAGTGGCCTGCACTGCCAGAGCATCATTTTTTATGACGCTCCGGTGGGGAAGGCGTATCAATCAGACTTATGAGGTGCTGCAAAGCCACCCTCCATGGCTTTGCATGGCCTCATAGTTATGGCGAAAGGCAAGCCAGAAAAAAGCGCTGACTTGCCTTACTCTAAGTCAAGGAGGAATTCAATGGGAATTGCTGTGGGTTGTCCCATGCAACACCCATGGGTTTTGACACATTCTCAGATATACAAGAATCTGTAAACCTGGGAATGTGTCAAAACTGTGCGCCTCCCAAAGGGAGGGGTATAGAGAAGTAACTTTATTTCTCTTTGTTTTTTCCTTTGACTGTAAGTGCTGCATTCTGCAGCACACATAGAAAGAGGAAAATGCCTCCATTGATTGTTTTTGTGCAGGAAGGTGCCCCTTCCTGCACAAAAACAATCATGCCAACAACACAGACACTCTCGCACCACAGTGCAAGGGTGCCTGCGTTGTCACTAAGCAGAAATTTGTGCACAGGCAGAAAGGAGAGGAATGCTCCATATGTCATTAATACAGCACATTCCTGCCCTTTCTTTGTGGCACAGGGCAGCGCAGCAAGAATCATTGCAGCAGTGCCCTGCGCCAAAAAGTTGTAAATGAGGCCCACAGTCTGTTCTATAACCTCAAGAACAAAACATCAATTTCATTCTGCATTTAAAGGCTGCCTCATACATTAGGATTGGGAGCTGCGTTGTGGGTTAAAGGAACTGCTCCAACTTGTAGCCTGAACTGGTGTTGAAAATTGGCAACAAGACCTAATTTCTCAGAGAAAACGTCAAGGTTACTCCTTGCACACTTCCTCTCCATTGAAGTATATGTCAACCTGTAACACCGGCTCAATTTTATTGGGATCTTATCTAATTCCAAGTTCTTTTTGTGTCTCCACCTTAAAAGATTTGACCCCCTTCTTGACACGCTAGACCTTTTCTATGTCATCCTTTGCTTTAAAGGCATTTTCATCCTGACCATGCCTTCTGTTGTGATTAGGTCTTTGTGAGTTGTCGGCGTTTTATATTACAGAACAATCATTACCAAATTTCTCTGCAGATACAATGGTGTCAGGCAATGTAAATGGGGAGCAAAAAAACAAAATGCCCAAAGTCACCAACACTCACAATAACATCAGCCAAGCTAGCAGAAAGAGAGGAATCATCATTTGAAGCACATACCCTGTCATCTTCTAAAAAGGTGAACAAAATACAGGGTGGTGATGGAAACAACTGTCCCCTCATTCTCCTCATCACTCAAAAGTGTTTATTCTTAATGTGACATCATCGAGTGAGTCAGGAGTGCCATCAACTGTCAATTAGTATGTACAATCAAACAGAAGATCCCAAGAGGGGAAGAAAGGGAAATAAAAAAACAAGGGTGCAAGGAAATCTGGGAGGAGAATAGGAAAGGAACAATAAATATATGATAAAAATGTCCAGTGGAGAAATAATGCCATATAAGGCAGTTATATACATTTAATATTGTACACATGAAAAGCGCTTAAGAGAATACAACATACATATGTGTGCCACAAACATACATTGAGCTTTCTCACTCATGCCAAGCACAGCCACGTATACCTCTTTCCTATCCTTCTGTGGCCCTTTGCTGCATTCAACACATTCAATCACCAAATTAAACTTCCATTCATAGCTTTGTAACTACAGACTTGTTCCAGTTCATCAGTTTATCTGTAATCTGAAACGTGACCTAATCATTTGCATAAACCAATATAACACCCAACTTGCCTCTCATCACCAGGCCAAAATGTCAGAGCTGTCATCTCAGGTAACAGCAAGTTTATTCTATCATCATGGTGAAAAGAAGTGGAGAAAGTGGGCAACCCTGTCAGGTACTTTTCTCCAGTTCTCAGCAGTTGAAGACTAGTGCTCCGATTCTAACGTAGACCCACACCCTGTGATGCCGAAGTAACTGAGGGAGGTTGGGCACCTTGCGGTTTTGTCCTCTGTGTTGCAATCTTTGATAGCAAGTTTATATTGTATTTCATGTAAAACAATAAAAAGTGTTATTAAAAAATTCTAACATGGGACAACAGTTTAGTGTAAAGTAGCTTGATCAATTTGATCAATTAAGTGGCTCCCTCACTAAAGCACTTGGTGCTTCTGTAATAGCCCACAAGCTGCAGGTCCCTTCCTAGTGGTACCAACAGGCCTCAAACACTCACCAAAATACCTCAGCGTGGAGTACGGGCTTGCAGCAGGTCCTGGGGCAATGGCATCCCCATTTTGGGTCTTCAGTCAAGGTCAGAGGGATTAGTTTGGCACATAATCTATCCAATAGAGCAATCTGAACTGAAAGTGGGAGCTCCTCCAGGTGTACAGCACAACTCGTTTGAGCCTTCACTCGTCCAAAGCTCAGATTCTGCTTGGACTTTTCACTTGGGAGCTGGGAATGGACCAACAGGATCAGAACGAAGTTCAAAGGGATGGGGTGGACCAAAGCCGATTGAGCCATGTCAATCTCCTCCAGATATCAATTTTAGAAGAGCGCTATGATTCCATATGCTTTTAGAGAGCAGTGAGTAGCTTATCGTTTGCCAGGAGTTGCCTAGATAGGGGTTACTAGGCATGTGATATTTCATAAGTCAGAATGAGGTTCACGGTGGAAGAAAACAGAGACCAATGCAGAGGTTAGATCAGTGTGTTGAACATGGCACAGAGTCATGAGATGGGGATAGCGATGAAACATTAAAACACTTTCTACCAGCTAGAAGAGAGAGAACAGCAAGTCAGAACCTGGCTGAGGTGGGGGCGTGAAATCAGCTAGATAAGAGATGGAGATGAAGCACAAGACAGAGGAGTGTGGAAATGAGGTACAACTTTGTGGGAGAGGAACAACAAGGTGCACAGTGAATGAGAGTGGACAACAAGATGCAACACAGTTGCAGGGGTGGCCCCTCCACGTGGGCTGAGGAGTGTCACCCTGCCAACTAAATGCCCCCCATAACAGAAAAATAAAATGGTAATAACTTTGTTTATCACCATTTTATTTTTCAACACCCCACCCAGATCCAAGTGTCAGGACGGGGCGTGGCAATTGCTGCCGAGTGGCAGCAGGGAGCTGTGCACATGTTTAAAATGCGCATGTCCCTTTGAATGGCCGTCTTGAGACGGCCAGCCACACGTGCACTTTAAACATCTCTAACCCAGCTGTCTGAAGACAGCTGGGTTAGAGTAGGCGCAGACCTCCAGTGCTCTGGTGAGTGCTGAGAGAGCCGCTCCCACCAATCCTGACTCTGGTTTCATGCTGGTTACCAGCATGAAACCGGCGCTAGGATTTGGCTTGTGCAGTTTTCTGGTTCCCATTGTTAACGCAAAAGTCTTAATTAGAAATTATTAATGAATGTTTATGTGTATTAAATAATGAAATTAGTAGCAAATGATTAACGTGGAAAAATTAATGTGCACGTTTGAAATTCTGACCTTGGAGAATGGCCACCAGTATTTACAAATTGTACTAAATGAGTGGTTAATATATATGAAATATTGAAAATGTATAAGACTAATGTGGTAATATGTCATATTGAGAGATATAACCTATGTTTTTCAATAATTGTAGGCCTTAACTTAGCAAGTGTCTTGGCCTAGTCTTGCCAGGCCTCATGCAGAAGCTGTATTTCTTAACGTTCAATGAAAAATGCTGACAAAATGAACTAACTGTGAACTGCTCATTGTTTAATAAAATTGCTTAACTGGAGCTTTCCATGTGAACCGACGGACAGGAGATGATGGAACTAGAATTGTATCAATTGGTGTGTAATGTGCGCTAGATGTACTTTCCCAGGACTCAAACAATGAAGACACTGACTGGAGGAGAAGATGCAACATTTCTGATACCTGACGAGTCGGATGATGAGGACATCGTAAATTGGACCAAACGACGACATGTGAAGTGTGAAAAATTAAAATTCATAGATTTGATTTGCAGACTTTATTGGCTAAGGAAATAACGTACGATTAATTGACCAATTCGAAATTGGGGGATGGTCTGGGTGACTTTGATATAACAACGTGACAGAGGGAAAAGAGTTCAGAACATTACTCTGAAATTCAGATGTTAGGAGAGCAAACCATACACCAAATTGTGATGCGATATTGAGGAGTAGAGATTCGAGATTCTGTCATTGGGCTCATACTCTCGGACTGAGAGCCTGATGAGATGCTGATCGACTGATGACCTGAAGACGAAGACTGACTCTGTTGCTGATCCGTACCGAGGATAGGTAGATATGACAATGTGACTGAATATATTTTTGTGCCTTTTCTTTCTAGGTACCAACTGCCCTGTCTAAATAGTATTCTTAACTAATTGTTTCTTGTAAGGAAATGCCTCCTTGGCATGGTTACCCCCTGACTTTTTGCCTTTGCTGATGCTATGTTTTGAATTGAAAGTGTGCTGAGGCCTGCTAACCAGGCCCCAGCACCAGTGTTCTTTCCCCAACCTGTACTTTTGTATCCACAATTGGCACACTCTGGCATCCAGATAAGTCCCTTGTAAGTGGTACCCCTGGTACCAAGGGCCCTGATGCCAAGGAAGGTCTCTAAGGGCTGCAGCATGTCTTATGCCACCCTGGAGACCCCTCACTCAGCACAGACACACTGCTTGCCAGCTTGTGTGTGCTGGTGAGAACAAAACGAGTAAGTCGACATGGCACTCCCCTCAGGGTGCCATGCCAGCCTCTCACTGCCTATGCAGGTATAGATAAGTCACCCCTCTAGTAGGCCTTACAGCCCTAAGGCAGGGTGCACTATACCATAGGTGAGGGCACCAGTGCATGAGCACTGTGCCCCTACAGTGTCTAAGCAAAACCTTAGACATTGTAAGTGCAGGGTAGCCATAAGAGTATATGGTCTGGGAGTCTGTTTTACACGAACTCCACAGCACCATAATGGCTACACTGAAAACTGGGAAGTTTGGTATCAAACTTCTCAGCACAATAAATGCACACTGATGCCAGTGTACATTTTATTGTAAAATACACCCCAGAGGGCACCTTAGAGGTGCCCCCTGAAACCTTAACCGACTATCTGTGTAAGCTGACTGGTTCCAGCAGCCTGCCACAACCGAGACATGTTGCTGGCCCCATGGGGAGAGTGCCTTTGTCACTCTGAGGCCAGTAACAAAGCCTGCACTGGGTGGAGATGCTAACACCTCCCCCAGGCAGGAGCTGTCACACCTGGCGGTGAGCCTCAAAGGCTCACCCCTTTGTGCCAGCACCGCAGGACACTCCAGCTAGTGGAGTTGCCCGCCCCCTCCGGCCACGGCCCCCACTTTTGGCGGCAAGGCCGGAGAAAATAATGAGAACAACAAGGAGGAGTCACTGACCAGTCAGGACAGCCCCTAAGGTGTCCTGAGCTGAAGTGACTCTAACTTTTAGAAATCCTCCATCTTGCAGATGGAGGATTCCCCCAATAGGATTAGGGATGTGACCCCCTCCCCTTGGGAGGAGGCACAAAGAGGGTGTACCCACCCTCAGGGCTAGTAGCCATTGGCTACTAACCCCCCAGACCTAAACACGCCCTTAAATTTAGTATTTAAGGGCTCCCCTGAACCTAAAACTTTAGATTCCTGAAACTACAAGAAGAAGAGGACTGCTGAGCTGAAAAACCCCTGCAGAGGAAGAACAGAAGACGCCAACTGCTTTGGCCTCAGACTTACCGGCCTGTCTCCTGCCTTCCAAAGAAACCTGCTCCAGCGACGCTTTCCAAGGGACCAGCGACCTCTGAATCCTCTGAGGACTGCCCTGCTTCAAGAAAGACAAGAAACTCCAGAGGACAGCGGCACTGCTCCAAAAGAACTGCAACTTTGTTACAGAGGAGCAGATTTAAAGACCCCTGCAAATCCCCGCAAGAAGCGTGAGACTTGCAACACTGCACCCGGTGACCCCGACTCGACTGGAGGAGAACCAACACCTCAGGGAGGACCCTCCGGCGACTCCAAGACTGTGAGTAACCAAAGTTGTCCCCCCTGAGCCCCCACAGCGACACCTGCAGAGGGAATCCCGAGGCTCCCCCTGACCGCGACTGCCTGAACCTTAAGTCCCGACGGCTGGAAAAGACCCTGCACCCGCAGCCCCCAGCACCTGAAGGAACGGAACTTCTGTGCAGGAGTGACCCCCAGGAGGCCCTCTCCCTTGCCCAGGTGGTGGCTACCCCGAGGAGCCCCCCCCTTGCCTGCCTGCACCGCTGAAGAGACCCCTTGGTCTCCCATTGACTCCCATTGGAAACCCGACGCCAGTTTACACACTGCACCCAGCCGCCCCCGCGCTGCTGAGGGTGTACTTTCTGTGTGGACTTGTCCCCCCCCCGGTGCCCTACAAAACCCCCCTGGTCTGCCCTCCGAAGACGTGGGTACTTACCTGCTGGCAGACTGGAACCGGGGCACCCCCTTCTCTCCATTGAAGCCTATGTGTTTTGGGCACCTCTTTGACCTCTGCACCTGACCGGCCCTGAGCTGCTGGTGTGGTAACTTTGGGGTTGCTCTGAACCCCCAACGGTGGGCTACCTTGGACCCAAAACTGAACCCTGTAGGTAATTTACTTACCTGCTAAAACTAACAATACTTTACCTCCCCCAGGAAATGTGAAAATTGCACTGTGTCCACTTTTAAAACAGCTTATTGTGTTTTATGTAAAAAGTATATATGCTACTGTGATTATTCAAAGTTCCTAAAGTACTTACCTGCAATACCTTTCAAATGAGATATTACATGTAGAATTTGAACATGTGGTTCTTAAAATAAACTAAGAAAATATATTTTTCTATAACAAAACCTATTGGCTGGATTTGTCTCTGAGTGTGTGTTCCTCATTTATTGCCTGTGTGTATGTACAACAAATGCTTAACACTACTCCTTTGATAAGCCTACTGCTCGACCACACTACCACAAAATATAGGATTAGTATTATCTCTTTTTGCCACTATCTTACCTCTAAGGGGAACCCTTGGACTTTGTGCATACTATTCCTTACTTTGAAATAGTGCATACAGAGGCAACTTCTGGATCAGCGGTGGGGTACAAGACTTTGCATTTGCTGGACTACTCAGCCAATACCTGATCACACGACAAATTCCAAAAAATTGTCATTAGAAATTGATTTTTTGCAATTTGAAATTTTTCTAAATTCTTTAAAGTCCTGCTAGGGCCTTGTGTTAGTCCCTGTTAGCATTTCTTTTAGAGTTTAAAAGTTTGGTAAAAGTTTGAATTAGATTCTAGAACTAGTTTTAGTTTCTTAAAAAGTATTCCAACTTTTAGAAGCATAATGTCTAATACAGATGTGAATGTGGTGGAACTCGACACCACACCTTACCTCCATCTACAGATGAGAGAGCTAAGGTCACTCTGTAAACTAAAGAAAATAGCAATGGGCTCCAGACCTTCCAAACTACAGCTCCAGGAGCTGTTGGCAGAGTTTAAAAGAGCCAACCCCTCTGAGGATGGCAACGCAGAGGATGAGTATAGTGACTTGGAGGGTGATTCCCCCCCACCAGTCCTATCTAGGGAGAACAGGGCCTCTCAAGCCCTGACTCCACAAATCATAGTCAGAGATGCTGGTTCCCTCACAGGAGGGACCAACCTCTCTGAAATCACTGAGGATAACTCCAGTGAAGAGGACATCCAGTTAGCCAGGATGGCCAAAAGATTGGCTTTGGAAAGACAGATCCTAGCCATAGAAAGGGAAAGACAAGAGATGGGCCTAGGACCCATCAATGGTGGCAGCAACATAAATAGGGTCAGAGATTCTCCTGACATGTTGAAAATCCCTAAAGGGATTGTAACTAAATATGAAGATGGTGATGACATCACCAAATGGTTCACAGCTTTTGAGAGGGCTTGTGTAACCAGAAAAGTGAACAAATCTCACTGGGGTGCTCTCCTTTGGGAAATGTTCACAGGAAAGTGTAGGGATAGACTCCTCACACTCTCTGGAAAAGATGCAGAATCTTATGACCTCATGAAGGGTACCCTGATTGAGGGCTTTGGATTCTCCACTGAGGAGTATAGGATTAGATTCAGGGGGGCTCAAAAATCCTCGAGCCAGACCTGGGTTGACTTTGTAGACTACTCAGTAAAAACACTAGATGGTTGGATTCAAGGCAGTGGTGTAAGTGATTATGATGGGCTGTACAATTTATTTGTGAAAGAACACCTGTTAAGTAATTGTTTCAATGATAAACTGCATCAGCATCTGGTGGACCTAGGACCAATTTCTCACCAAGAATTGGGAAAGAAGGCGGACCATTGGGTCAAGACTAGGGTGTCCAAAACTTCCACAGGGTGTGACCAAAAGAAAGGGGTCACAAAACCTCCCCAGGGGAAGGGTGGTGAGACAGCCAAAAACAAAAATAGTAAAGAGTCTTCTACAGGCCCCCAAAAACCTGCACAGGAGGGTGGGCCCAGAGCCTCTTCACAAAACAATTCTGGGTACAAGGGTAAAAACTTTGATCCCAAAAAGGCCTGGTGTCGTAGCTGTAGTCAGTCTGGACACCAAACTGGAGACAAGGCCTGTCCCAAGAAAAATACCCCTTCAAACTCCACTCCAGGTAACACTGGAATGGCTAGTCTCCAAGTGGGATCAACAGTGTGCCCAGAGCAAATCAGGTGTCCCACTGAAGCTACATTAGTCTCTGAGGGTGGGGTGGATTTAGCCACACTGGCTGCCTGGCCCCCTAACATGCAAAAATACAGGCAGCAGCTCTTAATCAATGGGACAAGTGTAGAGGGCCTGAGGGATACAGGTGCCAGTGTCACTATGGTGACAGAGAAACTGGTTTCCCCTGGCCAATACCTGGCTGGACAAACTTATCCAGTCACCAACGCTGACAATCAGACTAAAGTACATCCCATGGCTATGGTAACTTTAGAGTGGGGAGGGGTCAATGGCCTGAAACAGGTGGTGGTCTCCTCAAATATCCCAGTAGACTGTTTGCTTGGAAATGACCTGGAGTCCTCAGCATGGGCTGAGGTAGAACTGAAAACCCATGCAGCCATGCTGGGTATCCCTGAACTGGTGTGTGTCAAGACAAGGGCACAGTGCAAGGCAGAGGGTGGAAAAGTAGAGCTGGAGTCTGGAAAAAAGGCCCAGCCTACCAAGAGGAATTAAAGTCAGCTGGGAAACCAGCTGCAACACAACAAGAAAAAGAGAACCTCTCTTCTCAGGAAGAAGTTCTGCCCTCTGAGGGAACTGAGCCTATGGAGCTGGAACCTTATCAGGTTGAGCTCTTGGACCCAGGGGGACCCTCAAGGGAAGAGTTGTGTAAGGGACAAGAAACCTGTCCCTCTCTTGAAGGCCTTAGGCAGCAAGCTGCTGAAGAGTCCAAAGGCAAGAAAAATGGAACACATAGGGTCTATTGGGAAGATGGACTCCTGTACACTGAGGCAAGAGATCCCAAACCTGGTGCCACTAGGAGAGTGGTAGTGCCTCAGGGTTTCAGAGAGTTTATTCTGACCTTAGCCCATGATATTCCCCTTGCTGGGCATTTGGGACAAACCAAGACGTGGGAGAGGTTAGTCAACCACTTCTACTGGCCCAATATGTCCCAGAAGGTTAAGGAGTTTTGCCTCTCCTGCCCCACCTGTCAAGCCAGTGGTAAGACAGGTGGGCATCCAAAGGCCCCCCTCATTCCACTTCCAGTGGTGGGGGTCCCCTTTGAAAGAGTGGGTGTGGACATAGTTGGTCCACTAGAACCTCCCACAGCCTCAGGAAATATGTACATCCTAGTAGTAGTGGATCATGCTACTAGGTATCCTGAAGCTATTCCCCTTAGGTCGACTACTGCCCCTGCAGTAGCCAAGGCCCTCATTGGTGTTTTTACCAGAGTGGGCTTCCCTAAGGAGGTGGTGTCTGACAGAGGTACCAACTTCATGTCAGCATACCTAAAACACATGTGGAATGAGTGTGGAGTGACTTATAAGTTCACTACACCATACCATCCACAAACTAATGGCCTTGTTGAGAGATTCAACAAGACATTAAATGGCATGATCATGGGGCTCCCAGAAAAACTCAAAAGGAGATGGGATGTCCTCTTGCCATGTCTGCTTTTCGCTTACAGAGAGATGCCTCAGAAGGGAGTAGGGTTCTCACCCTTTGAACTTCTGTTTGGCCACCCTGTAAGGGGACCACTTGCCCTTGTTAAAGAAGACTGGGAGAGACCTCTCCATGAGCCTAAACAAGACATAGTGGACTATGTACTTGGCCTTCGCTCAAGAATGGCAGAATACATGGAAAAGGCAAGTAAAACCTTGAGGCCAGCCAACAACTCCAGAAGTTTTGGTATGACCAAAAGGCTGCAATGGTTGAGTTCCAACCAGGGCAGAAAGTTTGGGTTTTGGAGCCTGTGGCTCCCAGGGCACTTCAGGACAGATGGAGTGGCCCTTACCCAATCCTGGAAAAGAAGAGTCAGGTCACCTACCTGGTGGACCTAGGCACAAGCAGGAGCCCCAAGAGGGTGATCCATGTAAACCGCCCAAAACTCTTCCATGATAGGGCTGATGTGAATCTGTTAATGGTAACAGATGAGGACCAGGAAGCTGAGAGTGAACCTCTCCCTGATCTCCTCTCATCAGACCCTAAAGATGGCTCAGTGAATGGAGTGATCTATTCAGACACCCTCTCTGGCCAACAGCAATCTGACTGTAGGAAGGTCCTGCAGCAGTTTGCTGAGCTCTTTTCCTTAACCCCTGGTCAGACACACCTGTGTACCCATGATGTGGACACAGGAGACAGCATGCCTGTCAAAAACAAAATCTTCAGACAGTCTGATCAAGTTAAGGAAAGCATCAAAGTGGAAGTCCACAAGATGCTGGAGTTGGGAGTAATTGAGCACTCTGACAGCCCCTGGGCTAGCCCAGTGGTCTTAGTCCCCAAACCTCACACCAAAGATGGAAAGAGAGAGATGAGGTTTTGTGTGGACTACAGAGGTCTTAATTCTGTCACCAAGACAGATGCCCATCTCATTCCTAGAGCTGACAAGCTGATTGACAAATTAGGTGCTGCCAAATTCTTAAGTACCTTTGACTTAACAGCAGGGTACTGGCAAATCAAAATGGCACCTGGAGCAAAAGAGAAAACAGCATTCTCCACACCTGATGGGCATTATCAGTTCACTGTTATGCCCTTTGGTTTAAAGAATGCCCCTGCCACCTTCCAAAGGTTGGTGAATCAAGTCCTTGCTGGGTTGGAATCCTTTAGTGCAGCTTATCTTGATGATATTGCTGTCTTTAGCTCCACCTGGCAGGATCACCTGGTCCACTTGAAGAAGGTTTTGAAGGCTCTGCAATCTGCAGGCCTCTCTATCAAGGCATCCAAATGCCAGATAGGGCAGGGAACTGTGGTTTACTTGGGACACCTTGTAGGTGGAGGCCAAGTTCAGCTACTCCAGCCTAAGATCCAGACTATTCTGGACTGGGCAGCTCCAAAAACCCAGACTCAAGTCAGGGCATTCCTTGGCTTGACTGGGTACTATAGGAGGTTTGTGAAGGGATATGGATCCATTGTGACAGCCCTCACAGAACTCACCTCCAAGAAAATGCCCAAGAAAGTAAACTGGACTGTAGAATGCCAACATCTCATTCCTAGAGCTGACAAGCTGATTGACAAATTAGGTGCTGCCAAATTCTTAAGTACCTTTGACTTAACAGCAGGGTACTGGCAAATCAAAATGGCACCTGGAGCAAAAGAGAAAACAGCATTCTCCACACCTGATGGGCATTATCAGTTCACTGTTATGCCCTTTGGTTTAAAGAATGCCCCTGCCACCTTCCAAAGGTTGGTGAATCAAGTCCTTGCTGGGTTGGAATCCTTTAGTGCAGCTTATCTTGATGATATTGCTGTCTTTAGCTCCACCTGGCAGGATCACCTGGTCCACCTGAAGAAGGTTTTGAAGGCTCTGCAATCTGCAGGCCTCTCTATCAAGGCATCCAAATGCCAGATAGGGCAGGGAACTGTGGTTTACTTGGGACACCTTGTAGGTGGAGGCCAAGTTCAGCCACTCCAGCCTAAGATCCAGACTATTCTGGACTGGGCAGCTCCAAAAACCCAGACTCAAGTCAGGGCATTCCTTGGCTTGACTGGGTACTATAGGAGGTTTGTGAAGGGATATGGATCCATTGTGACAGCCCTCACAGAACTCACCTCCAAGAAAATGCCCAAGAAAGTAAACTGGACTGTAGAATGCCAACAGGCCTTTGACACCCTGAAACAAGCTATGTGCACAGCACCAGTTCTAAAAGCTCCAGATTACTCCAAGCAATTCATTGTGCAAACAGATGCCTCTGAACATGGGATAGGGGCAGTTTTGTCCCAAACAAATGATGATGGCCTTGACCAGCCTGTTGCTTTCATTAGCAGGAGGTTACTCCCCAGGGAGCAGCGCTGGAGTGCCATTGAGAGGGAGGCCTTTGCTGTGGTTTGGTCCCTGAAGAAGCTGAGACCATACCTCTTTGGTACTCACTTCCTAGTTCAAACTGACCACAGACCTCTCAGATGGCTGATGCAAATGAAAGGTGAAAATCCAAAACTGTTGAGGTGGTCCATCTCCCTACAGGGAATGGACTTTATAGTGGAACACAGACCTGGGACTGCCCATGCCAATGCAGATGGCCTTTCCAGGTTCTTCCACTTAGAAAATGAAGACTCTCTTGGGAAAGGTTAGTCTCATCCTCTTTCATTTGGGGGGGGGTTGTGTAAGGAAATGCCTCCTTGTCATGGTTACCCCCTGACTTTTTGCCTTTGCTGATGCTATGTTTTGAATTGAAAGTGTGCTGAGGCCTGCTAACCAGGCCCCAGCACCAGTGTTCTTTCCCTAACCTGTACTTTTGTATCCACAATTGGCACACCCTGGCATCCAGATAAGTCCCTTGTAAGTGGTAACCCTGCTACCAAGGGCCCTGATGCCAAGGAAGGTCTCTAAGGGCTGCAGCATGTCTTATGCCACCCTGGAGACCCCTCACTCAGCACAGACACACTGCTTGCCAGCTTGTGTGTGCTGGTGAGAACAAAACGAGTAAGTCGACATGGCACTCCCCTCAGGGTGCCATGCCAGCCTCTCACTGCCTATGCAGGTATAGATAAGTCACCCCTCTAGTAGGCCTTACAGCCCTAAGGCAGGGTGCACTATACCATAGGTGAGGGCACCAGTGCATGAGCACTGTGCCCCTACAGTGTCTAAGCAAAACCTTAGACATTGTAAGTGCAGGGTAGCCATAAGAGTATATGGTCTGGGAGTCTGTTTTACATGAACTCCACAGCACCATAATGGCTACACTGAAAACTGGGAAGTTTGGTATCAAACTTCTCAGCACAATAAATGCACACTGATGCCAGTGTACATTTTATTGTAAAATACACCCCAGAGGGCACCTTAGAGGTGCCCCCTGAAACCTTAACCGACTATCTGTGTAGGCTGACTGGTTCTAGCAGCCTGCCACAACCGAGACATGTTGCTGGCCCCATGGGGAGAGTGCCTTTGTCACTCTGAGGCCAGTAACAAAGCCTGCACTGGGTGGAGATGCTAACACCTCCCCCAGGCAGGAGCTGTCACACCTGGCGGTGAGCCTCAAAGGCTCACCCCTTTGTGCCAGCACCGCAGGACACTCCAGCTAGTGGAGTTGCCCGCCCCCTCCGGCCACGGCCCCCACTTTTGGCGGCAAGGCCGGAGAAAATAATGAGAACAACAAGGAGGAGTCACTGACCAGTCAGGACAGCCCCTAAGGTGTCCTGAGCTGAAGTGACTCTAACTTTTAGAAATCCTCCATCTTGCAGATGGAGGATTCCCCCAATAGGATTAGGGATGTGACCCCCTCCCCTTGGGAGGAGGCACAAAGAGGGTGTACCCACCCTCAGGGCTAGTAGCCATTGGCTACTAACCCCCCAGACCTAAACACGCCCTTAAATTTAGTATTTAAGGGCTCCCCTGAACCTAAAACTTTAGATTCCTGAAACTACAAGAAGAAGAGGACTGCTGAGCTGAAAAACCCCTGCAGAGGAAGAACAGAAGACACCAACTGCTTTGGCCCCAGACTTACCGGCCTGTCTCCTGCCTTCCAAAGAAACCTGCTCCAGCGACGCTTTCCAAGGGACCAGCGACCTCTGAATCCTCTGAGGACTGCCCTGCTTCAAGAAAGACAATAAACTCCTGAGGACAGCGGCACTGCTCCAAAAGAACTGCAACTTTGTTACAGAGGAGCAGATTTAAAGACCCCTGCAAATCCCCGCAAGAAGCGTGAGACTTGCAACACTGCACCCGGCGACCCCGACTCGACTGGTGGAGAACCAACACCTCAGGGAGGACCCTCCGGCGACTCCAAGACTGTGAGTAACCAAAGTTGTCCCCCCTGAGCCCCCACAGCGACGCCTGCAGAGGGAATCCCGAGGCTCCCCCTGACCGCGACTGCCTGAACCTTAAGTCCCGACGGCTGGAAAAGACCCTGCACCCGCAGCCCCCAGCACCTGAAGGAACGGAACTTCTGTGCAGGAGTGACCCCCAGGAGGCCCTCTCCCTTGCCCAGGTGGTGGCTACCCCGAGGAGCCCCCCCCTTGCCTGCCTGCACCGCTGAAGAGACCCCTTGGTCTCCCATTGACTCCCATTGGAAACCCGACACCAGTTTACACACTGCACCCGGCCGCCCCCGCGCTGCTGAGGGTGTACTTTCTGTGTGGACTTGTGTCCCCCCCGGTGCCCTACAAAACCCCCCTGGTCTGCCCTCCGAAGACGCGGGTACTTACCTGCTGGCAGACTGGAACCGGGGCACCCCCTTCTCTCCATTGAAGCCTATGTGTTTTGGGCACCTCTTTGACCTCTGCACCTGACCGGCCCTGAGCTGCTGGTGTGGTAACTTTGGGGTTGCTCTGAACCCCCAACGGTGGGCTACCTTGGACCCAAAACTGAACCCTGTAGGTAATTTACTTACCTGCTAAAACTAACAATACTTTACCTCCCCCAGGAACTGTGAAAATTGCACTGTGTCCACTTTTAAAACAGCTTATTGTGTTTTATGTAAAAAGTATATATGCTACTGTGATTATTCAAAGTTCCTAAAGTACTTACCTGCAATACCTTTCAAATGAGATATTACATGTAGAATTTGAACCTGTGGATCTTAAAATAAACTAAGAAAATATATTTTTCTATAACAAAACCTATTGGCTGGATTTGTCTCTGAGTGTGTGTTCCTCATTTATTGCCTGTGTGTATGTACAACACATGCTTAACACTACTCCTTTGATAAGCCTACTGCTCGACCACACTACCACAAAATAGAGCATTAGTATTATCTCTTTTTGCCACTATCTTACCTCTAAGGGGAACCCTTGGACTCTGTGCATACTATTCCTTACTTTGAAATAGTGCATACAGAGGCAACTTCCTACATTTCTAAATTCTTGTTCTAAAATTGTTTTGCATGAAGTCCCACATGCTGATGCTAATATGGGTTAGGTGAGGGTTTCCTTCTTGACGATTGACAGAGTACAGAGATAAATGGTTGACAGACTAATTTGCTGAACTCCATGATGAGAAATGATCTATTGCCTTTGATTCTTTTTATTGACTTATGCAACGCTTTAGAAAGTACACTGATGCATGTTTTGATTTGGGTATGTTTTTGGCATCTTCTAATAAGTTAATGCAGTTCTGGCTTGAATTGAAGAGAGTTTGAATAAATCTCATGACTTAGTATTGTAACAAATAGAGAAATACAATTACTAAAACGCATACTGAGTTGTGGTTATTAAAGGATGAAAAGTCATGGTGTGTTGCTATTGTTATTTACTGATTACTGCATAATGATTTGTCTAATGGTTATTGAATTTTGTGCATTGATTATTGGGAAGCATTGGTCACGTCATAGCTAGGATACTCCATGCGAATCAAAAGGTTCATCGACCTATGCACGTCACCTTGTAAGTTTACTTATTAACGACCGATGCGCCAACACTGTGATGCCGCACATCGGAGCTGTGAGAGACGACACACAACGCAAGAGAGAAGATCTTCACCGAATAGGTGCCCTTTTAAAAAAAATATATACATTTTTATTGTATGCCTGTCTACTGTTACCCCCATTGTAAATAGGAGCTAGCCACCGCTGCACAGGTGGCCAGGAGCATGAGACGCAAGATGATTGGGTGAGGGGACAGAGGAATATCATGGATGAGTGAACAACAAAGCACAAGATAGAGGAGAGACAGGAATGAGAGATCGGATATGGGAGAGAGGCACAAGCTGGATTAGAAATGAGTTGGGGCAAAACGGATAAAAGAGGGGTGTGTGGCACAAGTTGTGGGCTTATGTGACAAGTGTTTTGGTGTCAAGCATGAGTGACCAGAGAGATGTTCTTATCTTATCTTGGGACATAGCACTTAGTGATGTGATGAATGAGCATGTAAGAGAGAGAAGCATAGATTTAAAATTGTGTTGGCTGATGGCACTGATTATTCTGCAGATCCCTGGAAGTTGCAAATTTCCATCAGGTTCCTTTCTACACTGGTAGCAGCAGCAGCAGGCTGTCCGATTCGGGGGTGGTGGCGCTTAAGGTCATGCCAATTCTGAGAGAGGGGATGCTGGACATCTGCCTGAATTACATGTGTTTCTGTCATATTGGGTATGATTAGAGGTAGAGATAGGTGAGATGTGCAGGGAAGAACTAAGTTAGAGTCCTTGCTTTCACCAGCCATCTGGCTGGTCTCACTCCCTTCGAGTGCCCACTCCCTAGAGTAACATTGTTTACTAAAGTGGACACTAAGTAAATTATCATTGATAAGGCATATCCTATAGTTTGGCTATGGCTTGATAGTTAAGTGGCAATACATATGGTTCATAATTATGATGAAGTCTTGGTGGGCTGTTATGGCTGCTCAAAACCAGGGGAGTGCAAGGAACACTGGAGAAGATGTGATTCCAGATGCAGTTTTCTCAATGTGTGCTTTCGGTCTGCTAGTCGTCTGATTGCCATGGCCCATGTGTATGTTGCAAGTTGTTTTTCCAGGCTGTCTGCCAGGGCAAGTAGTCCGGGAAATTATATAGAAAATAGCCAGGTTTTCATTCATATTTAAATTTCAGCTGCTCCTATATAATTCATATTTTAGCTGCCAATGAGCCTCTGAACTTTGCCACTAAGACTGAGAATGCAAGTCCTCCAACTGATAGTAATAAGGAGATGGGATGATTTGCCATGCTAATCTGGTGTGCAGTGTCCTGTTTTGTGACTACTGTTAAAACATCAACTGTAGTTATAGTGGTCCTTTTCCTTGGGTGGTTTTGTGAATGATACAGTGTCTTCAAAACTGGTCATCTAGCTATTGAAAGCTAATGAAGGACTAATAAAACAGGTGTCGGGTTATCTGGGTTGCAGGGTAAGAAAGAGTCTTGCTGCAGCATTCTGGATTTGTTGTATATAAGGAAGCAAAGGGTGCCTAGGTATAGAGTACTACCATAATCATTCTTATAGACCGTAAGGGTACTAAT
Source organism: Pleurodeles waltl (assembly GCF_031143425.1). Taxonomy (NCBI): domain Eukaryota; kingdom Metazoa; phylum Chordata; class Amphibia; order Caudata; family Salamandridae; genus Pleurodeles; species Pleurodeles waltl. Next base: position 666,455,382 of record NC_090438.1, read on the forward strand.
AGGATGTAGTTTATGTTGGTATCCAAGGTACGTGACATGTTTTCATTCTGCAACGGTGTACCTTGTGATGTTACTTGCATGTGGGTTCAGCAATAGTTCATAGTCTATGCTCATAATGAGGTTCCTTTCTTCTTTTGACATATTTGGTGTTAAATGTAGTTCCTTTGGCTATATGATCTTAGGTTGGAATGTGTGCCACTTTGCTGAGGTCATGATCCCTGTTATTGCAGTGTGACCTTTTAAGTGGCTATTCCTCATTCATACATTTATGGCACTCATGCTTAATTTGTAAAACAATATGTGCCAGGCCTAAAGTTTTGCCTAGAAGCCCAAGGTTGGAGGTATCGAATGTTAGTAATTCTGAATACAAAGCTTGTGTAGTGTTGATTCCAACTCATGTATCTTTAATTCACCACTGATATGCCATTTTTTATATTTTCGCTTTTTCTGAAATCATAAAAAGTTGTTTAAAAAAAAACAAAACACAAAGGTAAGCAAGGGAACATTCCTATCCTAAGAGTGAATCTGAAAAAGTAAGGAAAACAGCTATCTGCGTAAGAGGACTTATAGGAGGCTTCTAGCCACAGAGGCAGAAACATCAATAAGAGAAATAAACAACAAGAGCCCTAATAGTGATATGTTATCGGGTTTGGCAGTGGGACACTATTGCTTTCTACTGTAACTTAATGGGAACATAGCAACATTTGTTGATGTTTGTAAATAAACAACATAACACGGTCTAATACAATATCACAAAAGAACAACTAAAATTCACCTCCAGAAAAACATCATAATACATAACAAAACTACCACACTACACAAAACATAAAAACAACACAAGGCACGACACAATAGAAAAACATAACATAGCAAAAAAGCATAAAACATCATTAACAAAACAATGTGTTGGGCATGGCCCTTTCTGCAAGGTCATCCAGATGTTTGCCTTCCTCTGCTTGAACTCATTTCAGTTGGTTTTTAGGACTCTGTGCACCTTTTCCCTGCTAACCAGTGGTAAAATGATTGTGCTCTCCCTCTTAACACAAGGTAAAACTGGCCTACAACTGATTGGTACATTTAATTGAGTAGTAAAATCCTAGTATTTGGTACTATATGCACAAAGGGCCTCCAAATTAAATGCTACTGGAGGGCCACAGTACTCATTGTGCCTCCCACTAAAGTAACCTTTTGAAACATCTGGCCTGCCACTGCAGCCTGTAGTGTAGTTTTAAACTGTCATTTCAACGTGGTAAAATGAACCTTTTGCCTGGCCTAGACCTTCCTTTTTAATACTTTTAAGTAACCCCAAAAGGCTCATAGGGAAGGGTGTGTGGTATCTTAAAAGTTGGAGGTGTGTTTAAGCTTTACATGTCCTGACAGCGAAAAACTCTGAACATCATTTTTCCCAGTTGTAACGTCTATCTCTCCCATAGACTAAACCTGAGTTACCTTACTACCTTTAATAACTTCAGATTGGGAGCAGATAGAGAAATTATGTTTACACACAAATGATTAACCCTCTTTAATGGTAAAGTTGAATTTTAAGCTACAAGAAAATTGGCATTTTCTGCCGAAACCAACTGTGCCTTTCTGCCAGTATCCTGGGTCACAAGACTGTGAATGGTTTTGATGTTTTGAGCTGTGTATTGCTTTCAGACAGTGAGACAAAGGAAACCTTTGTGTGGGGGTAGAGGGTCTTCCTATCAGGATGGGTGGGGAAGAGCTGTACTCTTCCCTAATTACATTTCAAAGAGGCCTGCCTGCAGCACCCAAAAAGGACTGCCCTTGCCTTTGTCACCCTACACAGTTTAGAGCCAGGGCCAAGGGAAGGACAAGGACTGAACAGAACCAGTTTGAGAGTAGGTCAGAGTATTCCCCAAAACAAAGGTTGCACCCGTTGTAAAAGTAGGCCCTTAAGAACCTCTTGTCAGAACACTACTGGACTTGTGGAAGATTCAAAAGAAGGACTGCCCTGCTGCCTGAGGAAAAGGGACTGCCCTGCTGACTGAAGAAGGGAAACTTGACCTGCTTGCTTGAACAGAGGCTATTCAGAATGACCCTAAGGGTCAGTTGGCTGACCTCCTGTGTGGGCTAAAGGGACACAACAAGCTTTCATAGGGTTCTCTGCAACAGCGCAGCTGACAAGTATCAACTGGACCTGCCTAAGCTCTGCTAGTGGCCTGTCCTGGAGTGAGTCTTGATCCCCAAGGGGTGTCCCCTAGGTCCTGGACCCTTGGATGACATCAGTTAGAACTCCTCTTGAAGAAAAGGTGAAGAAATAGAACTCTTGGCTCCTTGTGACGTGACCTTTTTGTACTGATTAACAACCAACTGCGACAACTGCTAGTGTGAAGCTCCAAGGGGACCTGCTAGCACAAAATGCCACCTCCTCATGGCATGGCCAGCATGAACAGCACCCTTAGCGCCAGGCTTTAGAAGGTCACATTTTAGCCGGACTAACATGGTCCCTGTATCTAACCCATGCTCCTCCATCTTGGTTAGACAGAACTTGTGACTTTCCCATGGTACATACCTTACCAGACAAAGGCGACTAGAGCTTTGTGCTTCTTGGCACCATTTTCACCTAAATGTTTAAACATTCATATCTCTGGTTCTACTAATTGGATTTTTGCTGTTTTGGTATTATTGTATTTACTAAAATTTCCTTTGTTTTTCTAACTTGAGTTTGTATTTTTCTTGAGCTGTATTTTCACTTTATTTTGGTTAGAGTACTGCATAAATACTTTAAACATTGCCTTTAAGTTAAGCCTGACTGCCTTTGTGGCAAGCTACCAGAGGGTCCAGCACAGGTTAAATTAGTGTCTTGTGGTTCACTTCGACAAGTATTGTGTTTATTAAGTGAGGCTTACACCACTGTCCACTTATAACCTAATTTCTTACGTAATGCAATGTCACCATAGCACTGCAACAACATAAAACTAAGGACCACACAACACCCTTGACTTGCTTCCCAGTTATGTCAGAATTGTTTCCAATGAGTTTGTGCCACTAATGCCCTAGCAATGCCCTTTTTGTCCCTGTGATACCTATCCTCTCAGGTTTTGGTGCCACGTGACTGTATAGTCAGCTTGCAGGAATATGGTCACAAGATCCTGATACCCCACTTTGAAGTAAATGACACCAATAAGTAAACCTGAGAAAGCTCCTATCACCTTGTGGCCACTTGTATTTAAAACGTCTCTAGCCACTCTATCTGTACTGTTTATTTCTCTGTGTCATGTTTTCCATTTTCCTGCTTTGTTCAATGCACCTCTCACAAAGTGGTACTGCATTTTCAATTAACTTTTACGTTTCTCTGTGTTTACTATTTGTTTCAGTAGAGTTGCACCTTTGTTTGAAAAAAACACCAAACGTTATCCTCCAACATACCAAATCTATATCATAAAGAAAGTGGTGCTGTGGCATATCTTTCTGCAGGAAGAGCGCTTAGGAACATATATTTGCTTCAGCACAGTGAAGCAAGATTATCAAAGGATATACAATAGCTGCACAAGACAATCTATACTTCAAGGAATATTTATGAGTATTGATGCAACGCTGTATTGCGTCAGCGTTGTGTAACAAACAAACTTGTGCTATGGATGCGCTATTTCTATGGAATGGCGCGAAATGCCGCAAACTCTAAAGCTGCAGCGAAAAATCTGATGCATCTTCAAAAAAAAAATTGACGCAGCATGTCATAAGGCAACTGGCATCTATGTGACGCAAAGCTGATTTTCATGTTGTAAAGAACTTTTAAGTGCTGCAAATCAACATTGTGTCAGTAAGGAGTTCATTGTGTGGCAGAAAGCGTACAAAAATGATGCGATTCAAAACACAGAACAGCAGACAGAACAGCAGGCCAAAAATATCTTTAAATGATGAAGGGAGCATCATCCACCAGTCTGGAGGGCAACAACCCCAATCCTAGCCAAGATGACCAGACAGCAGGCCAGAGGAGGAGGAAGCCTAGTTTCAGTGAGGAGGGGAACCAAATATTAATAGCTGAGGTGACAAAGAATGAACACCTTCTCTTTGTCACCTCTAAATTGCCACTAGGGAGGAAGTCATTTGGCAACCCATACTGCATAAGTCAACAGTGTGAGGCAAACAAAAAGGATAGTGCTGGAGTTGAAGAAGAGGTGGCATGACTATAAGCGCATGCCCAAAGAGAAATTGGCCAGAAACCTTAGGGCAGCCATGAGGACCAGAAGAGGGCCTGATGTCCAGGAGGAGTTGGACCCACTGGAGAAGCAGGTGGCATCACTCATCCCAACAGAGTTGGTGGCAGGAGTTGCCGGAAAGGACAGTGCTGCGTTTGAGGATCAGGAAGACCCACAGGGTAAGTGAAAACAAGGGACCATATGGTTGAAACTGTCATGCAGCACATCAAGACACTTTGCTGAGCTGCGCTGTGTGCACGACGACCTCCCTAAGATTGCACTATGCACTGCAGACGATCTCTTCTAATCTCAGCCACAACAGTACCTAGCAACCTACTAAGTGCCGTGCTGTTCTTAATGAATAGGGGTATCGTGCCATCTAGTCCTTGATATCATGTACCTGGTTAGCGGTCACGGACAAGAGCACCTCTGGTTGTGGGAGGGGGGCTCACCTGACCACTCACTTCCCTGTGTACATTTATGTAACCTCAGCCATCTGGGGGTGACCCAACACACCTGAAACATAAACAGAGCAGTCACTTAGATCCTTAGTGAAATCAGGAAGAGGACTGGGCAGGACTGGTGCAGAGGATAGTTGGCCGGCTCGGGTTGGGCATAAAGCGAATGCTCCTATTGTTGTTTAGTTGCAGTTTTATTGTCTAATTGTTTGGGTGATGGGGGAGACCCTACTTGTCCTGGGGAGGGGAAGTTGCAGGGACTTTTGTTATCTGCTATGTTGTGGTGCATCAATAGAATACCTTTTTCTTGGCACTAGAATGATGGGGCGGAACACTGAGGGGTCACTACCCATTATGCCCACATATAGTTAAATCTCACAAATCCCTCTCATGACGAATCCAGTCACTTATAAAATTATCACTTGGAACATCTGGGGGGTGTGCTCAATGACTAAGAGGCACAAGGTCTACTTGTACCTGCAGCGCAGAGGAGTGCAGAGAGCTCTCCTTCAGGAGACGCATCTGACTGTGGCAGAGGGGCTGGCTTTACAGAGCAGGTGGCGAAGGAGGCTTTATTACACAATGTGTTCGGCTTATGCACGTGGTGTCCTAATATGGGTCAGAGCGGGGGTACCCTTTCAGCACGTGGGGCAGGTAGTGGTCCCAGCGGGACGATATGTATTGGCATTGGGGCGATTAGACAGGCAAGGTATAGTGTTGGGCAGCATTTACGGTCCAAACATTGGCCAACAAGAATTCTTAGAAGGGCTTTCTCGCACACTTGCTTCACATTTGACAGGGTTGGTCCTGTTGGATGGGGATTACAATTGTGTTGCGGACCTGGAACTAGTCCACTCACACCCTCCCTTGCGGAAAATGCCAGTCATGAGAGTGTCTTGAGCTTTAACAGACTGGCAGTGGGGTCTACTTGATTGCTGGAGGCTCCAGCACCCACAGGAGCGAAACTACTTATTTTTTGCCTGTCTCCATGACCTCCATGTTCAGCTTCACGCCTTCCTCTGCACCCCCGATGTTCATGTGCTGGTGGTAAGCACAGAGTACGTATCCTGCAAATTTCTGATCACAATCCCTTATTGATGGGATTGCAATGGGAGAGGCGATGCCCTGTAATACCCACATGGCATCTGAGCCCTGATCATTGAAAGAACCAGTTTTTAAAACCACGGTCAGAAAAAGCATAACACAGTATTTTGAGGACAGTGCGGGCACTGCGGAGTCCTCCCTATCAGAGTGGGATGCCTTTATGGTGCTGCTTAGGGGGTGCTGCATATCTGAGGCATTCGGGATAAGGCAGACACTGCTCCAGGAGACCCTGGTAGTGGAGAAATCCCTCAGGTCCTTAGGAAAAAACGCCGTCCAGAACACACAGAAATCCAACCTGAGCTTCTTAGTGTGCAGGAGTTGGTGGTGACGAAAGTAGAAGGGTTGACTATTCCAATTACATGCCCAGGCCCACTCCAAACGAGATCGTATGGGCGCACTCCTGGCATGGCTTGCGATCCCTGCCAAGCGGGAGTCGGTCATAGTAGAGCTAACTGACGATGATGGTCGTAAGCTCCATCTTCAGGAAGACATCAATTGGGAATTTCATAATTATTACACTAAATTGTGCAGTGGGGCTGTGGACCCTTCTACAAGCTGCTTGGCTGAATTCTCAGATGGATTGCGACTGCCAACTCTCGGTCGGGAGGACACTGATGACCTGGGTGGCATGAATACCCTCCAGGAGGTTAAAGCGGCCATAAAGACTATGGCTAGGAATAAGACACCTGGGATGGATGGCCTCCGAATAGAATTTTATGCTACATTTCTGAGACACTAGCCCCTAAATTGTTGGACATGTACAGTATGGCAAAGAGCACAGGACACCTACCGCAGTCCACTCAAGAGGTCCTCATCGTCCCCCTGTTAAAGCCTGGGAAAGAACCACATGATAAGAAAGCCTATAGACCACTTTCCATGCTGAACACGGACTATAAGATCATGAGCAGAATTTTGGCTATGCAACTCTTGCTACATATGACAGCCCTGATACACGGGGACCAGGCGGGCTTTATTCAGGGTGCAGCACGGCCATTAATATCAGACGATTGTGCAATATCCTCAGAGCTAATACCCGGGATGCAGGGAGAGCGTCTGTATAAGCAATTGATATCAAAAAAACCTTTGATTGCCTGGAATGGCATTTTCTTTATTGCATTCTGAGGCATATGGGTCTTGGGGAGAGCTTTATTGCATGAACATGCTTGTTTTATGCTGGGCCAACGGCCCAATTCACGACAACACGAATGATCTCAGAGGAACAGAAGGTGTGGAAGGGAGGGGAACCCCGCAGGGCTGCCTGCTCTCTCCACTGCTATTTGCTCTAGCGGTTGGGCCCCGGGCCTGCTGAGCCCGCACCAGAGCAGTTTACCACATCCTGAATGCATGTGGCCATGTCCACCTTGTAGCGATGTATGCAGATGACCTGCTACTGTTCCTTCAGGATGACTCGGACGACCTGAAGGACGCCCGCGCCATGTTAGAACACTATGGATACTTGTCAGCGCCGAAAGCTAATTGGCGTAAATACTGCTTGTTCCTGATCTATGAATCATGTCGACCACCGGAGCACTTGGGGCCCCTTTTATGGGAACCTGACTCCTTTCAATACTTAGGGAGTGACATATATCATACTTCTGAGAACTACCTGGAGGGAAACATAGGCAGGGCGATCGGATCCACTAGGGCCAGTGCAGCTTTCTGGGTGAAGCTTCCACTCTCAGTCACGAGTTTCTCTCCTCAAGATGGTGGCATTGCATCACCGCTTTACCTTTTTATGACACTCCCGCTCTGGATCCCAGCCTCCTACTTTTGGGACATTAATAGGAGAGTAATTGGCTTTATTTGGGGCAGGGGATGTAGAATGGCCCTGTCCTCCATGCAGCGCCCTGCGGTGCGGTTGGCGGTGCCCGATTTTGAGGCTTACTATGTAGTGGCGCAACTGCAGTGGCTTACACAGTGGGTAGCTGGTAGTCATACACCAAGCAGGGAACTGTTGTCGTCAACCCCACCGATGACTTGGCTAATCAAAGTCTTGCTCGGACTTCCCTTGCCTAGTCTGGGGGACACCACTGAACACAGGGTTGTACGGCGATGCTGATTTTGCAGCCTCCGTAATGCACGGATTAGGGTCCTTTACATGCCGGATATACCACTTCAATATCCCAAAGAGATGCCACAGGTGGGGATGTGGAAAGGGATAATGGCTTGGCAAGAGGGGGGCATAACAACAATGGGAGCTCTATTTGATGAGGGGGTGCTCCTTTCTTTTGAGGATCGCAATTAAGGTATGATCTACTCCAAGGACAGTTCCTATTACATAATGCAGTCACCGAGGCAGTTCATAAGCACTGGAGAACTGGGATGACAGAACCCCTGAGAGCCGCCCACAATCGAAAAATACTCACAGCATCAGGAACAGGGTGATCACTTGCCTCTACAAACGCTACCAAGGATATATTCAGGACCTGCTGTTGGCCTTGAAAGGGAAATGGGAGGGGGATCTTGGCTGGGATATCAGTGAGAGGGACTAGGAGACGATCCTTTGTAATCCTGCTAAGGATATCAGAAATGCCAGGTTTAAGCTCCTTAACTTTTTTATCCTACATAGGGTATACTTCACCCCTGAGTAACTCAATAGCTTCTACCCGAAATTGGAAGCTGTGTGCCCACGATGCAGGGAGGTGGAAGCAGACTTTTATCACTTTTTGGAGCTATCCAGAGCTGGTCACTTACTGGAGAGGCATCACAGAGACATTAACCACCTGCATAGAGTGTGAGGTCCTTTGTCTGGGCCTTTATTGTCTCCTCCTTAGATGAACTGGTGAGTAGTGTACAAACGACGAGATGTGGGGTAGCCCGGGATAAATGAAGTTGAGCCCGTAACCTCTTAATGTTAATTTTGCCACAGAAGAAAGGTAGTTGGTTTGCCCGTCAGCTTCTCCACACATGATGCACCATGGGGGAGGGAGGGAAAGGGTTTGGCGAGAATTGTTAAAAGTGGATTCAGGAGGAACTGCAGTGAACTGATTAGAATGTCGGATAATGCATTGTCTAACAGTAAACTAGCCACCGTGCTAAGCTGATCTGATGATTCTGTTTATAACCCTGATGATGATTAGATATACTAGATGCTGTAACGTTTTGATGATATGATTGTATTGCTGACCGACCACAGATAAGGTCCTTCCTGAATGCGCAGTGAAGTTTGGTTTAAAAAAAATGTGAAAGGGCAGGAATTTCTCACATATTAACTCATGCATCACATAACTGTGAATTAATTGCCCATTCGCATAGGTTTAAGTCCAACCCAGCCACGTTTCTCTGATCTATGTGTGATCTGTTGGACCAGTCCAGTTTATCCAGTAAATCCTAGGACTTTTAGTCTAATCAACAACATGACAGATTCAGACTACATGTCTTACAATACAAAGTAAAAAAACAGGACTGGATCAGCACATCATGCATGGGCCTTGGAAACTGTGCAGATATGTCAGTGTCAATGCAAATGTGCTTGTCTTAGGGATTCACAGCCAAAAGTGACATGTAATGTAAAGTAATGTGCTTTGCCAGAGTGCTAACTTCTCATCCAAGAGGGTATCCAGGTGTTGTGTTTGCGCTGGCTCTCCAAGTAGGATCACTTGAAGAGCCAGGTGTACAGTCATTAGCACTAAACCATATTGCACACATCTGTCCTGATGTGCTGGGAGAGGTTTTTACAGGTGTTGGATGCCATGTAACAGACCACCCTACCCCCAGTTTTGTTCATACAGATATGTGGGGTGGGGGTTAAGGCACATGATTCACAGCAGAGGTCTATGATTGTTTGTTGGAAGCATAGATGGTGTGTGAGCTAGGTGGGGCCCAGCAAGGTGTGGTAGAGCAGATTGACCTGGCAGTGTCTCTGAATGGGGAGACATTGTATCTCAAGAAGGTGAGGAGTGATGTGTGTGCCGCGGGGTAGGCTGAGCAATAGATACTGCTGTGTATGATAGTTTACCACTTGTTTAGCAGCAGCTGCTTAGATGCTGTGGTAAAGGGCATTGGTATACTGCAGTCTACATGTGATTAGGGCCTGGGGGATGGTGTCACAGGTGGCAGGAGGGAGCCAGAAGTAGAGAAGTCTGACTATGCAACATATGTGAAAGCAGGTGGAGGTGAAATAGGGATTTGTGAAGTGTCAGGGTCATCTAGGTGTCTGGGATGGTTGGAGGGTGAGGGATTTGAGCCTAGTCGTGTGGGCAACCAGGGTAGGCATATGTTGCAAAATATCCTCACTAAATTCTAGTGAGGTTCAGTATGACCCATTACTCTCACATACAGGTAGGCATACTGGACTATGGAATAATGTAAGAAATGGTGGTGGTGTTTGTTTCTTCCAAGAGTCAATGTAAGATCTGGGTGTCATCCATGTGTGAGATTACGTAGAGTCCCTAGGTCTTAACAATGATTGCTTGACGAGTCATGTATAAGTACAACTGCGTGTGACTGAGTAAAGATATTAGCAGGACTCTGCAGTTGAGTATCTTAGGGTCAGAGGAAATGGAGCGAGCTTGAGATGTTGTATATTTCCAATTGTGATGGTGCCTATCCCCTTCAGAGACAATTATCATTGTCCCCTGTTCTGGACTCTGGACATGAATGTGAGTGCTACTGTGAAACTACTGGAATTAACAAAAATATTGAAGTATGGTACATAGAGGTCCTTACCCAATCCTGCATTGTAGCAAGGTTGTTTGCTGTGTAGAATTACATGGATGTGTGATTAATATGACCCTTAGGCCACATATTTTGATAAACTTGTATGCAAGACAGTACAACAAGGCAGACTGGTGTGTTTTGCTGTGTGAAAGGCAGAGTGCAGGATAATTTGCAATACAAAACAAAATAACATGACTTCAACACTGCTGTGGTCTTAACTGATTGCCAGAGGGAATGCTGGACCCTGGTGACATGGTGCAATGGTCTTAGCAATGGTGTAAAGAAGCAAATGTAACACCAGTGTAGGCGCAAACCAGAAAAACAAGGTCAAATGTGAAATGGGCCCCTTGCCTACACTCACTCTTTCATGCAGGGCAGGCCAGCAAGCTGCCAAGCTGGGTTGCATTGTTTTTCATTATACAAATAGTCCCTCATGTTCATACTGCGGTAGTGTGACCAATGTTAAGGTATGGCCAAATGAAAGGCTACAATAGGCTAACATGGCCTCATCTACTCCTAGTAACATATGTTCCACATATCCATGAGCACTTTAAATTGTAAAAATTCTGTCAGAATGTCACCAATATAGCTTATGTCTCCATCTATCATGGATCTTTATTGACATATTCCTTTCTCTTTCCAGAGGGACAAAAAACACCTCTTGTAGAGCAGCCGGTCCAGGATGACGAATTTGCTGTGGACACCATTATGCCCCCCATGAAGGATGACACCTTTCCACAACTTCTTGACTCTATTGATTCACCTTCTCCGGTCTTGGCAAGAGAAGACGACACTGTAGGATCTCCAGAGAAGGACAGGCCCTATCTGGCTGTGCAATACCAGCTGAGGACTCCGAGGACTCCCAAGTTGAATTTCAACGGCGAGTGGTACGAGTTCAGCAGTGAGGCTGATGAGGTGCGGAGGGGATGGAGACCATTGCGGGCACCTTAGAAGGAGTCCATAGGTGTCTGAGCCCTAATAAAGGTATGGCTAAGGCTATTACAGACACCTACACTTAGCTCTATTCAATTGATGAGTCCCCAGCTGGCATCGCTGGTGTCATGATGTAGGGTGAACAACATCAGCCCTCCTTTTCTGACACCAGTGAAGTAGCCATGCAGCTGGGGGCCATCTACAACATCATGGAATCCATGGAGCACAAGTTGGACTTCTAAACACAATCAATATGTGACCTTAGTTGCAACATTGTTGCTTTGTTCGCAAGCCACCAGACCCTTTTCAGGGATTTGGGGCTGCCTTACTGGCACAGACAAATGCTGGTGGGACAGAGGTACCACATCTTCTGCCTCTGATGTGTGTGTTCGTCAGATGCCTCTCATACAAACACCACCAACTGCAGGGGAGGCACAACACCCATCAGAGAAGGAAGATGTGGAGTTCCCCAGTTTCTTTCGGCGAACTGCCAAATAACATTTGCCCATGCCTCCTGGCCAGTTCCCTAGTGGTCCTGTGTTTCACATCATGCCATATCCTTTGTCACCCAGTGCTGTACTCTGTGCACAAATGCTGATCTTATCCAGCTGTGGACTTTCAAACAACCCTACCTTCCCTAACTGCAATACGTACCTCCTCAATGAAATACTCCTCATCTCAACATGTCACCTGACATGTCTTCCAAATGGACTCTGTCTAGTCATCTAAGCTTTCAAGAAGTGTTGGTGTTTACCTAAAATAAACACTTATACTACCAATATACCATGTTCGATGTGCACTGTCATAACTCACTCTTTGCATCTCAAGAAGAGTAAGCTGAAATTAACTTGCACATGTTGTCTTAGGGTATGCACCAACAAAGAATACATCCACTGCAATGGAAAAATGAGCAATGTACTGTCTCCGAGTGAAACATCTGAGTCTGACAACAAGCTGCAGTTACTTGTATGACACACAGTAAGAAACTCTTTCTAAACATACAAATACTTATCTGCTAAAAACGGGATGTGTAAAGTATGTGAGGGCATAAAGCTGTTTCAAGCATTCACAAATATAAATATAGCATATTAGGGTGACGACGTGGTCACCCTATTATGATAACTTCAATGCCCACACCAAAGAGATTATACAGCACATAAATTTGCATGGTTGTACTAATGATACTCATGCCCATACTCCTCAAGAAATAGCATCATGCCTGTGCCACACAAGGATGCACAAGGACAATCCAATACCTTGAATGTCATTAAGCATGAAAGGCAAGGGCTTCTTGTACGGAGCTTGTGCAAAAGGATAAATGTTGAATAATGCTACACTGTGATAAGTAGGGAATATGTGTCTCTCTGCCTCTGAGAGGCCTCATATGTGTTGACTTTGAGTGGCATCACACATTATATCTATTCTACATTCCACACACATATTTTTCCATAAGAGCCAGACCACAGATGCAGAAACAACACAACACCTCTCCAGGGCAAGAGGACATGGGAGACTTAAGGACATGAAACTTTTAAAGTAGTTGACTAAGGTGCCCTCCATGAAGTGCCACACTTAGCCAGTAGTCAATGCCAATGATGATGGAGGTTCTTCAGGCAGGTGTGGATACATACATAATTTCTAACCAGCCATCAACAATGAACTACTTGCACAATGGTGCAAGGGTGTGTGCTGTAGATGCAGGTACCAGTGTGTGTCCCTGCGCAGCCAGGGATCTGAAATCTGTAGTGACAAAACTACCCCAACTATATCTGCCCTATCACTTTCATACAGAGTGCCACAGTAGGAGACTATCTGTGTTGTGCTCTGTGTACAATCACCAAATGAGACCCACTTACAGTGCCTAAAGAATGGTAAGGGGTCCATATTTGACTCAAATGTGAGATAGACTAGCACTTGTCCATAGGTCTCTGACAAAGTAGCATATAGCTTAAAAGACTGCTAGTCAATAGCTACATCAAGTAGTCAACTTACTTAATGGTACCAACTCTTAATTATTAAATGCTGATGAACTTGTGAAAGTAGAAACAAATGTAATACTATACAGTGTATCTGAACAACCTACACCTTCCTAGCCTACACTAACTAACCTTAACACTAGCTTAAAGTTATCTTATCTTAAACTATCTTAACCACTATACACAAATGACAAGTTAAGCATCGACCACACCCCCTAATACACATAGATTGTTACAATACAAACAGCAAATACACCTAAACATATACTAACTGTACATGTAAACCTAAACATTTAGATATATTTTTGATAGTTTTGTTTTTACATTTTTTTTGTTTTTTAAACGCTAAACATGAACCACCTAACTACTTAAGAACCTAAAAGTATTAAAACAAACTTAAAAACAACGACCTAATAAAATGTCTAAAATCTAACACTTAACTACACTATACCTATACTAAACCCTGAGTTACACTATGCCTAATAACTAAAAAATACAAACAAAAGAATAAAAATGAGAAAGGTAATGTCTATTCAAGTGCAGAAACCTGTACCAATGAATCCTGTATGTTCAGCATAGGTTCACGTAGGCTGGCCTGCTTCTGCTGGATGCTAACCATCCTCTTTTGGACTTTCCGTAATTTCCTGAGGATAAAGTATTTTAATATTGATCTCCTGGTCTTTTTGGCCTCCTGGTCCATGAGGTTGGCAACTGGGAGGCAGCAGATATTCCAGATGTAGCCTGTAGTTGGGGTGGCTACTGCTGCTGTTGGACACTCGATGTTGGTTTGGAAACACCGGATGCTGCTTTGTCTGATTGGCTCTGGTACTTCCAGGACCCCGGTGCATTGGCCCTCCTTAATATTTCAATGCATAAATCAACATATTGACATAGTATTTCTTTCATCATCTTTCCCACTTTGTCTGTTATGCCCTACCTTCCTTTTTCTTACCTTTCTTTCCCTTTCTTTGTACCTATTGGATAATGGGCACGAGCCCCAACGTTGGTTTCATGGTGTTCTATGTTTGGTGGTTGAATGATTATTATGGGAGACACACTGATGTGAGGACACAATATAAATATGTTCCTTACAACTATTTCAGTTATTATCTTCATTCATTTATTTACCTTGGAATTTTACACCTTTATTGTGGCGATGAGGGCTAGGATATGAAAGGTGCGCTTTTCATGATCTGAGACATTGTGCATCACCGGTTGATTGCTGTCTGCACTGGACTCTGATCCTCGAGGTAGATCAGGGGCGCGCAGTGAGTGCTTTGCCCACTTGGTGTTTTCCAGTTATGGCTGGTTGTTGGACTTGTTAGGAAGTGTGATGGGAATGTTTTGAATACGCCTTTGAGGAGGAGACTGGAAGTTGATTTCTCCTCAAGCAGTGGGTGAATTGTCTGTCATTTCAAACCTTGTTTTGGATCTTGTCAGCCATTTTGAGTATAGTTTTTTCTTTTGAGTTTATGTGTTCCAGCTAAATTGGTGACCATCTTAAGCAGTGTTCAAGTAATACTGGACATTAATCTGTGGGCCATTGTCACTTTCAGTGTCAGTTAAAAGTATAAATATCGTTTACACATTTAAAATATTAACCCCTTCTGTGCCGCGGACGTAGTGGTTACGTCCTGCGGCACAGTGCTGCTGTGCCGAGGACGTAACCACTACGTCCTCGGCACACAGCCCAGAGGGAGCGCTCTCGCTCCCTCTGTGGGGTTCCCCCCACCCCCCCAAGTCAGGGATGGAAGGGGAAGCCCTTCCCCTCCCACCCCCGACCCCCCCCAACCCCCCCTGTGACGTCAGCGCGCGAGCGCGCGCTGATTAGTCACAGGATCTCCCCCATCGCGCTGGAAGCAGAGCTTCCAGCGCGATTGAAAAAGAAATGCTTTTGCATTTCTTTTTCAATCCCATGGGGGAGGCCCCGAGAGGCTTCAAAGGGAAGGAAATGTATTTCCTTCCCTTTGAAGTCTCTCACAGGTTTCAAAAGCCGGATTGCTTGCAATCCGGCTTTTGAAACCCCACTAGACACCAGGGATTTTTTTTTTCTTCTTGAAATTGGCAAAAGGGAGCGACCCCTTGGGCAAGGGTCGCTCCCAGGGGGGCATTTTTTTAGGAAGGCCTTTTCTGCCCCCCCTGGGGGCAGATTGGCCTATTATTAGGCCGATCTGCCCCCAGGGGGGGCAGAAACCTCTAGGCACCAGGGACCATTTTTTTTTTTTTTATTTTTTGTGATGAATTCTTTTTTTTTAGGTGGGGAGCGATCCCTTAGGCAAGGGTCGCTCCCCTACGGGGCAATATATATTTAGGCCATTTCTGCCCCCCTTGGGGGCAGATTGGCCTATTTTGATAAGGCCAATCTGCCCCCAAGGGGGGCAGAAACCATTAGACACCAGGGAGTTTGTTTTTGCGCGCGAATGTCACGCAACAAAGCGACCCCTTTGGCAAGGGTCGCTCCCAGGGGGGGCAATTTTTTGGGAAGGCCTTTTCTGCCCCCCCTGGGGGCAGATCGGCCTATTATTAGGCCGATCTGCCCCCAGGGGGGGAAGAACACTCTAGGCGCCAGGGCAATTTTTTTTTTTGTGTTTTTTTTTTTTGTTGTTTCTTTTTTTAGAGATGGGGAGCGTCCCATCAGGCAAGGGTCGCTCCCCTGGGGGGGCAAATTGTATTTAGACCATTTCTGCCCCCCTGGGGGCAGATTGGCCAATTTTGGGTCTATCTGCCCCCAAGGGGGCAGAAACCACAAGGCACCGGGGATTTGTTTTTTGGCGCCAATGTCACGCAGGGGGAGCGACCCTGTAGGCAAGGGTCGCTCCGGGGGGGGGGGGGGGGTTGGGGGGGCAAATTTATTTTAGGCCATTTCTGCCCCCCCGGGGGACAGATCGGCCTATTTTTAGGCCGAACTGCCCCCGGGGGGGGGGGGCAGAACACTCTAGGCGCCAGGGCAATTTTTTTTTTGTGTTTTTTTTTTTGTTGTTTCTTTTTTTAGAGATGGGGAGCGACCCATCAGGCAAGGGTCGCTCCCCTGGGGGGGCAAATTGTATTTAGACCATTTCTGCCCCCCTGGGGGCAGATTGGCCAATTTTAGGTCAATCTGCCCCCTAGGGGGCAGAAACCACTAGGCACCGGGGATTTGTTTTTTGGCGCCAATGTCACGCAGGGGGAGCGACCCCGTAGGCAAGGGTCGCTCCCGGGGGGGCGGTGGGGGTTGGGGAGGCAAATTTATTTTAGGCCATTTCTGCCCCCCCGGGGGACAGATCGGCCTATTATTAGGCCGAACTGCCCCCGGGGGGGGGGCAGAACACTCTAGGCGCCAGAGCAATTTTTTTTTTGTGTTTTTTTTTTTGTTGTTTCTTTTTTTAGAGATGGGGAGCGACCCATCAGGCAAGGGTCGCTCCCCTGGGGGGGCAAATTGTATTAGACCATTTCTGCCCCCCTGGGGGCAGATTGGCCAATTTTAGGTCAATCTGCCCCCAAGGGGGCAGAAACCACTAGGCACAGGGGATTTGTTTTTTAGCGCCAATGTCACGCAGGGGGAGCGACCCCGTAGGCAAGGGTCGCTCCCGGGGGGGGGGGGGGGTGGGGGTTGGGGGGGCAAATTTATTTTAGGCCATTTCTGCCCCCCCGGGGGACAGATCGGCCTATTATTAGGCCGAACTGCCCCCCGGGGGTGGCTGAACACTCTAGGCACCAGGGCAAATTTTTTTTTGTGTGTTTTTTTTTTTGTTGTTTCTTTTTTTAGAGATGGGGAGCGACCCATCAGGCAAGGGTCGCTCCCCTGGGGGGGCAAATTGTATTTAGACCATTTCTGCCCCCCTGGGGGCAGATTGGCCAATTTTAGGTCAATCTGCCCCCAAGGGGGCAGAAACCACAAGGCACCGGGGATTTGTTTTTTGGCGCCAATGTCACGCAGGGGGAGCGACCCCGTAGGCAAGGGTCGCTCCCGGGGGGGGGTGTGGGGGTTGGGGGGGCAAATTTATTTTAGGCCATTTCTGCCCCCCCGGGGGACAGATCGGCCTATTATTAGGCCAAACTGCCCCGGGGGGGGGCAGAACACTCTAGGCGCCAGGGCAATTTTTTTTTTGTGTTTTTTTTTTGTTGTTTCTTTTTTTAGAGATGGGGAGCGACCCATCAGGCAAGGGTCGCTCCCCTGGGGGGGGGCAAATTGTATTTAGACCATTTCTGCCCCCCTGGGGGCAGATTGGCCAATTTTACGTCAATCTGCCCCCTAGGGGGCAGAAACCACTAGGCACCGGGGATTTGTTTTTTGGCGCCAATGTCACGCAGGGGGAGCGACCCCGTAGGCAAGGGTCGCTCCCGGGGGGGGTGGAGGTTGGGGGGGCAAATTTATTTTAGGCCATTTCTGCCCCCCCGGGGGACAGATCGGCCTATTATTAGGCCGAACTGCCCCCGGGGGGGGGCAGAACACTCTAGGCGCCAGGGCAATTTTTTTTTTGTGTTTTTTTTTTTTGTTGTTTCTTTTTTTAGAGATGGGGAGCGACCCATCAGGCAAGGGTCGCTCCCCTGGGGGGGGCAAATTGTATTTAGACCATTTCTGCCCCCCTGGGGGCAGATTGGCCAATTTTAGGTCAATCTGCCCCCAAGGGGGCAGAAACCACTAGGCACCGGGGATTTGTTTTTTGGCGCCAATGTCACGCAGGGGGAGCGACCCCGTAGGCAAGGGTCGCTCCCGGGGTGGGGGGTGGGGGTTGGGGGGGCAAATTTATTTTAGGCCATTTCTGCCCCCCCGGGGGACAGATCGGCCTATTATTAGGCCGAACTGCCCCCGGGGGGGGCAGAACACTCTAGGCGCCAGGGCAATTTTTTTTGTGTGTTTTTTTTTTTTGTTGTTTCTTTTTTTAGAGATGGGGAGTGACCCATCAGGCAAGGGTCGCTCCCCTGGGGGGGCAAATTGTATTTAGACCATTTCTGCCCCCCTGGGGGCAGATTGGCCAATTTTAGGTCAATCTGCCCCCAAGGGGGCAGAAACCACTAGGCACCGGGGATTTGTTTTTTAGCGCCAATGTCACGCAGGGGGAGCGACCCCGTAGGCAAGGGTCGCTCCCGGGGGGGGGTGGGGGTTGGGGGGGCAAATTTATTTTAGGCCATTTCTGCCCCCCCGGGGGACAGATCGGCCTATTATTAGGCCGAACTGCCCCCCGGGGGGGCAGAACACTCTAGGCACCAGGGCAATTTTTTTTTTGTGTGTTTTTTTTTGGGTTGTTTCTTTTTTTAGAGATGGGGAGCGACCCATCAGGCAAGGGTCGCTCCCCTGGGGGGGCAAATTGTATTTAGACCATTTCTGCCCCCCTGGGGGCAGATTGGCCAATTTTAGGTCAATCTGCCCCCAAGGGGGCAGAAACCACTAGGCACCGGGGATTTGTTTTTTGGCGCCAATGTCACGCAGGGGGAGCGACCCCGTAGGCAAGGGTCGCTCCCGGGGGGGGGATGGGGGTTGGGGGGGCAAATTTATTTTAGGCCATTTCTGCCCCCCCGGGGGACAGATCGGCCTATTATTAGGCCGAACTGCCCCCGGGGGGGGGGGGGCAGAACACTCTAGGCACCAGGGCAATTTTTTTTTTGTGTGTTTTTTTTTTTGTTGTTTCTTTTTTTAGAGATGGGGAGCGACACATCAGGCAAGGGTCGCTCCCCTGGTGGGGCAAATTGTATTTAGACCATTTCTGCCCCCCTGGGGGCAGATTGGCCAAATTTAGGTCAATCTGCCCCCAAGGGGGCAGAAACCACTAGGCACCGGGGATTTGTTTTTTGGCGCCAATGTCACGCAGGGGGAGCGACCCCGTAGGCAAGGGTCGCTCCCGGGGGGGGGATGGGGGTTGGGGGGGCAAATTTATTTTAGGCCATTTCTGCCCCCCCGGGGGACAGATCGGCCTATTATTAGGCCGAACTGCCCCTGGGGGGGGGGCAGAACACTCTAGGCACCAGGGCAAATTTTTTTTTGTGTTTTTTTTTTTTGGTTGTTTCTTTTTTTAGAGATGGGGAGCGACCCATCAGGCAAGGGTCGCTCCCCTGGGGGGGCAAATTGTATTTAGACCATTTCTGCCCCCCTGGGGGCAGATTGGCAAATTTTAGGTCAATCTGCCCCCAAGGGGGCAGAAACCACTAGGCACCGGGGATTTGTTTTTTCGCGCCAATGTCACGCAGGGGGAGCGACCCCGTAGGCAAGGGTCGCTCCCGGGGGGGTGGTGGGGGTTGGGGGGGCAAATTTATTTTAGGCCATTTCTGCCCCCCCGGGGGACAGATCGGCCTATTATTAGGCCGAACTGCCCCCGGGGGGGGGGGGGGCAGAAACCTCTAGGCGCCAGGGGAATTTTTTTTTCTTTGTTTTTTTTTTTTTTAGAGATGGGGAGCGACCCATCAGGCAAAAGTCGCTCCCCTGGGGGACAAATTGTATTTAGGCCATTTCTGCCCCCCTTGGGGGCAGATTGGCTGAGTTTAGGTCAACCTGCCCCCAAGGGGGCAGAAACCACTAGGCACCGGGGATTTGTTTTTTGGTGCCAATGTCACGCAGGGGGAGCGACCCCGTAGGCAAGGGTCGCTCCCGGTGGGGGAGGGTGGGGGTTGGGGGGGCAAATTTATTTTAGGGCATTTCTGCCCCCCCCCCCCTGGGGCCGGCTGAGCTACAGGCCAAACACCACAGGTAGGCACCTTGCAAAAAACACCTCTGTTTTCTGTGAAAAAATATGTTGTGTCCACGTTGTGTTTTGGGCCATTTCCTTTTGTGGGCGCTAGGCCTACCCACAGAAGTGATGTACCATTTTTATCGAGAGACTTAGGGGAACGCTGGGTGGAAGGAAATTTGTGGCTCCTCTCAGATTCCAGAACTTTCTGTCACCGAAATGAGAGGAAAAAGTGTTTTTTGGGCCAAATTTTGATGTTTGCAAAGGATTCTGGGTAACATAACCTGGTCAGAGCCCCGCAAGTCACCCCATCTTGGATTCCCCTGGGTTTCTAGTTTTCAAAAATGCACTGGTTTGCTAGGTTTCCTCAGGTGTCGGCTGAGCTACAGGCCAAAATCCACAGGTAGGCACTGCTTTTTATAAAAAAATGTGATGTGTCCACGTTGTGTTTTGGGCCCTTTCCTTTCGTGGGCGCTAGTCCTACCCACACAAGTGAGGTATCATTTTTATCGGGAGACTTGGGGGAACGCTGGGTAGAAGGAAATTTGTGGCTCCTCTCAGATTCCAGAACTTTCTGCCACAGAAATGTGAGTAACATGTGTATTTTTAGCCAAATTTTTATGTTTGCAAAGGATTCTGGGTAACATAACCTGGTCAGAGCCCCGCAAGTCACCCCATCTTGGATTCCCCTGGGTTTCTAGTTTTCAAAAATGCACTGGTTTGCTAGGTTTCCTCAGGTGTCGGCTGAGCTACAGGCCAAAATCCACAGGTAGGCACTGCTTTTTATAAAAAAATGTGATGTGTCCACGTTGTGTTTTGGGCCCTTTCCTTTCGTGGGCGCTAGTCCTACCCACACAAGTGAGGTATCATTTTTATCGGGAGACTTGGGGGAACGCTGGGTAGAAGGAAATTTGTGGCTCCTCTCAGATTCCAGAACTTTCTGCCACAGAAATGTGAGTAACATGTGTATTTTTAGCCAAATTTTGAGGTTTGCAAAGGATTCTGGGTAACAGAACCTGGTCCGAGCCCCGCAAGTCACCCCTCCTTGGATTCCCCTAGGTCTCTAGTTTTCAGAAATGCACAGGTTTGGTAGGTTTCCCTAGGTGGCGGCTGAGCTAGAGGCCGAAATCTACAGGTAGTCACTTTGCTAAAAACAGCTCTGTTTTCTGTGATATGTCCACGTTGTGTTTTGGGGCATATCCTGTTGCGGGCGCTAGGCCTACCCACACAAGTGAGGTATCATTTTTATCGGGAGACGTGGGGGAACGCTGGGTGGAAGGAAATTTGTGGCTCCTCTCAGATTCCAGAACTTTCTGCCACAGAAATGTGAGGAACATGTGTTTTTTTAGCCAAATTTTGAGATTTGCAAAGGATTCTGAGTAACAGAACCTGGTCCGAGCCCCGCAAGTCACCCCTCCTTGGATTCCCCTAGGTCTCTAGTTTTCAGAAATGCACAGGTTTGGTAGGTTTCCCTAGGTGGCTGCTGAGCTAGAGGCCAAAATCTACAGGTAGTCACTTTACTAAAAACAGCTCTGTTTTCTGTGATATGTCCACGTTGTGTTTTGGGGCATATCCTGTCGCGGGCGCTAGGCCTACCCACACAAGTGAGGTATCATTTTTATCGGGAGACGTGGGGGAACGCTGGGTGGAAGGAAATTTGTGGCTCCTCTCAGATTCCAGAACTTTCTGCCACAGAAATGTGAGGAACATGTGTTTTTTTAGCCAAATTTTGAGGTTTGCAAAGGATTCTGGGTAACAGAACCTGGTCCGAGCCACACAAGTCACCCCTCCTTGGATTCCCCTAGGTCTCTAGTTTTCAGAAATGTACAGGTTTGGTAGGTTTCCCTAGGTGGCGGCTGAGCTAGAGGCCAAAATCTACAGGTAGTCACTTTGCTAAAAACAGCTCTGTTTTCTGTGATATGTCCACGTTGTGTTTTGGGGCATATCCTGTCGCGGGCGCTAGGCCTACCCACACAAGTGAGGTATCATTTTTATCGGGAGACGTGGGGGAACGCTGGGTGGAAGGAAATTTGTGGCTCCTCTCAGATTCCAGAACTTTCTGCCACAGAAATGTGAGGAACATGTGTTTTTTTAGCCAAATTTTGAGGTTTGCAAAGGATTCTGGGTAACAGAACCTGGTCCGAGCCACACAAGTCACCCCTCCTTGGATTCCCCTAGGTCTCTAGTTTTCAGAAATGTACAGGTTTGGTAGGTTTCCCTAGGTGCCGGCTGAGCTAGAGGCCAAAATCTACAGGTAGTCACTTTGCTAAAAACAGCTCTGTTTTCTGTGATATGTCCACGTTGTGTTTTGGGGCATATCCTGTCGCGGGCGCTAGGCCTACCCACACAAGTGAGGTATCATTTTTATCGGGAGACGTGGGGGAACGCTGGGTGGAAGGAAATTTGTGGCTCCTCTCAGATTCCAGAACTTTCTGCCACAGAAATGTGAGGAACATGTGTTTTTTTAGCCAAATTTTGAGTTTTGCAAAGGATTCTGGGTAACAGAACCTGGTCCAAGCCCCGCAAGTCACCCCTCCTTGGATTCCCCTAGGTCTCTAGTTTTCAGAAATGCACAGGTTTGGTAGGTTTCCCTAGGTGGCGGCTGAGCTAGAGGCCAAAATCTACAGGTAGTCACTTTGCTAAAAACAGCTCTGTTTTCTGTGATATGTCCACGTTGTGTTTTGGGGCATATCCTGTCGCGGGCGCTAGGCCTACCCACACAAGTGAGGTATCATTTTTATCGGGAGATGTGGGGGAACGCTGGGTGGAAGGAAATTTGTGGCTCCTCTCAGATTCCAGAACTTTCTGCCACAGAAATGTGAGGAACATGTGTTTTTTTAGCCAAATTTTGAGGTTTGCAAAGGATTCTGGGTAACAGAACCTGGTCCGAGCCACACAAGTCACCCCTCCTTGGATTCCCCTAGGTCTCTAGTTTTCAGAAATGTACAGGTTTGGTAGGTTTCCCTAGGTGCCGGCTGAGCTAGAGGCCAAAATCTACAGGTAGTCACTTTGCTAAAAACAGCTCTGTTTTCTGTGATATGTCCACGTTGTGTTTTGGGGCATATCCTGTCGCGGGCGCTAGGCCTACCCACACAAGTGAGGTATCATTTTTATCGGGAGACGTGGGGGAACGCTGGGTGGAAGGAAATTTGTGGCTCCTCTCAGATTCCAGAACTTTCTGCCACAGAAATGTGAGGAACATGTGTTTTTTTAGCCAAATTTTGAGATTTGCAAAGGATTCTGGGTAACAGAACCTGGTCCGAGCCCCGCAAGTCACCCCTCCTTGGATTCCCCTAGGTCTCTAGTTTTCAGAAATGCACAGGTTTGGTAGGTTTCCCTAGGTGGCGGCTGAGCTAGAGGCCAAAATCTACAGGTAGTCACTTTGCTAAAAACAGCTCTGTTTTCTGTGATATGTCCACGTTGTGTTTTGGGGCATATCCTGTCGCGGGCGCTAGGCCTACCCACACAAGTGAGGTATCATTTTTATCGGGAGACGTGGGGGAACGCTGGGTGGAAGGAAATTTGTGGCTCCTCTCAGATTCCAGAACTTTCTGCCACAGAAATGTGAGGAACATGTGTTTTTTTAGCCAAATTTTGAGGTTTGCAAAGGATTCTGGGTAACAGAACCTGGTCCGAGCCCCGCAAGTCACCCCTCCTTGGATTCCCCTAGGTCTCTAGTTTTCAGAAATGCACAGGTTTGGTAGGTTTCCCTAGGTGGCGGCTGAGCTAGAGGCCAAAATCTACAGGTAGTCACTTTGCTAAAAACAGCTCTGTTTTCTGTGATATGTCCACGTTGTGTTTTGGGGCATATCCTGTCGCGGGCGCTAGGCCTACCCACACAAGTGAGGTATCATTTTTATCGGGAGACGTGGGGGAACGCTGGGTGGAAGGAAATTTGTGGCTCCTCTCAGATTCCAGAACTTTCTGCCACAGAAATGTGAGGAACATGTGTTTTTTTAGCCAAATTTTGAGGTTTGCAAAGGATTCTGGGTAACAGAACCTGGTCCGAGCCACACAAGTCACCCCTCCTTGGATTCCCCTAGGTCTCTAGTTTTCAGAAATGTACAGGTTTGGTAGGTTTCCCTAGGTGCCGGCTGAGCTAGAGGCCAAAATCTACAGGTAGTCACTTTGCTAAAAACAGCTCTGTTTTCTGTGATATGTCCACGTTGTGTTTTGGGGCATATCCTGTCGCGGGCGCTAGGCCTACCCACACAAGTGAGGTATCATTTTTATCGGGAGACGTGGGGGAACGCTGGGTGGAAGGAAATTTGTGGCTCCTCTCAGATTCCAGAACTTTCTGCCACAGAAATGTGAGGAACATGTGTTTTTTTAGCCAAATTTTGAGATTTGCAAAGGATTCTGGGTAACAGAACCTGGTCCGAGCCCCGCAAGTCACCCCTCCTTGGATTCCCCTAGGTCTCTAGTTTTCAGAAATGCACAGGTTTGGTAGGTTTCCCTAGGTGGCGGCTGAGCTAGAGGCCAAAATCTACAGGTAGTCACTTTGCTAAAAACAGCTCTGTTTTCTGTGATATGTCCACGTTGTGTTTTGGGGCATATCCTGTCGCGGGCGCTAGGCCTACCCACACAAGTGAGGTATCATTTTTATCGGGAGACGTGGGGGAACGCTGGGTGGAAGGAAATTTGTGGCTCCTCTCAGATTCCAGAACTTTCTGCCACAGAAATGTGAGGAACATGTGTTTTTTTAGCCAAATTTTGAGGTTTGAAAAGGATTCTGGGTAACAGAACCTGGTCCGAGCCCCGCAAGTCACCCCTCCTTGGATTCCCCTAGGTCTCTAGTTTTCAGAAATGCACAGGTTTGGTAGGTTTCCCTAGGTGGCGGCTGAGCTAGAGGCCAAAATCTACAGGTAGTCACTTTGCTAAAAACAGCTCTGTTTTCTGTGATATGTCCACGTTGTGTTTTGGGGCATATCCTGTCGCGGGCGCTAGGCCTATCCACACAAGTGAGGTATCATTTTTATCGGGAGACGTGGGGGAACGCTGGGTGGAAGGAAATTTGTGGCTCCTCTCAGATTCCAGAACTTTCTGCCACAGAAATGTGAGGAACATGTGTTTTTTTAGCCAAATTTTGAGTTTTGCAAAGGATTCTGGGTAACAGAACCTGGTCCAAGCCCCGCAAGTCACCCCTCCTTGGATTCCCCTAGGTCTCTAGTTTTCAGAAATGCACAGGTTTGGTAGGTTTCCCTAGGTGGCGGCTGAGCTAGAGGCCAAAATCTACAGGTAGTCACTTTGCTAAAAACAGCTCTGTTTTCTGTGATATGTCCACGTTGTGTTTTGGGGCATATCCTGTCGCGGGCGCTAGGCCTACCCACACAAGTGAGGTATCATTTTTATCGGGAGATGTGGGGGAATGCTGGGTGGAAGGAAATTTGTGGCTCCTCTCAGATTCCAGAACTTTCTGCCACAGAAATGTGAGGAACATGTGTTTTTTTAGCCAAATTTTGAGGTTTGCAAAGGATTCTGGGTAACAGAACCTGGTCCGAGCCACACAAGTCACCCCTCCTTGGATTCCCCTAGGTCTCTAGTTTTCAGAAATGTACAGGTTTGGTAGGTTTCCCTAGGTGCCGGCTGAGCTAGAGGCCAAAATCTACAGGTAGTCACTTTGCTAAAAACAGCTCTGTTTTCTGTGATATGTCCACGTTGTGTTTTGGGGCATATCCTGTCGCGGGCGCTAGGCCTACCCACACAAGTGAGGTATCATTTTTATCGGGAGACGTGGGGGAACGCTGGGTGGAAGGAAATTTGTGGCTCCTCTCAGATTCCAGAACTTTCTGCCACAGAAATGTGAGGAACATGTGTTTTTTTAGCCAAATTTTGAGATTTGCAAAGGATTCTGGGTAACAGAACCTGGTCCGAGCCCCGCAAGTCACCCCTCCTTGGATTCCCCTAGGTCTCTAGTTTTCAGAAATGCACAGGTTTGGTAGGTTTCCCTAGGTGGCGGCTGAGCTAGAGGCCAAAATCTACAGGTAGTCACTTTGCTAAAAACAGCTCTGTTTTCTGTGATATGTCCACGTTGTGTTTTGGGGCATATCCTGTCGCGGGCGCTAGGCCTACCCACACAAGTGAGGTATCATTTTTATCGGGAGACGTGGGGGAACGCTGGGTGGAAGGAAATTTGTGGCTCCTCTCAGATTCCAGAACTTTCTGCCACAGAAATGTGAGGAACATGTGTTTTTTTAGCCAAATTTTGAGGTTTGCAAAGGATTCTGGGTAACAGAACCTGGTCCGAGCCCCGCAAGTCACCCCTCCTTGGATTCCCCTAGGTCTCTAGTTTTCAGAAATGCACAGGTTTGGTAGGTTTCCCTAGGTGGCGGCTGAGCTAGAGGCCAAAATCTACAGGTAGTCACTTTGCTAAAAACAGCTCTGTTTTCTGTGATATGTCCACGTTGTGTTTTGGGGCATATCCTGTCGCGGGCGCTAGGCCTACCCACACAAGTGAGGTATCATTTTTATCGGGAGACGTGGGGGAACGCTGGGTGGAAGGAAATTTGTGGCTCCTCTCAGATTCCAGAACTTTCTGCCACAGAAATGTGAGGAACATGTGTTTTTTTAGCCAAATTTTGAGATTTGCAAAGGATTCTGGGTAACAGAACCTGGTCCGAGCCCCGCAAGTCACCCCTCCTTGGATTCCCCTAGGTCTCTAGTTTTCAGAAATGCACAGGTTTGGTAGGTTTCCCTAGGTGGCGGCTGAGCTAGAGGCCAAAATCTACAGGTAGTCACTTTGCTAAAAACAGCTCTGTTTTCTGTGATATGTCCACGTTGTGTTTTGGGGCATATCCTGTCGCGGGCGCTAGGCCTACCCACACAAGTGAGGTATCATTTTTATCGGGAGACATGGGGGAACGCTGGGTGGAAGGAAATTTGTGGCTCCTCTCAGATTCCAGAACTTTCTGCCACAGAAATGTGAGGAACATGTGTTTTTTTAGCCAAATTTTGAGGTTTGCAAAGGATTCTGGGTAACAGAACCTGGTCCGAGCCCCGCAAGTCACCCCTCCTTGGATTCCCCTAGGTCTCTAGTTTTCAGAAATGCACAGGTTTGGTAGGTTTCCCTAGGTGGCGGCTGAGCTAGAGGCCAAAATCTACAGGTAGTCACTTTGCTAAAAACAGCTCTGTTTTCTGTGATATGTCCACGTTGTGTTTTCGGGCATATCCTGTCGCGGGCGCTAGGCCTACCCACACAAGTGAGGTATCATTTTTATCGGGAGACGTGGGGGAACGCTGGGTGGAAGGAAATTTGTGGCTCCTCTCAGATTCCAGAACTTTCTGCCACAGAAATGTGAGGAACATGTGTTTTTTTAGCGAAATTTTGAGGTTTGCAAAGGATTCTGGGTAACAGAACCTGGTCCGAGCCCCGCAAGTCACCCCTCCTTGGATTCCCCTAGGTCTCTAGTTTTCAGAAATGCACAGGTTTGGTAGGTTTCCCTAGGTGGCGGCTGAGCTACAGGCCAAAATCTGAAGGTAGTCACTTTGCTAAAAACAGCTCTGTTTTCTGTGATATGTCCACGTTGTGTTTTGGGGCATATCCTGTCGCGGGCGCTAGGCCTACCCACACAAGTGAGGTATCATTTTTATCGGGAGATGTGGGGGAACGCTGGGTGGAAGGAAATTTGTGGCTCCTCTCAGATTCCAGAACTTTCTGCCACAGAAATGTGAGGAACATGTGTTTTTTTAGCCAAATTTTGAGGTTTGCAAAGGATTCTGGGTAACAGAACCTGGTCCGAGCCACACAAGTCACCCCTCCTTGGATTCCCCTAGGTCTCTAGTTTTCAGAAATGTACAGGTTTGGTAGGTTTCCCTAGGTGCCGGCTGAGCTAGAGGCCAAAATCTACAGGTAGTCACTTTGCTAAAAACAGCTCTGTTTTCTGTGATATGTCCACGTTGTGTTTTGGGGCATATCCTGTCGCGGGCGCTAGGCCTACCCACACAAGTGAGGTATCATTTTTATCGGGAGACGTGGGGGAACGCTGGGTGGAAGGAAATTTGTGGCTCCTCTCAGATTCCAGAACTTTCTGCCACAGAAATGTGAGGAACATGTGTTTTTTTAGCCAAATTTTGAGGTTTGCAAAGGATTCTGGGTAACAGAACCTGGTCCGAGCCCCGCAAGTCACCCCTCCTTGGATTCCCCTAGGTCTCTAGTTTTCAGAAATGCACAGGTTTGGTAGGTTTCCCTAGGTGGCGGCTGAGCTAGAGGCCAAAATCTACAGGTAGTCACTTTGCTAAAAACAGCTCTGTTTTCTGTGATATGTCCACGTTGTGTTTTGGGGCATATCCTGTCGCGGGCGCTAGGCCTACCCACACAAGTGAGGTATCATTTTTATCGGGAGACGTGGGGGAACGCTGGGTGGAAGGAAATTTGTGGCTCCTCTCAGATTCCAGAACTTTCTGCCACAGAAATGTGAGGAACATGTGTTTTTTTAGCCAAATTTTGAGGTTTGCAAAGGATTCTGGGTAACAGAACCTGGTCCGAGCCCCGCAAGTCACCCCTCCTTGGATTCCCCTAGGTCTCTAGTTTTCAGAAATGCACAGGTTTGGTAGGTTTCCCTAGGTGGCGGCTGAGCTAGAGGCCAAAATCTACAGGTAGTCACTTTGCTAAAAACAGCTCTGTTTTCTGTGATATGTCCACGTTGTGTTTTGGGGCATATCCTGTCGCGGGCGCTAGGCCTACCCACACAAGTGAGGTATCATTTTTATCGGGAGACGTGGGGGAACGCTGGGTGGAAGGAAATTTGTGGCTCCTCTCAGATTCCAGAACTTTCTGCCACAGAAATGTGAGGAACATGTGTTTTTTTAGCCAAATTTTGAGATTTGCAAAGGATTCTGGGTAACAGAACCTGGTCCGAGCCCCGCAAGTCACCCCTCCTTGGATTCCCCTAGGTCTCTAGTTTTCAGAAATGCACAGGTTTGGTAGGTTTCCCTAGGTGGCGGCTGAGCTAGAGGCCAAAATCTACAGGTAGTCACTTTGCTAAAAACAGCTCTGTTTTCTGTGATATGTCCACGTTGTGTTTTGGGGCATATCCTGTCGCGGGCGCTAGGCCTACCCACACAAGTGAGGTATCATTTTTATCGGGAGACATGGGGGAACGCTGGGTGGAAGGAAATTTGTGGCTCCTCTCAGATTCCAGAACTTTCTGCCACAGAAATGTGAGGAACATGTGTTTTTTTAGCCAAATTTTGAGGTTTGCAAAGGATTCTGGGTAACAGAACCTGGTCCGAGCCCCGCAAGTCACCCCTCCTTGGATTCCCCTAGGTCTCTAGTTTTCAGAAATGCACAGGTTTGGTAGGTTTCCCTAGGTGGCGGCTGAGCTAGAGGCCAAAATCTACAGGTAGTCACTTTGCTAAAAACAGCTCTGTTTTCTGTGATATGTCCACGTTGTGTTTTGGGGCATATCCTGTCGCGGGCGCTAGGCCTATCCACACAAGTGAGGTATCATTTTTATCGGGAGACGTGGGGGAACGCTGGGTGGAAGGAAATTTGTGGCTCCTCTCAGATTCCAGAACTTTCTGCCACAGAAATGTGAGGAACATGTGTTTTTTTAGCCAAATTTTGAGTTTTGCAAAGGATTCTGGGTAACAGAACCTGGTCCAAGCCCCGCAAGTCACCCCTCCTTGGATTCCCCTAGGTCTCTAGTTTTCAGAAATGCACAGGTTTGGTAGGTTTCCCTAGGTGGCGGCTGAGCTAGAGGCCAAAATCTACAGGTAGTCACTTTGCTAAAAACAGCTCTGTTTTCTGTGATATGTCCACGTTGTGTTTTGGGGCATATCCTGTCGCGGGCGCTAGGCCTACCCACACAAGTGAGGTATCATTTTTATCGGGAGATGTGGGGGAACGCTGGGTGGAAGGAAATTTGTGGCTCCTCTCAGATTCCAGAACTTTCTGCCACAGAAATGTGAGGAACATGTGTTTTTTTAGCCAAATTTTGAGGTTTGCAAAGGATTCTGGGTAACAGAACCTGGTCCGAGCCACACAAGTCACCCCTCCTTGGATTCCCCTAGGTCTCTAGTTTTCAGAAATGTACAGGTTTGGTAGGTTTCCCTAGGTGCCGGCTGAGCTAGAGGCCAAAATCTACAGGTAGTCACTTTGCTAAAAACAGCTCTGTTTTCTGTGATATGTCCACGTTGTGTTTTGGGGCATATCCTGTCGCGGGCGCTAGGCCTACCCACACAAGTGAGGTATCATTTTTATCGGGAGACGTGGGGGAACGCTGGGTGGAAGGAAATTTGTGGCTCCTCTCAGATTCCAGAACTTTCTGCCACAGAAATGTGAGGAACATGTGTTTTTTTAGCCAAATTTTGAGATTTGCAAAGGATTCTGGGTAACAGAACCTGGTCCGAGCCCCGCAAGTCACCCCTCCTTGGATTCCCCTAGGTCTCTAGTTTTCAGAAATGCACAGGTTTTGTAGGTTTCCCTAGGTGGCGGCTGAGCTAGAGGCCAAAATCTACAGGTAGTCACTTTGCTAAAAACAGCTCTGTTTTCTGTGATATGTCCACGTTGTGTTTTGGGGCATATCCTGTCGCGGGCGCTAGGCCTACCCACACAAGTGAGGTATCATTTTTATCGGGAGACGTGGGGGAACGCTGGGTGGAAGGAAATTTGTGGCTCCTCTCAGATTCCAGAACTTTCTGCCACAGAAATGTGAGGAACATGTGTTTTTTTAGCCAAATTTTGAGGTTTGCAAAGGATTCTGGGTAACAGAACCTGGTCCGAGCCCCGCAAGTCACCCCTCCTTGGATTCCCCTAGGTCTCTAGTTTTCAGAAATGCACAGGTTTGGTAGGTTTCCCTAGGTGGCGGCTGAGCTAGAGGCCAAAATCTACAGGTAGTCACTTTGCTAAAAACAGCTCTGTTTTCTGTGATATGTCCACGTTGTGTTTTGGGGCATATCCTGTCGCGGGCGCTAGGCCTACCCACACAAGTGAGGTATCATTTTTATCGGGAGACGTGGGGGAACGCTGGGTGGAAGGAAATTTGTGGCTCCTCTCAGATTCCAGAACTTTCTGCCACAGAAATGTGAGGAACATGTGTTTTTTTAGCCAAATTTTGAGATTTGCAAAGGATTCTGGGTAACAGAACCTGGTCCGAGCCCCGCAAGTCACCCCTCCTTGGATTCCCCTAGGTCTCTAGTTTTCAGAAATGCACAGGTTTGGTAGGTTTCCCTAGGTGGCGGCTGAGCTAGAGGCCAAAATCTACAGGTAGTCACTTTGCTAAAAACAGCTCTGTTTTCTGTGATATGTCCACGTTGTGTTTTGGGGCATATCCTGTCGCGGGCGCTAGGCCTACCCACACAAGTGAGGTATCATTTTTATCGGGAGACATGGGGGAACGCTGGGTGGAAGGAAATTTGTGGCTCCTCTCAGATTCCAGAACTTTCTGCCACAGAAATGTGAGGAACATGTGTTTTTTTAGCCAAATTTTGAGGTTTGCAAAGGATTCTGGGTAACAGAACCTGGTCCGAGCCCCGCAAGTCACCCCTCCTTGGATTCCCCTAGGTCTCTAGTTTTCAGAAATGCACAGGTTTGGTAGGTTTCCCTAGGTGGCGGCTGAGCTAGAGGCCAAAATCTACAGGTAGTCACTTTGCTAAAAACAGCTCTGTTTTCTGTGATATGTCCACGTTGTGTTTTGGGGCATATCCTGTCGCGGGCGCTAGGCCTACCCACACAAGTGAGGTATCATTTTTATCGGGAGACGTGGGGGAACGCTGGGTGGAAGGAAATTTGTGGCTCCTCTCAGATTCCAGAACTTTCTGCCACAGAAATGTGAGGAACATGTGTTTTTTTAGCGAAATTTTGAGGTTTGCAAAGGATTCTGGGTAACAGAACCTGGTCCGAGCCCCGCAAGTCACCCCTCCTTGGATTCCCCTAGGTCTCTAGTTTTCAGAAATGCACAGGTTTGGTAGGTTTCCCTAGGTGGCGGCTGAGCTACAGGCCAAAATCTGAAGGTAGTCACTTTGCTAAAAACAGCTCTGTTTTCTGTGATATGTCCACGTTGTGTTTTGGGGCATATCCTGTTGCGGGCGCTAGGCCTACCCACACAAGTGAGGTATCATTTTTATCGGGAGATGTGGGGGAACGCTGGGTGGAAGGAAATTTGTGGCTCCTCTCAGATTCCAGAACTTTCTGCCACAGAAATGTGAGGAACATGTGTTTTTTTAGCCAAATTTTGAGGTTTGCAAAGGATTCTGGGTAACAGAACCTGGTCCGAGCCACACAAGTCACCCCTCCTTGGATTCCCCTAGGTCTCTAGTTTTCAGAAATGTACAGGTTTGGTAGGTTTCCCTAGGTGCCGGCTGAGCTAGAGGCCAAAATCTACAGGTAGTCACTTTGCTAAAAACAGCTCTGTTTTCTGTGATATGTCCACGTTGTGTTTTGGGGCATATCCTGTCGCGGGCGCTAGGCCTACCCACACAAGTGAGGTATCATTTTTATCGGGAGACGTGGGGGAACGCTGGGTGGAAGGAAATTTGTGGCTCCTCTCAGATTCCAGAACTTTCTGCCACAGAAATGTGAGGAACATGTGTTTTTTTAGCCAAATTTTGAGATTTGCAAAGGATTCTGGGTAACAGAACCTGGTCCGAGCCCCGCAAGTCACCCCTCCTTGGATTCCCCTAGGTCTCTAGTTTTCAGAAATGCACAGGTTTGGTAGGTTTCCCTAGGTGGCGGCTGAGCTAGAGGCCAAAATCTACAGGTAGTCACTTTGCTAAAAACAGCTCTGTTTTCTGTGATATGTCCACGTTGTGTTTTGGGGCATATCCTGTCGCGGGCGCTAGGCCTACCCACACAAGTGAGGTATCATTTTTATCGGGAGACGTGGGGGAACGCTGGGTGGAAGGAAATTTGTGGCTCCTCTCAGATTCCAGAACTTTCTGCCACAGAAATGTGAGGAACATGTGTTTTTTTAGCCAAATTTTGAGGTTTGCAAAGGATTCTGGGTAACAGAACCTGGTCCGAGCCCCGCAAGTCACCCCTCCTTGGATTCCCCTAGGTCTCTAGTTTTCAGAAATGCACAGGTTTGGTAGGTTTCCCTAGGTGGCGGCTGAGCTAGAGGCCAAAATCTACAGGTAGTCACTTTGCTAAAAACAGCTCTGTTTTCTGTGATATGTCCACGTTGTGTTTTGGGGCATATCCTGTCGCGGGCGCTAGGCCTACCCACACAAGTGAGGTATCATTTTTATCGGGAGACGTGGGGGAACGCTGGGTGGAAGGAAATTTGTGGCTCCTCTCAGATTCCAGAACTTTCTGCCACAGAAATGTGAGGAACATGTGTTTTTTTAGCCAAATTTTGAGATTTGCAAAGGATTCTGGGTAACAGAACCTGGTCCGAGCCCCGCAAGTCACCCCTCCTTGGATTCCCCTAGGTCTCTAGTTTTCAGAAATGCACAGGTTTGGTAGGTTTCCCTAGGTGGCGGCTGAGCTAGAGGCCAAAATCTACAGGTAGTCACTTTGCTAAAAACAGCTCTGTTTTCTGTGATATGTCCACGTTGTGTTTTGGGGCATATCCTGTCGCGGGCGCTAGGCCTACCCACACAAGTGAGGTATCATTTTTATCGGGAGACATGGGGGAACGCTGGGTGGAAGGAAATTTGTGGCTCCTCTCAGATTCCAGAACTTTCTGCCACAGAAATGTGAGGAACATGTGTTTTTTTAGCCAAATTTTGAGGTTTGCAAAGGATTCTGGGTAACAGAACCTGGTCCGAGCCCCGCAAGTCACCCCTCCTTGGATTCCCCTAGGTCTCTAGTTTTCAGAAATGCACAGGTTTGGTAGGTTTCCCTAGGTGGCGGCTGAGCTAGAGGCCAAAATCTACAGGTAGTCACTTTGCTAAAAACAGCTCTGTTTTCTGTGATATGTCCACGTTGTGTTTTGGGGCATATCCTGTCGCGGGCGCTAGGCCTACCCACACAAGTGAGGTATCATTTTTATCGGGAGACGTGGGGGAACGCTGGGTGGAAGGAAATTTGTGGCTCCTCTCAGATTCCAGAACTTTCTGCCACAGAAATGTGAGGAACATGTGTTTTTTTAGCGAAATTTTGAGGTTTGCAAAGGATTCTGGGTAACAGAACCTGGTCCGAGCCCCGCAAGTCACCCCTCCTTGGATTCCCCTAGGTCTCTAGTTTTCAGAAATGCACAGGTTTGGTAGGTTTCCCTAGGTGGCGGCTGAGCTAGAGGCCAAAATCTACAGGTAGTCACTTTGCTAAAAACAGCTCTGTTTTCTGTGATATGTCCACGTTGTGTTTTGGGGCATATCCTGTCGCGGGCGCTAGGCCTACCCACACAAGTGAGGTATCATTTTTATCGGGAGACATGGGGGAACGCTGGGTGGAAGGAAATTTGTGGCTCCTCTCAGATTCCAGAACTTTCTGCCACAGAAATGTGAGGAACATGTGTTTTTTTAGCCAAATTTTGAGGTTTGCAAAGGATTCTGGGTAACAGAACCTGGTCCGAGCCCCGCAAGTCACCCCTCCTTGGATTCCCCTAGGTCTCTAGTTTTCAGAAATGCACAGGTTTGGTAGGTTTCCCTAGGTGGCGGCTGAGCTAGAGGCCAAAATCTACAGGTAGTCACTTTGCTAAAAACAGCTCTGTTTTCTGTGATATGTCCACGTTGTGTTTTGGGGCATATCCTGTCGCGGGCGCTAGGCCTACCCACACAAGTGAGGTATCATTTTTATCGGGAGACGTGGGGGAACGCTGGGTGGAAGGAAATTTGTGGCTCCTCTCAGATTCCAGAACTTTCTGCCACAGAAATGTGAGGAACATGTGTTTTTTTAGCGAAATTTTGAGGTTTGCAAAGGATTCTGGGTAACAGAACCTGGTCCGAGCCCCGCAAGTCACCCCTCATTGGATTCCCCTAGGTCTCTAGTTTTCAGAAATGCACAGGTTTGGTAGGTTTCCCTAGGTGGCGGCTGAGCTACAGGCCAAAATCTGAAGGTAGTCACTTTGCTAAAAACAGCTCTGTTTTCTGTGATATGTCCACGTTGTGTTTTGGGGTATATCCTGTCGCGGGCGCTAGGCCTACCCACACAAGTGAGGTATCATTTTTATCGGGAGACGTGGGGGAACGCTGGGTGGAAGGAAATTTGTGGCTCCTCTCAGATTCCAGAACTTTCTGCCACAGAAATGTGAGGAACATGTGTTTTTTTAGCCAAATTTTGAGGTTTGCAAAGGATTCTGGGTAACAGAACCTGGTCCGAGCCACACAAGTCACCCCTCCTTGGATTCCCCTAGGTCTGTAGTTTTCAGAAATGCACAGGTTTGGTAGGTTTCCCTAGGTGGCGGCTGAGCTAGAGGCCAAAATCTACAGGTAGTCACTTTGCTAAAAACAGCTCTGTTTTCTGTGATGTGTCCACGTTGTGTTTTGGGGCATATCCTGTCGCGGGTGCTAGGCCTACCCACACAAGTGAGGTATCATTTTTATCGGGAGACGTGGGGGAACGCTGGGTGGAAGGAAATTTGTGGCTCCTCTCAGATTCCATAACTTTCTGCCACAGAAATGTGAGGAACATGTGTTTTTTTAGCCAAATTTTGAGGTTTGCAAAGGATTCTGGGTAACAGAACCTGGTCCGAGCCACACAAGTCACCCCTCCTTGGATTCCCCTAGGTCTCTAGTTTTCAGAAATGCACAGGTTTGGTAGGTTTCCCTAGGTGGCGGCTGAGCTAGAGGCCAAAATCTACAGGTAGTCACTTTGCTAAAAACAGCTCTGTTTTCTGTGATGTGTCCATGTTGTGTTTTGGGGCATATCCTGTCGCGGGTGCTAGGCCTACCCACACAAGTGAGGTACCATTTTTATCGGGAGACTTGGGGGAACATAGATAAGCAAAACAAGTACTATTGCCCCTTGTCTTTCTCTACATTTTTCCTTCCAAATATAGGAGTGTGTGTAAAAAAGACATCTATTTGAGAAATTCCCTGTAATTCACGTGCTACTATGGTCACCCCGGAATTCAGAGATGTGCAAATAACCACTGCTCCTCAACACCTTATCTTGTGCCCTTTTTGGAAATGCAAAGGTTTTCTTGATAGCAATTTTTTACTCCTTATATTTCAGCAAATGAATTGCTGTATACCCGGTATAGAATGAAAACGCACTGCAGGGTGCAGCTCATTTATTGGCTCTGGGTTCCTCGGGTTCTTGATGAACCTACAAGCCCTATATATCCCCGCAACCAGAGGAGTCCAGCAGACGTAACGGTATATTGCTTTCGATAATCTGACATTGCAGGGAAAAGTTACAGAGTAAAACGTAGAGAAAAATTGATGGTTTTTTCACCTCAATTTCAATATTTTTCTTTTTCAGCTGTTATTTTCTGTAGGAAACCCTTGTAGGATCTACACAAATGACCCCTTGCTGAATTCAGAATTTTGTCTACTTTTCAGAAATGTTTAGGTTTCTGGGATCCAGCATTGGTTTCATGACCATTCCTGTCACTGACTGGAAGGAGGCTGAAAGCACAAAAAATTGCACAAATGGGGTATGCCCCAGTAAAATGCCAAAATTGTGTTGAAAAATTGGGTTTTCTGATTCAAGTCTGCCTGTTCCTGAAAGCTGGGAAGCTGCTGAGTTTAGCACCGCAAACCCTTTGTTGATGCCATTTTCAGGGGAAAAACCACAAGCCTTCTTCTGCAGCCACTTTTTCCAATTTTTTTGAAAAAAACGAAATTTTCACTGTATTTTGGCCAATTTCTTGGCCTCCTTCAAGGGAACCCACAAAGTCTGGGTACCTCTAGAATCCCTAGGATGTTGGAAAAAAAGGACGCAAATTTGGCTTGGTTAGCTTATGTGGACAAAAAGTTATGAGGGCCTAAGCGCGAACTGCCCCAAATAGGCAAAAAAAGGCCCGGCACAGGAGGGGAAAAGGCCTGGCAGCGAAGGGGTTAAATAACTTATAAAGAAAGTTTATTTATTCAGATCCTATTTTGGGAACATTTAGGTAAAGACATGCAGTTAGACCCTTCTTTGAATTGTCTACAAACAAAAGGTGAACCCTAATACCTTGGAAAAGATGGAAGGATGTGTTTCAAACTTACCTGATGGCAATTGATGATAACAGAATGCCAGCTGAGAAGACCAAAAGTATCCTATTGCATTCTTTAGAGTCCAAAGGACAGGATGTCTCAGATCTTTGCCTAAAATTGAAAATGAAGATGAGGCAGTAGATGTATTTGCGGAAGCTATATTGAGATTAGATGCCCATCTTAAGCCTACCATAAGTACTACATTTGAGAAGTACCATTTCTACACAAGGCAAAAGAAAGAAGGGGAATCTATTCATTAATTTTTAACTGTGTTAAAATGTTTGTCTAATACATGTAATTTTGGAAACACAACAGACGATATGATATGTGATCGACTCATGGTTATCACCAATAATAAATATATCCAAGGATGATTATAGATAATGGGGGGTCTCACCATGAAGGAAGTGGTGGCTTCTGTAAAAGAAATAGAACAATCTATGAACTGGGTAAAATAAGTGAACGAGACCCAGTAAAATAAAAAAAGAGTGAGGTCTGTGCCACGGCTAAAAAGCATATAAAAAGGAGATCTATAAAAGTGGTAGTAAGAATCACAAAACGTACTGCTTTAGGTGTGCTGATCCAAACCATTTTGTGTCTTCAAGAAACTGTCCAGCTCTTAGGGGGAAAGGACACTTTAAAAAAATGTCCAGGGACATTGCACATTTTCAGAGAAATTGATATAGAACACGAAATGGTAATGTGTAAAAATGCTGTGTTCATGGTGCGAGTGAAAGATATGGAAGACGATGATGAACCCATCAATCCCCCAATGTGCAACCTACACGTGTTGGATACAGAGGTATCTGTGATGACTGATTCTGGTTCTTCTTTCACAATAATTTCCAAAGCATACTTGGAAACTAAAGGCCTGATTTAGAACTTGGCGGATGGGTTACTCCGTCACAACAGTGACGGATATCCTGTCCATGGAAATCTGAATCCCATATGATAGAATAGGATTTATATTTCAGTGGATAGGATATACACCGTTGTGATGGAGTAACCCATCCACCAAGTTCTAAATCAGGCCCTAAATTCAGAGAAAAATTGCCACTTTGATCATAACCCCATGTCATAGCTGCCACCTTTGATGGATGACGCATTCACTTTGTGGGATATATTGTGGTAATGACAAGATTTAAAGGAAGAGAGGCTCAATTGAAAATTTACTGGTTAAAAAGAGAGCAAATGGGTTAGGTTGGAAAGACTAGAGGAGACTAAACATTAAGCTTGATCCTAACACAGTGGACACTGTATTAGATATACAAGAGCTGCAAGCTAAGGATAAGATAATTGCTGCTTTCCCCGAAGTTTTCAGTGAAAAATTGGGAATATACTAGGCTATGAACATAAAATAAAACTTAAGAGTGGTGCAGAACCAGTCAAATAAAAGATGAGAATGGTACCATTCAGCATAAGAAAGGAGTTACAAGATCTTCTGAATCAAATGCTTACAAAGGGTGTCATCAAAGAAACAGAAACATCAAAGTGGATACTCCTGTGGTTTTGGCGAAGAAAACAATGTTAAACTCAGATTGTGTGTAGACTTGAGAGCACTTAAAAAAATATCGTTCTGACTGGGTATAAAGTCACAAAGAGATAATGCATCTGTTCTCCAACCTTTGCAGAAAGAAAGAAGTGTGTGATATCAGTGGATTTAAATGCTGTTGTGCTAGGTGCTGTGTTGTCACAAAGGTTGGGTGGATCTGAGTGGGTGGTGACATATGCCTATAAGACATTAAATGATTCAGAACACAGACATTCTGTAATTGAATGAGAATTATTATTTTGTGTAGGGGCCACAAACCATTTTAGGTATTTTGTTTTGGGAAATAATGTTGTCATTCTGACCGATCACAAATCACTCATATCCATTTTATCACCTTATGGTGGAAGGAATTCAACAGCCTGTATTGCAAGGTTGTGCTCTAAGCTACAAGAATACAGATTTGATATTAGTTTTGTCCCTGGCTGAATGAATCAAGCAGCTGATTTCCTTTCCAGGTTACTTCATAAAGAGGAGAGTGCGAAAGTGAAAGATGATGAGGATTTTGATGCAGTGGTTAGCACAAAGGATGTATGTGGAAAAAATGCCAAAAAGGATGATGAAAATATTTGGATCAATGAATATGGCAAAAATGTGGAATTGAACACAGTAAAAAAATATCTTGTGGAAGGTTGGTCTAAGGTCAAATGTCTAATAGGTCTGTTACATTCATTTGCACAGCTGGCAAATGAGTTGTCCACGAATAGTGAATACTTGTTTTGTAATGACAAATGAGTTCCACCAGTGAAATTACAAAACCAACTTCTTGAATTGTGTCACCAAGGGTATATGGGAATGACTGTGCTGAAACATCAAATTTGTGGACATTACTGGTAGCCAGGAATGAATGCTGATGCTTTCTATCTGGTGAGACAATGTGAGTAGGATTGCAGATAACAATTGTAAGACCCAGGTACCCTCTATGCAAGTAACGCCATGGCCAGAATGTGCTTGACAAAAGGTGGGCTTAGATGCTGTGGGACAGATACAAAATTTGCCTGGAAATGTGAGATTTGCCATGGTACTGATGGACTATTATTCAAGGTGACCTGAGGTGAAATTTGTGGATAATGTGAGCACATACACAGTGATTTAATTTCTCATGGAAGTATTTAGTAGAGAAGGCTTCCCTGAGAAATTAATTACAGGTAATGGAGTGCAGTTCACCTCCAATGAGATGATACAGTTTTTGAATACTCATATGTACGTAAGCTTTATATGATCCACAATGTAATGGTTTGGTGGAACGATTCAATTGTTATTTGAAGGAAAGCATTCGCGTGGCTGTTTTTGTTACACCGCAGCGCTCGCTGCGGCACGTTAATTTTGCTGCGGCCGACGCCCGGGCCGCGGTAGACGCCGAGGCAGACACCCAGGTCGCGGGGGTCGCCGCGGCTCCGGCGAGGGCCATAAAGGCTCCAGGGAGCCGGTCTGGGGGTCACGGCGCTCGCCGCTCCCCCTTTTTCAAGTTCTGCCTTAAAGGCAGACGCGGCAGAGCCTGAAACCCCGAAGGGGTTTCAGGCATGGCCGCACACAGCGCATTATGCGCTTAACATTTATTTCTCTTGCATGTATTCACCTGCCCACCACCACTTACCGATGTTCCTAGGACAAACCGAACCCTTACACTGGGGGTTCTTTATACTTGCCTTTTTTCTCTTCCCAGCATGCTTACCACTTCCTCTCTACCCAGCATGCATTGTCTAACACACATACCTAATTCATTACTGTTTTCTTTTCCCCAATCCAAGATGGCGGTGTTCTACTTCCTGTTTCCTGTTTCCTGTCCAGGGGTATTTAAGGGGATTCCAACTGCCTGTTCATTGCGTTGCAACACTCCTTGGTGATAGTCACGCTCCTATTTGATATCCTTCTGCGAATCCTGTCTGTTCCTGATTTGCTTTGTTTTCCTGCCTTCCTGAACTGCGGTCCTAATACCCTGGTGTCCTCCTTTCGTTTCAGGGAGTTCCTGTGGAGGTTTTTTACCCTACTGGGGTTTTTCCTCTGGGACTCCTTCTGGAGGGCATGGACTGTAGTGGTTCGCTCATACCAAACAGCACCGTGGCTACCGGAAGGGGTCGCCCCTACCTCGGCCAGAGCAGAACCCGTCGGAACAAGGACCGTTCCCCTACGCCTCTCCGCTGCGAGGGTAAGACCGTTGAGAACTGCGACAGTTTTTGGAAATACTCCTTTCCACCTATCTGTTTGCAAGCGGTTGTGAGCATATAGACGCATGCCACACACTGTCACAGGCACATCACCTTTTATGTTGTTGAAAGGAAAACAACCTGCCTCCTTAATCTGCCCATGGTGGTTCAAAATCAAATTTACTAAAAATAATGTAATGTGTGAACAAGGCCTGAATGATGACCGAAGAATGGTCAGGGACAAGCAGTGCAAGTCAAAGAAACATTATGACATGGCACATAAAGTTATTTTGTCTAACATAGCTTTGGGAGACTTTGTGAGAATAAATAGGGAAGGGGAATGAGTAAGGGTGCTAGCATATTCTCCAAACCTATTAAGGTAATCAGAATTAACAAAGGGAGTGTGATCACCTAAGATGGCAAATGTTGGAGTTTCAGGAGATTATCTAAGTGTGCTAATCATGATGTGAGTAAGGTGCCTCAGGAGAGCAGAAGTGTTGGGGATCATACTCAAATGGATGAGCAAAATAGAGAAGATAGTGAGCTAATTATTGAGGAGAATAAGCACATATATTTGTACATTATTTTAATATGGGATGCAACTAGTCAGCTTGCAGGGCTGAGCTGGCTGAATGTTGAAGGTCAGAGGTGTCTATCATCACATGCCTGAATCATGCCTCTGGCATGTGATATTCTTAGTACATTTCTTTGCGCCACCCAGGCGTAAAATTTATACTTTTACGCTCCGTGGCGCAAACCACGGGTTAGAGTCATTTTTTTACTCTAACCATTGTGCCACGTCATAAAGCAAAATGACGTTAACACAGCGAAAATTACTTTAAGCCGGTTTACGACATCGCAAACCAAATAGGTGCCATTTTTCCCCGCAGTTGCATCAAAAAGCGGCGCAAACACAGCAAAATGTGCTAAGGAGCCCCAAAATGGATCCCAGAAGCCAAGAGAGACCCCAGGAAGACCCCAATCCACCAGAACCCAGCCAAGAGGACCCAGACAAGACCCAGGAGAGGGAGAAGAAAAAAAGGAAGTGTTGTTTCAGTGCAGAAGAGCAGGATATACTGGTGAAAGAGGTGACGGAACACCAGCATCAACTTTTTGTCACCTCAAAATTGCCAATTGAGAGGAGAGAGGCAATTTGGCAACAAATTGTGGACAAGATAAACAGTGTGGCAGACGTATGGAGAACAGTCACTGAGTGCAAGAAATGCTGGCATGACTGCAAGCGCAGGACCAAGGAAAAAATGGCAAGGAGCAGGAAGGCAGCACTGCAGACTGGAGGTGGGAGTCCAGCACCACAGGAGGCCCTGGAACAGATGGAGGAGATTGTGGCAGCCGTCATCCCAGAGGAGATCGTCACAGGGATTCAAGGACAGGACAGCGCAGACTACCAAGAAACAACACAGATGCAGGGTAAGTTGCATGGGGGACAAACATGCCTAAATGTTAACTGTAATCAGGGGAGGGGCATACCTACTACACAATGCATGTCAGCCCTGAAAATCAGGCAGTGGAAAGGGCAAAGAGGCATGGGCTGTGCAGGGGAAACCAGGAGCACAGCACAACACTACACAAACAACCTTTGCATGAGGGTACTCTGTCATGCCAAGGATGTTGGAAAGGCAAAGCCAGTCCAGGACGGTAGGGTACAACGTAAAAATGGCCTGCTGTCACAGGACAGCTGGTATTTTCATAACATGAACTAGGGCTCAATTTCCAGTCTCAGGCCATATCCGCAAGTGGTATTTACCATTGACAACAGTTGCCACTGCCACCTGTGCTGTGATATATATATAGAGGGTTCAGGATGACAACGTTATCAATACCCTGTAATTCCTAACAAAGTGTAAATTCTGTCAAGTGCTCATGTCTATAGCTGCAATAAACATCAGGTATTGTTACTTACATTATGAAGTACACAGCAGTAATGTCATACCCATGCTGCACATTATAGGGTCCACCCCATGCCTGTGTTACAATAGCTGCAATGCCACCTTGCAACATCCCAACTGTCATACTGCTAAGACAACAGCATTGAGGGGGAAGACGTATGTGTCTAGCTAGTTAAACACACCCGCACAGCCCTAAGAGGAAATGGCACACTGCCAGGCCCATCACTGCAATCCAATGTAGCACATATTCCCCAACATCAACATTACACACTACCAATGCTGACACCTGTATCGTGCCATGCTAATGTTACACATAGTATGTGCTTGGTCTCAGCAACATATAGGTGTATGTGAGATATCCAAGACTGGGTCAGTTCCATATTGTTAAGTGTGGTGCAAGTGGCATCAGAGCACCTACAGCCATTGCAAGGCCTCACCATGATAATGGAAGTAGGAGGAGGGTTGAGTAGGACAAGCAGGTGGCAACATACAATTTGGACAGAACCTACACCTAGAGGAT
This sequence comes from Pleurodeles waltl, assembly GCF_031143425.1. Lineage (NCBI taxonomy): Eukaryota > Metazoa > Chordata > Amphibia > Caudata > Salamandridae > Pleurodeles > Pleurodeles waltl. Next base: position 666,498,461 of record NC_090438.1, read on the forward strand.
GTGACGCAGACAATTCCCCAAACTGTCCACACTACATGTGACATGCAGGTGGGGCATAGGCCTGTGAGAATGCTAATATTAATGACAGGAACAATGAACAGGAACCAAGATTACAATGTCTCACTAATAGGAAGTCAGTAAACATCACATTACAACTGCCACAACACAGACACACTAATTGTACAATATCTCATTTTGGAGGACGATGGCTCTCCTGTGGATATGCCTGTCCTGGATATCCCTGATGACATGGATGACGAGCTGACAAACATTAGCCAGCAGACCCTCCAAGATGTCCTTGGAACCCTCCAGACCCCACCTTCAGTCGCAAGGAGGAGTACAGATGCAGCAGCCATCACAGAGGACCCACCCACCACCCCAATAGTACAACCTGCCAGCTCCAACCCAGCTGAGGACTCTGAGGACACTGGTGCCACCTTTGAGAGGACAGTAGTGGGAGTACAGTGAGAACTGGCCAAGGAGGTGCAGTGGGAATGCAAAATATGGCAGCTAGCCTTGAGGGGATGCACACATGCATGATGTCATCTGCAGAACAGGCAGCAGCTATGCAAGCGCTACCATCCCTCCTGCAAGGACTACAACAATGTGTGAGGGATTTCACCACAGCAGTTAGGGAGTTGCCACAACACCTGGCATCCCAAACTTTTCACTGCATGCACAAATGCAATCATGACCCCCCTCAGGGCCGACATGGTTGCCTACCACAGTGATGTAGCTGCTATACTCAAGAACCAGCGGCTCCTCCTTGCTTGCTGGACTCCCACCACAGTTGGTAGCTGTAGGAAGTTGGCTCTGTATGCACTATTTCAAAGTAAGGAATAGTATGCACAGAGTCCAAGGGTTCCCCTTAGAGGTAAGATAGTGGCAAAAAGAGATAATACTAATGCTCTATTTTGTGGTAGTGTGGTCGAGCAGTAGGCTTATCAAAGGAGTAGTGTTAAGCATTTGTTGTACATACACACAGGCAATAAATGAGGAACACACACTCAGAGACAATTCCAGCCAATAGGTTTTGTTATAGAAAAATATATTTTCTTAGTTTATTTTAAGAACCACAGGTTCAAATTCTACATGTAATATCTCATTTGAAAGGTATTGCAGGTAAGTACTTTAGGAACTTTGAATAATTACAGTAGCATATATACTTTTCACATAAAACACAAATAGCTGTTTTAAAAGTGGACACAGTGCAATTTTCACAGTTCCTGGGGGAGGTAAAGTATTGTTAGTTCTTGCAGGTAAGTACACCACCTACGGGGTTAAGATTGGGGTCCAAGGTAGCCCACCGTTGGGGGTTCAGAGCAACCCCAAAGTCACCACACCAGCAGCTCAGGGCCGGTCAGGTGCAGAGTTCAAAGTGGTACCCAAAACGCATAGGCTTCAATGGAGAGAAGGGGGTGCCCCGGTTCCAGTCTGCCAGCAGGTAAGTACCCGCGTCCTCGGAGGGCAGACCAGGGGGGTTTTGTAGGGCACCGGGGGGGACACAAGTCCACACAGAAAGTACACCCTCAGCAGCGCGGGGGCGGCCGGGTGCAGTGTGCAAACAAGCGTCGGGTTCTCTGTTGGTTTCAATGGAAGACCACGGGGTCTCTTCAGCGGTGCAGGCAGGCAAGGGGGAGGCTCCTCGGGGTAGCCACCACCTGGGCAAGGGAGAGGGCCTCCTGGGGGTCACTCCTGCACTGAAGTTCCGTTCCTTCAGGTGCTGGGGGCTGCGGGTGCAGGGTCTTTTCCAGCCGTCGGGATTTTAGAGTCAGGCAGTCGCGGTCAGGGGGGAGCTTCGGGATTCCCTCTGCAGGCGTCGCTGTGGGGTCTCAGGGGGGACAACTTTGGTTACTCACGGTCTTGGAGTCGCCGGAGGGTCCTCTCTGAGGTGTTTATTCTCCACCAGTCGAGTCGGGGTCGCTGGTTGCAGTGTTGCAAGTCTAACGCTTCTTGCGGGGATTTGCAGGGCTCTTTAAATCTGCTCCTCTGTAACAAAGTTGCAGTCTTTTTGGAGCAGTGCCGCTGTCCTCAGGAGTTTCTTGTCTTTCTTGAAGCAGGGCAGTCCTCTGAGGATTCAGAGGTCGCTGGTCCTGGGGAAAGCGTCACTGGAGCAGGTTTCTTTAGAAGGCAGGAGACAGGCCGGTAGGTCTGGGGCCAAAGCAGTTGGTGTCTTCGTTTCTTCTTCTGCAGGGGTCTTTCAGCTCAGCAGTCCTCTTCTTCTTGTAGTTGCAGGAATCTAAATCTTTAGGTTCAGGGAAGCCCTTAAATACTAAATTTAAGGGCGTGTCTAGATCTGGGGGGTTAGTAGCCAATGGCTACTAGCCCTGAGGGTGGGTACACCCTCTTTGTGCCTCCTCCCAAGGGGAGGGGGTCACAATCCTATCCCTATTGGGGGAATCAGTTAGAGTCACTTCAGCTCAGGACACCTTAGGGGCTGTCCTGACTGGCCAGTGACTCCTCCTTGTTATTCTCATTATTTCCTCCGGCCTTGCCGCCAAAAGTGCCGGAGGGGGCGGGCAACTCCACTAGCTGGAGTGCCCTGCGGTGCTGGAACAAAGGGGGTGAGCCTTTGAGGCTCACCGCCAGGTGTTACAGCTCCTGCCTGGGGGAGGTGTTAGCATCTCCACCCAGTGCAGGCTTTGTTACTGGCCTCAGAGTGACAAAGGCACTCTCCCCATGGGGCCAGCAACATGTCTCGGTTGTGGCAGGCTGCTGGAACTAGTCAGCCTACACAGATAGTTGGTTAAGGTTTCAGGGGGGCACCTCTAAGGTGCCCTCTGGGGTGTATTTTACAATAAAGTATACACTGGCATCAGTGTGCATTTATTGTGCTGAGAAGTTTGATACCAAACTTCCCAGTTTTCAGTGTAGCCATTATGGTGCTGTGGAGTTCGTGTTTGACAGACTCCCAGACCATATACTCTTATGGCTACCCTGCACTTACAATGTCTAAGGTTTTGCTTAGACACTGTAGGGGCACAGTGCTCATGCACTGGTGCCCTCACCTAGGGTATAGTGCACCCTGCCTTAGGGCTGTAAGGCCTGCTAGAGGGGTGCCTTATCTATACTGCATAGGCAGTGTGAGGTTGGCATGGCACCCTGAGGGGAGTGCCATGTCGACTTACTCGTTTTGTCCTCACCAGCACACACAAGCTGGCAAGCAGTGTGTCTGTGCTGAGTGAGGGGTCCCCAGGGTGGCATAAGATATGCTGCAGCCCTTAGAGACCTTCCCTGGCATCAGGGCCCTTGGTACCAGGGGTACCAGTTACAAGGGACTTATCTGGATGCCAGGGTGTGCCAATTGTGGATACAAAAGTACAGGTTAGGGAAAGAACACTGGTGCTGGGGCCTGGTTAGCAGGCCTCAGCACACTTTCAATTCAAAACATAGCATCAGCAAAGGCAAAAAGTCAGGGGGTAACCATGCCAAGGAGGCATTTCCTTACAGTAGCTATCAGGGAATTCAGAGCCCACGTCTTCAAACACTGAAGTGTGTGTTGCCCCTTTAAACCCACCACCACCAAGGGCAGAGGAGATGACACACACATCAGAAGATGAAGACGTGGAACATATCACCTTCACCCATAGGAGTACCCGGTAGCACAAGTCCATGCCACATGGGCACTGATATCCTAGGTCCTGTGCTTGTTAACATGCCAGTCTTGCTACAGTTGGTAACATGCGCTGTTCTCCAGCACATTGTTTACCTTAACACTATGCACTGCAATTGACTCTCACTACCTCATTGGCAATTCATGTACCTCTGCACTGAATGGCACTTCACCCCAGCATGTCCAATGACATGTCCCTCACCATTGCACTTGTGTTGCATCACAATAGAAGGTGTCACACTAATGGACTTACAATCCTGGACTATGTAAATATTGCACTACAGCACTTAAAAATAAATTGCACTTACACAACCACTTTGTCTCTGTGTAATGTGACACATCAACTGTGTAGGAGATATGTGATGTATGTAACATGTCAATGGCCATAGAATGTCAATACAACAGTGTAGAAAGAATGTGGGCTGATAACTATGCACTGGGGTCTTGATTTTATCATCATCTGTGGTGACTCAGGCTTATTTCTGAAGTGAAATTAGAACAAACAGTATAATGCTGTGTAGGACAGACAAAGTCAGCTTCAAAGTATGTATAAGCTGAAACTCAATATGGCCAACATTCCCTTCAAGACAATCTTTATGTATGTGACATCTGACTATAAACTTTAATCACACACATACACCATACAGCAGGAATAGATGTGCACAAGTGTATGGACAATTATGTAACCTGGGAGTACAATGATAGGTGTGAGCTATGTATACAGAACTACATAAGAGTATAACATCACTCAGCTTGTCAGGGTTCACATGAACAAGAGGCTGCAGGCAGACATCCCACAGTACCCAAGATTCCAATTCAGGACTCAAACGATGACAGATTTAAAAACACACCAACCTTTACAACACATTGGGAACCATAGTAACCTTGAGTGGTGGGTGCAATGGATGGCAGATGTATAGAGAAGTAGCTTTGTTGTAGCTGCCAATGTGACAGCTCATTTGGAATAGGAAATAACCATGTCAATAATTTGATTCTGATGCAGGATGGAACACAAATGCAAATACTAAATTGACACTGTACACCCATGCCAAGGCCCTGATCCCCAAGCATATGACACAGACAGTAAAGGAGTACCTAAAACTTTATTTTGCAGTAATAAAGGAAACTTAAACTAGGGGAAACACCTTAACTAACTTAACCTATCCTAACTATACATTACCTACAACTGGCCCGAACTACCCTAAGCTAAACGTACTTACCACACTTAACTAAACACTCTAAACATCAACCCCCCACAAACCTTATATGACGGGACACATGTAGGGCAACATATACTAACCTAAACACATACTAACTTATCCTAAACAAAGATATATTTTTTTAATTTTTTTAATATATATATATGTTCGATGGCATGTGTAGCTGCAGATTCACATGCTGTGCACAGTCCGCCGTCTGGTGTTGGGCTCGGAGTGTTACAAGTTGTTTTTCTTCGAAGAAGTCTTTTCGAGTCACGAGACCGAGGGACTCCTCCCATTTCGACTCCATTGCGCATGGGCGTCGACTCCATCTTAGATTGTTTTTTTTCCGCCATCGGGTTCGGACGTGTTCCTTTTCGCTCCGTGTTTCGGGTCGGAAAGTTAGTTAGAATCTCGGAAAAAAACATCGGTATTGTTTGCGTTCGGTATCGGGTTAGTTAGAACAAATCGACACTGAATTCAGAAGAGCTCCGGTGGCCCTTCGGGGTTTTTTCGATCCCCAGTCGGGGCCTGGTCGGCCCGGCCACACGTGATTACAAGGCTGATGGAACGGACCCCATTCCGCTTCTGCCCAAAATGCCATAACAAGTATCCGTATACGGATCAGCATCTAGTCTGTAACTTGTGCTTGTCCCCCGAGCACAAGGAAGATACTTGTGAAGCCTGTCGAGCATTTCGGTCGAGAAAGACATTTAGAGACCGAAGAGCCAGAAGACTGCAAATGGCGTCGACGCCGACAGGACAAGAGCGTTTCGAAGAGGAAGAAGAAGCTTTCTCCATCCACGAGTCGGACTCGGAAGAGCTCGAGGCCGAAGAAACGCCAAAAACCGTGAGTAAGACGTCGAAACATAAGACTCACGAGAAGTCAGCAAAAGCCCAGGGGACGCCACCGCCAACAGGCCATGGCTTAACCCGAAAAATAGGTGACCGACCATCGGCACCGAAAAAGGGCACGCTTGTGGCGAAGTCATCCGACTCAGATTGAGATACCGCCACACAGCAACCTCGGACCCGAGACAGCGGCTCCGAAAAAATTCGGCACCGAGACAGCGGCACCGAAGACGTTCGCCACCGAGACACCACGCCGAAAACAAAAAAGGTTTCTTCTGAGCCTAAAAAGACATCCGAAAAAGTTTCGGTTCCGAAACATCCAGCCTCGGAGCCAAAAACAGGTTCCTACACAGAGGAACAAGGATTAACCTCCCAAATGCAAAAGCATAGATTTGGAGTGGAACTTGAAACTGTAGAGCCAGATTACACACAAAGAAGGCTCCACATTCATGAGGACACAGGGAAGATAACGACTCTTCCCCCAATTAAAATTAAAAGAAAACTTGCCTTTCAACAAAAGGACAAGCAGCCACAGGCAAAAGTGGCAAGGAAAACAACTCCACCACCGTCTCCACCACCATCAATACATGCATCACCAGTAACAACTCCACCACTGATGCACTCCCCAGCTCATACTACAATGAGTCAAGATGATCCTGATGCATGGGGCCTTTACGATGCCCCAGTATCAGACAACAGCCCAGACTCGTACCCTGCAAGTCCGTCGCCACCTGAGGACAGTACATCTTACACACAGGTGGTCGCAAGGGCGGCTGCTTTTCACAACGTCACCTTGCATACGAACCAATTGAGGATGACTTTTTGTTTAACACCCTATCATCCACCCATAGCCAGTACCAAAGCCTACCTATGCTCCCAGGAATGCTAAAACATGCCAAACAAATCTTTCAAGATCCTATTAAAGGCAGAGCCATAACCCCAAGGGTGGAGAAAAAATACAAGCCACCGCCAACAGATCCCGTTTATATTACAACGCAATTGACACCGGACTCAGTAGTTGTTGGGGCAGCTCGTAAGAGAGCGAACTCTCATACCTCAGGGGACGCACCACCTCCAGACAAGGAGAGTCGTAAATTTGATGCTGCGGGCAAAAGGGTGGCAGCACAAGCAGCAAACCAATGGCGCATTGCCAATTCACAAGCACTTTTGGCAAGATATGATAGAGCTCATTGGGATGAGATGCAGCATTTCATAGAACACTTACCCAAAGAGTTCCAGAAAATGGCGCAACAGGTGGTGGAAGAAGGACAAAGTATCTCAAATAATCAGATACGGTCTTCAATGGATGCAGCAGATACGGCTGCAAGGACAGTAAACACTGCAATTACAATAAGAAGGCACGCATGGCTGCGTACTTCGGGGTTCAAGCCGGAAATTCAACAAGCCGTGCTAAATATGCCCTTTAATGAACAGCAGTTGTTTGGGCCGGAAGTCGACACTGCTATTGAGAAACTCAAGAAAGACATTGATACAGCCAAACCCATGGGCGCGCTCTACTCCCCGCAGAGCAGAGGCACTTTTCGCAAAACACCTTTTAGGGGAGGGTTTCGAGGTCAACCAACAGAAACCACAACATCACAAGCAAGGCCCACTTACCAGAGCCAATATCAGCGGGGAGGTTTTCGGGGGCAATATAGAGGGGGCCAATTCCAGAAGAATAGGGGAAAGTTCCAAAGCCCCAAAACCCCCCAAATTAAACAGTGACTTACAAGTCACACAGCCCCATCACATAACACCTGTGGGGGGGAGACTAAGCCAATTTTACAAACATTGGGAGGAAATAACAACAGACAATTGGGTCTTAGCAATTATCCAGCATGGTTATTGCATAGAATTCCTCAAATTCCCTCCAAACATCCCACCAAAAACACACAGTATGTCAAAACCACATATAGACCTTCTAGGACTAGAAGTTCAAGCATTGCTACAAAAAGAAGCAATAGAATTAGTACCAAAACAAGAAATAAACACAGGAGTTTACTCACTGTACTTTCTAATACCCAAAAAGGACGGCAGTCTGAGACCAATACTAGATCTCAGAACACTAAATACCTACATCAAATCAGACCACTTTCACATGGTTACATTACAAGACGTAATCCCACTGCTCAAACAACAAGACTACATGACAACACTAGACCTAAAGGATGCGTATTTCCATATACCAATACATCCTTCACATAGAAAATACCTAAGGTTCGTATTCCAAGGGATACATTACCAATTCAAAGTGTTGCCATTCGGAATAACAACTGCGCCAAGAGTTTTTACAAAATGCCTGGCAGTAGTAGCTGCACATATCAGAAGGCAGCAAATACATGTGTTCCCGTACTTAGACGACTGGTTAATCAAAACCAACACGCTAAGACAGTGTTCACAGCACACAAAATATGTCATACAAATCCTCCACAAACTAGGTTTCTCGATCAACTACACAAAGTCACACCTTATGCCGTGTCAAACACAGCAATACCTAGGAGCGACAATCAACACAGCAAAAGGGATTGCCACTCCAAGTCCACAAAGGGTTCAAACATTTCACAATGTAATACAGGCCATGTATCCAAAACAAAGGATACAAGTCAAAATGGTAATGAAACTGCTAGGCATGATGTCTTCATGCATAGCCATTGTCCCAAACGCAAGGTTGCACATGCGGCCCTTACAACAGTGCCTAGCATCACAATGGTCACAATCACTGGGTCAGCTTCAAGATCTGGTGTTGATAGACCGCCAAACATACATCTCGCTTCTATGGTGGAACAGTATAAATCTAAACCAAGGGCGGCCTTTCCAAGACCCAGTGCCACAATACGTGATAACGACAGATGCTTCCATGACAGGGTGGGGAGCACACCTCAATCAACACAGCATCCAAGGACAATGGGACATACAGCAAAGACAGTTTCACATAAATCACTTAGAACTGTTAGCGGTATTTCTAGCGCTGAAAGCATTTCAACCCATAATAACCCACAAATACATTCTTGTCAAAACAGACAACATGACAACAATGTATTACCTAAACAAACAGGGAGGGACACACTCGACACAGTTGTGTCTCCTGACACAGAAAATATGGCATTGGGCGATTCACAACCACATTCGCCTAATAGCAGAATTTATTCCAGGAATTCAGAATCAGTTAGCAGACAATCTCTCTCGGGATCACCAACAGATCCACGAATGGGAGATTCACCCCCAAATACTGAACACTTACTTCCAAATTTGGGGAACACTACAAATAGATCTATTTGCAACAAAGGAAAACTCAAAATGCCAAAACTTCGCATCCAGGTACCCACAAGATCAATCCCAAGGCAATGCTCTGTGGATGAACTGGTCAGGGATATTTGCGTACGCTTTTCCCCCTCTCCCTCTCCTTCCATATCTAGTAAACAGGTTGAGTCAAAACAAACTCAAACTCATACTAATAGCACCAACATGGGCGAGGCAACCCTAGTACACAACACTACTAGACCTTTCAGTAGTACCTCATATCAAGCTACCCAACAAACCAGATCTGTTAACACAACACAAACAACAGATCAGACATCCAAATCCAGCATCTCTGAATCTAGCAATTTGGCTCCTGAAATCCTAGAATTCGGGCACTTAGACCTCACACAAGAATGTATGGAGGTCATAAGATAAGCTAGGAAACCTACCACTAGACACTGCTATGCAAATACGTGGAAAAGATTTGTATATTACTGCCATAGTAATCAAATCCAGCCGTTACACGCATCTCCAAAAGATATAGTAGGATATTTACTACATTTACAAAAGTCAAATCTAGCCTTCTCTTCCATAAAGATACATCTTACCGCAATATCAGCTTACCTGCAAATTACTCATTCAACTTCATTATTTAGAATACCAGTTATAAAAGCTTTTATGGAAGGACTAAAGAGAATTATACCACCAAGAACTCCACCTGTTCCTTCATGGAACCTCAACATTGTCTTAACACGACTCATGGGTCCACCATTTGAACCCATGCATTCTTGTGAAATGCAATACTTAACCTGGAAAGTTGCGTTTTTAATTGCCATCACATCTCTAAGAAGAGTGAGTGAAATTCAAGCTTTTACCATACAAGAACCATTTATTCAAATACACAAAAATAAAATAGTCCTACGAACAAATCCAAAATTTTTACCACAGGTAATTTCACCGTTCCATTTGAATCAAACGGTAGAATTACCAGTGTTCTTCCCACAGCCAGATTCTGTAGCTGAAAGAGCACTACATACATTAGACATCAAAAGAGCGCTAATGTACTACATTGACAGACCAAAACTAATTCGGAAAACAAAACAACTATTTATTGCTTTTCAAAAACCTCATACAGGAAATCCAATTTCTAAACAAGGCATTGCTAGATGGATAGTTAAATGCATTCCAACCTTCTATATTAAAGCAAAGAGAGAGCTGCCTATTACACCAAAGGCACACTCAACCAGAAAGAAAGGTGCTACCATGGCCTTTCTAGGAAATATTCCAATGAACGAAATATGTAAGGCAGCAACATGGTCTACGCCTCATACATTTACCAAGCACTACTGTGTGGATGTGTTAACTGCACAACAGGCCATAGTAGGACAAGCTGTACTAAGAACATTATTTCAAACTACTAAAACTCCTACAGGCTGAACCACCGCTTTTGCGGAGATAACTGCTTACTAGTCTATGCACAGCATGTGTATCTGCAGCTACACATGCCATCAAACGGAAAATGTCACTTACCCAGTGTACATCTGTTTGTGGCATTAGTTGCTGCAGATTCACATGCGCCCACCCGCCTCCCCGGCAGCCTGTAGCCGTTTCGTAGTAGATCTTGAACATTTGTACATTTGTAAATATATTACTTTAAGCTTCATTATGTACATACGTATTCACTCCATTGCATGGGCACTATTACTAGCATACACAACTCCTACCTCACCCTCTGCGGGGAAAACAATCTAAGATGGAGTCGACGCCCATGCGCAATGGAGTCGAAATGGGAGGAGTCCCTCGGTCTTGTGACTCGAAAAGACTTCTTAGAAGAAAAACAACTTGTAACACTCCGAGCCCAACACCAGACGGCGGACTGTGCACAGCATGTGAATCTGCAGCAACTAATGCCACGAACAGATGTACACTGGGTAAGTGACATTTTCCATATATATATATATATATATATATATATTTTTTTTTTTATACACATAAACCCCAACATCATCCACCACCCACCCACCCACAAAAAAAATGTAATAATATAACTCTCTCCACCCCCAAACCCACTTATACTAACTAAACTAACAGCCTACTCTAACCTAACACTAAGCCCCCTAAACCCACTAAAGATAAGAACGAGGAAAGAGGAGGGAGGGGAGGGAATAATGGGTGAGGATCCATTATTTACAAATTGGCCCTCCGCAGGATCTTTTTGATACACCGCAGTCTCCTGCTATTGCGGGACACCTCCTGCTGCAGAGTGCCCATCCTGCGCAACATTCGTTGCATGTAACGTTTCAGTGTCTGTAAGTCCTGATTGTCTATCACAGCAGCTGGGGTTGTCTGTGTACCACTTGTAGATGCCATTACTGGTGCCGGTGCCGTGGTTGGAGGGAGGGGTGCAGGAGGTGCTGCTTTTGGGCCCGGAGCAGATGAAGTCGAGGGACCTGCTACAGTGGCTGTCATCCTTGGGGCCACTGTGGTCTGAGCTGTGGTGGCGGTGGCTGTTGTGGGCAATGCTGGCCCCCCTTGGGCAAATGCCCTCCAGATCCCTGTGGCTCTCTCATGCCGATATCGACGTGCCATATTGTGGAACCCAGCCTCCACATCTAGTATGTAGCGGTAACACACTGCCCGCCTCTGGAATTCCCTTATCTCCTGGGCATTTCTGTTGGCAGCTGTAAAAATAGAGAAAGCCAAACATTAGTGACAACATTGTGAGATACATCCACAGATGATATTCTTACACCTCATCAAAAATAGCACATACAGTCAAAATCACAGTACAGATGATAGAATGTCCCTGAGGAATGGCATGCCAACGCAGCCTACACATCTACTATCAAACAGCACAGCAATGCACAACAAGGTGTGTACTTAATTAAATGATCTGTGCATCATTGTACTGCAACTAGTCACATAACAAATGCTGCAAGTACTCCACATGTGCCAGGCCAACTAATAAATATCTTCTGGATAACAATCAAGGCCACAAGACCTGTGATTTGTAAATGGAACTGGATGGACGGTATGCAGTTGGTAATCATGAGGGGGCATTGTAATTTGGAACACATAAATGTTTGAATTACATGTCTGTCTCCTACACTGGGATCATCACACCTGGGTACACATATTTCCTAGCCCTAACCCTGTGCCTCTGGGGGGATGGACATGCAACACATACTTTCAAACATCAAGGACAGCTAGGAAGCTTTGGACAGCTGTCCATGGGTTTAGTCAGTCCACCACAGGTAAGGAGGGCTGCCAACTAGGATTGACTCAAACATTGGACAATCAAATCCACACTAAGGGGGTCATTCTGACCCTGGCGGTAATTACCGCCATGGCGGAGGTTGGCGGTAGCACCGCCAACAGGCTGGCGGTGCACCGCTGGGCATTCTGACCGCGGCGGTTCAGCCGCGGCCAGAAACGGAAAGTCGGCGGTGTACCGCCGACTTTCCGCTGCCCTTGAGAATCCTCCATGGCGGCGGAGCGCGCTCCGCCGCCATGGGGATTCTGACACCCCCTACCGCCATCCTGTTCCTGGCGGGTCTCCCGCCAGGAACAGGATGGCGGTAGGGGGTGCCGCGGGGCCCCTGGGGGCCCCTGCAGTGCCCATGCCAATGGCATGGGCACTGCAGGGGCCCCCGTAAGAGGGCCCCACAAAGTATTTCAGTGTCTGCTATGCAGACACTGAAATACGCGACGGGTGCCACTGCACCCGTCGCACCTTCCCACTCCGCCGGCTCAATTCTGAGCCGGCGTCCTCGTGGGAAGGCTGTTTCCCACTGGGCTGGCGGGCGGCCTTTTGGCGGTCGCCCGCCAGCCCAGTGGGAAACCCAGAATGACCGCCGCGGTCTTTCGACCGCGGTACGGTCTTCTGGCGGTTCCCGCTTGGCAATATCAGAATCACCCCCTAAGTTTCTAAATGTGGGCAATTGTCTACATCATTACATCTCACTGACACCTTTCCAAAATCATGCACATTGATGCAAGCACCCATCTGGCCTTGATCTGCACGCACGCCTATGACATTTCACTCAAGTGCCACATAAACGGAGCACAACATGTAGAGCTAGATGCTGCCGGAAAGTCAACCATACAGTCCTACATGTTCATTACTTAACAGGGATGCTCAAGTCTGTGGGTAAGACTTCGGCATCACTGGTCTGTGTGAATCAGGGCATGACTTGCTGACTAAATCATGACACTGACCACCTCCAAATTAATCATTGGCATACATGTAGCAACAAATCACCCTGTTTACCTGCCCATGTATGACTCTCCGCCACAGAATGTCCAACTCGAACATGGAACAAAATGTCAACCTCCAGTCAAGTCACATATCAGATCATGTGCCAGCAGATCATATCTTGCAATGAGTCCAACACACAGGAGTCAATCACACAACAGCTGCAAACACAACACAGGACAAACATATTAACACTTACTGGATACGTCTGGGTCCGCAAATCGAGCCACTTCACCAATTGTATATGGGGCGGGTTCACCTGTAAAACATGGAAGGGTGATATGTGCTCAACATCTGCCACTGTACAAAACTAGGATCAACAAATTACTGTGTGTGACATTTTATATAATAAAGCAGCACATCAGGCATGTAGACAGACCAACAGACATAGTCATGCAAACATGCATTGACACTGTCACTTCAGTGAGTGATAGACACACATATGCACTAGCCCTAACAATCATGTGGTGCCAAACATGAATACGCAATTTTGTGCTTAATTATTTCAAGAGGGTGCTCCATTTCATCATTTGTTATTATGAGAGACATGAAATGCCACATTTCTGGTGCACTGCAATACCAGTTACTCAGGTATTGTGGCTTGTGCATGAAGGTACAATGAGTTACTGTGTGATGCTCATGTGGGTTGAGTTTCATTCAGGAATTATTGTGCTTTCAATGGTCCATTATATGTGTGCCTGTGTTGTATGTAGGTTACATATGCCACATTGGCAGTGTACCCAGAGCCGTATATGCCCCCTATGACAACATGATGGCAGGGATCCTGTGTGTTACTTGATGACAATGTTACGCTAAACATGGATTGGCCATTTATCTGAATCAAAACAACAAAATGATGTATGCTGACAGTGTCTAATTTGATCATCCGTGACAGAATGCATGGGCACAGGTGTAGTCATTGCACCTGAAATGTGTTACTCTGGGCCCTGTGTACCTATATCAGGTTTTGTAAATCACAGTTTGCCACATTCATTAACTTAGAATTGCCAAGTTGGGTGATCTGTGGTAATGCAACCGAACTGACACTGTCCGCTAATTAAAACATAGGTTAGCAAATGTCCTTCTTTTGCAATCTTGATGAGGTAGGTCTCTATTTGAAAGCACCTTGGGAATGGCGGCACTCACAGGAATGCTGGTCTGCTGATCTTAGCATACCACCATGTCTGTGATAGCCTTCATAGTGAGAAGTTAATAATTGTACATATGCTGCACTATATCAGCAGGGGTGTACCAAACGTATAACAACAAACTATTTTGTCACTTTAAATGTATAATGAAAGCAGTCAGTCATCCTTGCACAACATCATGCAAATAAATAGTTTGTGACCATGCATTCACAAAGAGCAGGGATCCCATGATGACCCATTCACTTTAGAAAATTGTTTGGCTATAAAGTGACACAGATGGCAAATGCACCAGCTCTGTACCAGCAATTGTGCCCAAGGCAAATATGTTGTTGGGCCATGCTACTCAATGATAGGATTTCTTCACCTACTCCGAAAACCCACGAGATGAACCTGTTTAGTGCTACTGCAATCTGGTAGCATCCAGGCACAATTAGGTTTGGCCATGTGAAAGATTTTCTGTCCAGACTTAAACACACAGAAACAATTGACTTAGGGCAAGATGTTTTTGTTTTTTTATGTGTAGCATTTGCTTCATTTGTTTACGCTACAGCTATGGAAAGTAGCACAAAAAAAATTGATATTAGCAAGTGTGCTATACTTTGGCATCCAGAAATAATGCAAATGCTGCACAAAATAAGTCAAAATATCGGCCTAAGATATTAGCAGAGGTTAGGAAGATATTTGTACGTATGGCCATGAATACTGTTCAGACATGGTTTAAAAAAAATGGGGACTACATTGGTTCCTTGTATTAGCATGTGAAATACATCTCATTCCTGGTACTCTCACAGGCCCTGAATCATTAAGTGGTTTTTGTCACATTACCATCATCTATTGACGCCAAAGTGGCACTAATTCACAAGATAAAGTTGTCTTTTGTAAGTTTGTGCAGCTTTTGCGTCAACAAATGACGATGATGCGTTGCAAACCTTTTATAAATCAGGGCCACTGTTTGTTCAACTTGCATTCCACATGTCCACAAACATTGCATGCAGCATGTCACAAAATCTGCTACTGTCACTCCAGAGCATTGTACTGTACACATTAGTCTAATTTGTACTCACCAACAGGGCCACCAATCACCACACCCAGGTGGTCCAGCAGGTCCTGCTCTCGGGCCACCAGGTCAGCCCAGCGATGATTTAATTGGTGGTCGTTGCACTGACTGTTGAAGAGTCTTCTTAGTTGGAACAGCACCTTTGCCCACCTATGCCTCCTAGCCTCCGTGTGATACCCCTGTCTCATCCGGCCCCCAGCCTCCATCATCGGGAGGAGGAAGTGGCACACCAGCCACACAAAAGCCCCCAGCTCCTCCTCACCCATTCTCCCCAGACGTGGCCTTCCCAACATCTCAAAAACAATAAGGATAGGAAAGGGTAAAGAGGGAAAATAGGGAAAGAAGGTATGGAAAGGAAACTTAAAGAACCCACAAACAGCCCAACAATACCCCAACTAACAATACCCACTAACACACTCCCAACAGTACAAAGGCAAATCCAATAAAAAAAATGACAAAAACACACTTACACTGATTAACACACACTCACAAAAAAACTGAATACAATGGCAATAGCACACAGGAGACAAAAGCACAATATTCACAGACACAACTCAATACACAGCCACACAGTCTAGAATAATCACAGACTGCAAAGTGAAAGTGAAAGTACACCCACTGTACCATTTCTGTAAACAGGATATCCTATCACATCACTTACTGTCTCAAATGCGGGCGTTTTTTTTTATATTGCGTGAAATTTTATGACGCTTACGGACTTTGCGTCAATATTTTTTGACGCATATGCATAAAAATTCCCCCCGCATTCAAGGATCAATGCATTTTTAATGGATAACCGATTTCATGGGGTGCGATGTTGGCATAAACACTAGGGACCAATCGATGTATTATGGGTGTGAGCATCATTTTTTAACGCATATGCATCATATTTTGACACATATGTGTCTTTCTTGACGCTTTTGCATCCAGAAATCTGTCTATAACTGTGTTTGTGTCATTCTTCCTTTTTTAACATGCATGCAGTATAAAACTATACAAAGATAGGATGGCATGACCTGCAATATGTGTTCTAGTGTTTGGGCACATGTGGCAGACCACACTACTGCGGACCATAATACTCATGTTGTTGTGCCAGATTAGCTCTCTTAACTGACGCAAAAGCAACACAAACTTTTGCAATAAAATTGGTACTTCCTAGTTTGAGCAGGTGTTGCATCAACAGAGGATAGCAAGGCTACGCAATAAACAAATAGACTCATGGCCTGTGTGTTTATGTCTGTAAATTGACTATTTAAATTGTTGTTGTGCCTCTGTGTGAAAGTCACAAGAAACCTTTTGCATAATGTGCATGTATGAATGTGTCATAATTGTGTACAACCTTCAGATGCCATTCATTGAGGTACATCAGCCATTATATGTGTTTGGTATATCTGTTGCGTCTGATGCTTTGTGTACATCCTTGACTTTGGGGACAAAACATTTCCCATGACGAACTATACACAGGATAGATAGAGTACGGTTGATAATGGCTATGTCAGAAATGTAACCCATCACATTTAATAAAATGTTGAATACCACCTCATGGTCACTTGTGTGTATACTACCCGTGAGTCAGGCATTTCAACATGCTAGGTAGGTACAGTGTTTGTGACACAGAGTCTCAAATCCAATCCTAAAATTGTTATGTACACCACAGGTTGAGTCATGTAAATGACCTATGTTTCTCCTGTGGCTGTGGAAGACCAGCAGACCATGCTGCATGTGTTCACATATTTCCAGTGGTTCATTGCACAAAGGTGTCCAGTTCAAGTATGTGGCCATGTTTACCCTGTGTCAGTATTGGCCTCCATGTTGTCACAGTTACGTGCAGGTCTGGTAATGATTCTGTGGAACCATTCCCTTAATTAACAGAGTATCC
Organism: Pleurodeles waltl; assembly: GCF_031143425.1. Classification (NCBI taxonomy): domain Eukaryota; kingdom Metazoa; phylum Chordata; class Amphibia; order Caudata; family Salamandridae; genus Pleurodeles; species Pleurodeles waltl. Next base: position 666,515,704 of record NC_090438.1, read on the forward strand.
TTCAAAGCAGATTTGACCTAAAGCCAAAGATCAACTAACGACACACATAGGGATAGTCCAGCGATGGCACGGCAGAACTTTAATAAGGCTGACGACAGGGCAACCTTGGTGTGCTTAAAAACTTTATGGATCAGTAATAGGAAACAGGCAGCTTTCATCACACCATTTGTACACAGGGTGGGCTAGAAAATTCCCACTGCAACAGGGAACATCAGTGCTTCTGTGCTGATTAATCTCACAGCTAGTCACCATGCAAGCACCATCAAAAAGTGTGGCAGAAGTGAATCTGTGTGTGGACCGTCAGGGCACAAACATGTTTTGTCCTTACATATACATTGGCAACCCTTGTTTGTTGTGCTGGAGGCACCGTACTGAATCCATGCATACAGCCATAGCACACTGTCACTGTTTGGCACTAATGAATACATGCAAAACCAGACAAGGGATGAGGGCTAGATTAGGCAATTTGAATACATGTCCCAGAACAGAATACAATAAGTAAACTGATTAAACTATTCTACATATTTAAGGATTCAACGTAGCCCTATCAGACACAATACCCCAGGAGGAAAGAGAGGGCATAGAAAGCAACTATGAGACAAATGTAGCCACAGGCAACCTCTATGGTTAACGCAAAGACAGGAACCAGTCAGGCTAACAGGATGCAGGCTCTGTCATGAACAAACATTAGCAAGGCAAATACACAGTGAGAAGACTCTGACTGGGAAAAGCTGGAACAACACTGTGGGAACTAAAAACAGTTTGTGCTGTGCTCTGCAATGTTTCACAACCCCCCAAGGGCTCTGTTACACAAATGATTTGTACACCAATGCACAACAAGGAGATTCAGAAAATGGCAGTTTCTATGCAGTTCCAGGCAGCAGCAATGGCAGGGCAGGTTCAAATGGCTGGTCTGCATGAAAGTGCTCATAGGTGTGTGCAGCTTCAATCTCTCACAAGTCCTGGAGTTGAGAATCAAGTTCAAAGGGCCAACTGGACCTTTCACATGGGAAGCAATGGACAGCTGATTACAGGTCCTACCAACTACCAGGCAGTGCATTATCGGACCTAAAGTCCATGCAGCCTGATGAACTATGACTATGGCATGCCATACTGAAGAGGGAAGCACGCAGGAGTCAGAATGGGAGTCTGGGTATGTGTAGATGAAGATTCTCAGGGTACAGCTAGTCCATTTACAGGTCCCCCTAGATAAGGGTGGGCAGAGACTGAAAACATGGCTGTGGCAGGACTTATTACCTGGGATGTACTGCGCAGGGCATGTCTTGTGAGCAATGCTTGTTGTACATGAGGCACTCGTGCTATCCATTTTCAGCTTAGATGGACTTCTTGTCACACATGCTCCTTGCAGAGATAGCTGATGTCACACTTACTGCTGTCAAGGGTCTGGTCATACATTCCTGTTACCAATGCAATAGCACATCCACTGCCACATGTATGAAACACTTTTTTACCTTATGATTGATGGCGTCTTAGTTGTGTGTTATGTGCTGCAATGGACCATGTTGGCAACATGGATGTGTCTCATAGCTGTGGTACTCTGATATTGCCCTTCAAATGTGAAATAAATAGATAGGACATATGTCATTTACTCTGTGTGTGATGTTGGCTGTACATTCATACCCATCAAATGTGATGTGGCTTTTTCTGTCTCCTAATCTGTATTTCTGCAATACTCCATGAGGCTAAACTCTGATTATGATTCCTAGGGATCATGTGATGCATACAAAAATTACCCAGAGCATGATTGAGTGATGAAGTGAGGTGTTTAATTACATATGATAACAAAGTGGTGATGGTGACTATAGTTAGAAGAAGTTCAGTAAGATGTGTTGTCTCCGACGCAATTCTGCAGCAGTGTTTGGATGTTCCCCCTCATTTTCACGGACAGCATCCTCCTCTTCCACCTCTTCAGGCATTTGTGGGTCTGGTTCATTGAGGGGAATGTTCCTCCTTACACAAATGTTGGCACAGGTCAAAATGATCTTGCAGACCATTTCAGGGGAATATTGGAGGCTGCCTCCAGTGATGTCCAGGCACCTGAATCTGGACTTCAGGATGCCAAAAGTCCTCTCAACTATGATGCGTGTCCTACGATGTGCCACGTTATAGGCAAGCTCTGCTGCTGTGCTTGGGTTGGCAATTGGGGTCATGATCCATGGCTGGATCCCGTAATCCTGATCAGCTGAAAGAGAAAATGAGGGTAAGTATTTGGTTGTTGGTTGCACCTTGATTATCACTTAGCATGGCAGTTGTTATCTTGTGTCGTCTGTGACTCATCAGTGTTTGTGGTATTGTGTAGGATCCTAGGCTTCTGTGATGTTCTTTCTGTATGGGTTGTTTAACTATCAAAACTGGTGGTTGGCTGATTGACCTTATATCGGTGGTATACTTAGAAACTTGCAGTTCAGTGTGTATCTCCCATGCGTTATGTAATGTGAAAGAAGTGTCCGTGTGCCTTCACTGGAGGTGACATGATACTTCCACACACACAATCGATTCCACTGTGGTGGTAACACGGTTGCACTATAAGGCCTGAACATCCCATCCAATTTGACATATATAATTGCAGGTGAAATGCAACAGAGAGGCCCTTTGATTTGGCTAGGTGACAATGCACAACACATCTCCATAAGTTGGCAGCACTGAAGTGTTCACAATTGACAATGCACAATTTTCCCATGTGTGAAAGTTCTACGCAAACCTATTTTTGTGCCCTCACCGAGTTGGCTCATGTGCAAACGTGTACCTACACTACTGAACCTGGTCCAGGCAAGCTGTCTTACTTGGTTGTAGAGGTGAAGGTTTTAGTGTCAGAAGGTCCATGTGCCTGTACATCTGTTATGTGTATGGGGAATTGTCTCAATCCGTATGTGAAGCAGTGTGGACTTTGCATTAGTGTCACATCCACTTGTTTTCATAGCACAGTCCACTTCCTTATTGCTAGCTGGCAATGTCACCCCAGGAGTGATGTGAGATGTTGGTACTGCCTCAATGATTCCATGTCACTTTCATTAGAGTCAGCATCATCATGTTATGTGTCTCATGGTGTTTGACTTGCAGCAAAACACACTGTCCACCCCTTACACAGGACATCTTGGTTGGAAGGGTGTGTGATTGAGTGTTATTGATGTGATATTGAAAGATTCATCTTCCAAGTTGTACTGCCAGTTAAGGCCATGTCATTGTCACTGTGTGGTTTTAAATTAGCCCCGTGTGGCTCTGGAGTGGCATCTCTTGTTATTTGCATCTGTCATTTGTCCATAGGTGTGCATCCCATTGAGTCAGGACATCAAACATGACTACCAGTGTCACAACCTCAGTGTCTTCCTGGCCATGTTTCAATGTAGTGGTGTATGTGTTGTGTGTCCTACAGGGTTGTGGTGCTGTGTGTAAATAACTAGGTTTCTGTACTTACCAACAAGTAGGCCATTGCCATATCATCCATCCTGGAAGTGCTGGTTGATGGTGCTGTGGTGGAAGATGAATGAATCATGTACACTCCCAGGATACTTTGCCATGATGTTGGTGATCAATCCACGGTGATCCACAATTGCCTGCACATTGATGGAGTGTGTGTGCTTCCTGTTGCGGTACAGATGCTCCATTGCAGTAGTGGCACCATCCGTACATGTGTGCAGTCAATGGCACCAAACACGTGCAGGAAGCCATTAATTTGATAGAACCCCTGTTTGGTCTCCTGCTGCTTCTGCTGTGTGTTGGGGTAGCTGATGTGGCGGGTGTGAGGGAGATGATGGCATCAAGTACCTTGGGAAGGAAGGCAGAAAATGAGGGCTGTGAGATCCCGGCAACCAGGGCACCAGTGGTTTGAAAAGATGCACTTGCCAACATGTGCAGGATAGCTAGCAGCTTGGTCTCCGGTGGAATGATGTGGGGTGTCTGCAAGCTGGGTGCCAACAGTGGCTCAACGTGGCGCAGCAGCTGCTGTATGGCTTGCCAGTTTAGTCTGTACCTCTGGATGATGTCATGTTCCCTGAGGCCCTGAAGGGTTGTCCTGGTCCTGAATATTCTCTCCTGTCTTCTGCGTTGCCTTTGGGGTCCCTGTTGGTGTGGTGGTAGCTGCTGTTGTTCCTGTGCTCTGCACCTTCGTGCATGCTGGATGAATAGCACCTCCATGTCTTCCTTTTAGAGCTCTGATGTTGCTTCTATGAGTTTTCCTTAAGTAGTGGTGTGTTTGCCCCATTTTAACGCCTGCCCTTACCCAGGCATTAAATTTTGGTGCAAATCAGGATTAGTGCCATTTTCCTGCTGCGCCTACCAGACGTGCGCCTTTTCTGCGCGGTTGGATAAATATGGCGCACAGGTGTTTAAGTAATTTTTTAGATGGGAACGCCTACCTCGCATCTCATTAGTGCAAGGCGGTTTCACGCATCCAGGAAATTATGCACACTGGGATCTTTTGACGTTAGACGGGTCTAGCATCAAAGTATAAATATGGTGTTAAGTTTGCACCGAATTAGCGTAAAACAAATTACACTAATCTGGCGCAAAGGTAGTATAAATATGGGCCTAGGTGAGATGCCAGCACACTCACTCCCACTTGTCCTTCTTGTCCTTGGGTGGGTACCACTGGCTAACCCTACCCCTAGAGGCCAGCATCCTGGGAAGGTAATGAACAATTAGTGATCGGAGGCCTTTCAACTCTCCCCCTGAAATTTCTTTTCTCCCTACTCCTTCCAGACATGTCCCTATTCCTCCCTGACACGCAAAACCCCACACAAACACCCCCTAAAACTATACCTGCCCTTAATTTATAGAACTCCAAAAAAGACGCACAGCCAACAATACAAAGGCAAACATTAATCCAATACAATACAAAAAGACACAAAAGGTATAAAAATCATGGAAGACAGGGACAGAGCAGACACCCACAAGATCGAAAATCACTCCAAACCACCAGACACTCTCAAAAACACCTACAACACCCAGAACAAACTAACAGACTGTAAGAGAAAGTGAAACGAACTTGCAGACGTCCCAGTTTGCAGCCTGCCACACCTATTTCATAATTTCATGGATGGATCCTGCACGTTTCCGACAATTGTGACGACTGGATACACTGCACAGTACCACTTCTGCAGTATGTTCTTTCCACGCAATGGAAAATTGTGTGCAACCTCTCCTTCAATACTTGTCTGAAGCAGAGACTCTGTTCTAGCGCCGCTGTGGCCTCACCCATATCACCTCTCCACAAGTTATTATGGGCTCCTGGTTTGGCAGCCAGGTGGTCACATTCTCGCTGTCCATGTAGTTTCCCTTCTGAATGGGCCTCCTCCTTCTCCAGGCTTAGCAGCAGGTTGTAGCCTTTCTCCTTTGTGGCTCCACGGGCTCCGTTGGCTTCCTAATGTCCTCTGGTGGTGTTGATTGTGGTCTTTCTTGATTCTCTCTCCTTGGCACTTCCTCTCTCCTTTATCAATTCGGCCTCTGCACCTACATTTCTGTTGGCTGGGCTCATGAGGGGATTGGAGCCGCTTGGGATTACGCCAGCAGCAAACACTAGAACCCTGACCAGTATTCTCATGGTGCCCCCAGGGCTCCCGGCAGAGACAGATTCTTGTGCAGGCTTGTTTCTCATGTCACACGCATGCAGGTTCAGAGCTGCGGAACAAGGCGAATATTCAAGATCTACAGTAGAAGCATGTCTTCTGCTGGATCAAACACCTTAGGACCACTTCCATTGTTTGTGGACTAGGGTGGCCATGCTTGTCAAGTCAGAGTGTAGATGGCAGTGCCCAGGCGCTGAAACACAGTGGTTTGTAGTCTTTCCTGTCCAAGTCACTTAGGAGCCTATTTCAAAGCAGATTAGCGTTGCTCTTGCACCGCACAAGGTAGTGTATAGCAACGCAAGTCCTAAGTGAGATATATAAAGGCATACAAGGCATACAAGGCCACGCTGCATGGCCCTTAGTGGCACAATAAATCAGGAGTAATGCAATGCAGCACAAATCACAGCACTGCCTTACTCTGCCCTGAGAAAGTGTTCCATGTGTGTTGCATGGGTGTTCATATGCAGCTCCCATGGTTTTAGACACATTCCTAGATTACCCTGAACTAGTAAAACTGGGAATGCGCAAGAAAGCTTCGTCTTTCCAGGGGAGGCTTAACAAGGAATAATAACTGTAAATATCCCATTACTTTCTCTTTCAATGTGTGCTGCATTCAGCCACACACATAGCTCAAGGAATATGACTATCATTATTTGCATTATTGAAGGTGGCCCCTCATGCACAAACAACATTTCTACATGGAAAACAAGTACCCTTGGGTGCTTGAGTTGGCACTAGGGAGCCATAACGCCACCAGTTCAGGGAAAAAAGCAGGAATACCAGCAGCAGCCGCTGCAATTCTCAAGGGGACGGGCGGATCGGGATGGATGGGGATGGGGGGAATTTTTTTAAGTTTACCTTCACAGACACTGCCGGACGCCTCACGCTCCTTTTCAACTCTGGTGTCCCAGCATTCACTGGGACACCAGCACAGGCTCCCCAGCAATCCTGGTGCTGCGTTCATGCTAAACTCAGTATGAAAGCAGCATTGGGATTGGTCAGAGCGGCTTGGACTTCCGCTCAGACACAACCCTTGGGTCTGTGCAGTTTCTCCAGCCCGGCTGTTCAACACAGCAAGCTTAGAGATACCTAAGATGGCCGGCCAAACACACATGCGCACTTAGGTGCACTTTCTTCCCCTCTGCTCTGCCCCCACCTGTGACCGAGCCCCACACCTCCCTGCACATGCTGCTGGCTGAGCCAGCAGCTGTACAATAAAAGGATAATTAAATGTCGTATTTTACAGCTCCTGGCTCCTAGCCAGGGGGCGACGCTCCTTCACCATTGTGAAGGAGCCGCCCCTGAGGAATACACAATAATAATTTAACAACAGCACATTGCTGACATTTCCCAGTCACAAAGTGCAGCACAGAAAGGTGACTTGCAGCACTGCATGACAAAACTTACTAATCTACACCACAGTTTCATTCAACACTACCTTTTAACTGTTTTAAAGTGTGCCACGTAGAACGCAAAGTACAAGCTGGCACACATTACCCATGTGCACACTGTTTTACATTTCAAACCATGGCCCTCATTACAACCCTCGCAGTGGGTGTTAAAGCGGCAGTAATACCGCCAATAGGCAGGCGGTAAAAAAAATGGGATCACAACCACAGCGGAAACCGCTATCATAGACAGCCACTTTAAAACTCCGACCACCACAGCGGTAGTTACCAACACCGCAGCAGTAACCGCCAACAGACAGGCGGAAGACAATGTACCACCTACCTTATCACAACCAGCCAATCCGCCAGCTTTTCCGGGGAGGTACCCACGCCATCAAAAGCATGGCGGAAACAGTCTTTGGAAGGGAAACCACTCACCTCTTGACACCCAACGAAGAGCTAGGGCGCCATGGAGCCCGGGCTGCAGGTCCTGCCGATGCTAGTGTATCTGCTCATACACCAGGAGCACCAAAGACGGCGGCGGCGACGATCACGGTGAGTACTGCACCTAGTACACAGGGGAGGGGGGAAGGAAAAAGAGAGTGACACACACACGCAACACCCCCCCCCACCCTCACCCACAACACTATACACACAAACACATGCAGCAACATTACATTTACACCCAGTAACCCCCTGGAAGAATGCAAGGACAAAAGGAAGTGAGTTAAATCAGTGTTATTGTTGAAATAGTCAGATAAACTAAATGATTTGAAAAAACAGTATAATCAAATAATTACAATATGTACAGAAGGCCGTACACTGTCCTTAGCAAATGTTCATGGCCCAGTGGGCCCAAAAATCATGGGCGAAGCCCACACTTGACTCCTGCCTCAAAATGGATAGAACACTACAGGGGCATCAGGTCGAAAACACACAGGCACCTCAGGGGGAAAGGGGGGGGCACCTCAGCCGGAAGATGGTACTATGCCACTGCTCCTGGAGGGGGCAACATTGCCACAGCGATGTCCTGGGGAGTGCAAAGCCACAGTCTCTCAAGTAGGTGGTTTGACCACTCCTTGGTCCTGGGGAGTGCAAAGCCACAGTCTCTCAAGTCTCTCAAGTGGGTGGTTTGCCCACTGCTTTGTCCTGGGGAGAGCAAAGCCACAGTCTCTCAAGTCTCCCAAGTGGGTGGTTTGCCCACTGCTAGGTCCTGGGGAGTGCAAAGCCACAGTCTCTCAAGTGGGTAAGTTGCCCACCGCTTGGTCCTGGGGAGTGCAAAGCCACAGTCTCTCAAGTGGGTGGTTTGCCCACTGCTTGGTCCTGGGGAGTGCAAAGCCACAGCCTCCCAAGTCTCTCAAGTGGGTGGGTTGTCCCCTGCTTGGTCCTGGGGAGTGCAGGGCCACAGTCTCTCTAGTGGATGGCTTATCCACTGGTGCTGGAGGGGGCCTTGTGCCCAGTCTGCTTCATATGGATTGGGGCCTTGTGCCCAGTGTGCTTCATCCTGGGAAGGATAGGGTGAGTGGATGGCTTATTCCACTGGTTCTGGAGGGGGCCTTGTGCCCAGTCTGCTTCATCCTGCCTCGGAAGGTGATAGTGGATGCATCTCTCCACTGGTTCTGGAGGGGGCATTGTGACCAGTCTGCTTCATCCTGCCAAGGATAGGGTGAGTGGATGCCTTTCTCCACTGGTTCTGGAGGGGGCCTTGTGCCCAGTCTGCTTCATCCTGCCAAGGAAGGTGATAGTGGATGCATCTCTCCACTGGGTCTGGAGGGGGCCTTGTGCCCAGTCTGCTTCATCCTGCCAAGGAAGGTGATAGTGGATGCATCTCTCCACTGGTTCTGGAGGGGGCCTTGTGCCCAGTGTGCTTCATCCTGGGAAGGATAGGGTGAGTGGATGGCTTATTCCACTTGTTCTGGAGGGGGCCTTGTGCCCAGTCTGCTTCATCCTGCCTCGGAAGGTGATAGTGGATGCATCTCTCCACTGGTTCTGGAGGGGGCATTGAGCCCACTCTGCTTCATCCTGCCAAGGATAGGGTGAGTGGATGCCTTTCTCCACTGGTTCTGGAGGGGGCCTTGTGCCCAGTCTGCTTCATCCTGCCAAGGAAGGTGATAGTGGATGCATCTCTCCACTGGATCTGGAGTGGGCCTTGTGCCCAGTCTGTTTCATCCTGCCAAGGAAGGTGATAGTGGATGCATCTCTCCACTGGTTCTGGAGGGGGCATTGTGCCCAGTCTGCTTCATCCTGCCAAGGATAGGGTGAGTGGATGCCTTTCTCCACTGGTTCTGGAGGGGGCCTTGTGCCCAGTCTGCTTCATCCTGCCAAGGAAGGTGATAGTGGATGCATATCTCCACTGGTTCTAGAGGGGGCCTTGTGCCCAGTCTGCTTCATCCTGCCAAGGAAGGTGATAGTGGATGCATCTCTCCACTGGTTCTGGAGGGGGCCTTGTGCCCAGTGATGCTGCACCTGGGGTGCGGCAGTTCCCATTCCCTCACCTGGGTGTCTGAGGCAAGACATTTTAAGGGAACAGGTAGCATGATACTCCACGGAGGCAGATCCGGACTCCACCCTGCTGTGACTAAGGCTGCAAACTGCTAGTAGTGCAGGTGCAGGTGGTGGTGCTTCAAGTGGTGGGGGAGGGTCCAGACCGTCTCCTGCATCCCTGGATGGCTGCTCACTGGGGATGCTGCTGCAGACAGATGTAGAGGCACCGGCTGGGCATGTGGTGGTGCAGATGGTGGTGCAGGTGGCGGTGTTTGCGGCGGTGTCTGCGGAGATGCTGCCGGTGCTGGCCGTGGTGCAGGTGGTGGTGGTGGGGGGGGAGACACCAGGCCGTCTCCTGCAGCCTCGGATGGCTGCCCACTGGGGATGATGCTGCTGACAGATGTTGTGGTCACGCGGTGCAGAGGGCGGTGCAGGTGGCGGTGCCTGCGGCGGTGCTGTCCGCAGTACAGGTTGCGGGGCTGTCGGTACTGATGGTGGGCACCAGTCCCTCACCTGGAGCCTCCAAGGCCTGAAGTGCCCTGCCTTGGGTTTTCTTCCCCTTCCCCACCTTGGCAGACGCAGCTGGGGCCTTGGCAGCTTGTGTTTTTGAGGAGCCCTTGCTGGATGGGTTGTGCTTCTTGGCCATGCTGCATGCTGGCCCTTTCTTCACCTTGGCAGGTGGCGGAATCGGTTGGTCCTTTGCAGTGTTCGGTGGCACACTGCCAGCCCTGACGGGTGCCCCCTTTAATCTCCTGGGACTTGCAGGTACCACAGCGGACGCCGATTTGGTGGCTGAGGTGCTGGCGTGGGATTTTGACACCCTGGCCCTACGGGAAGGGGGGGAGGCATAGGGAAGAGGTCAATGTTAGCCAGGAAATATTTTTTAGACACACTGGGACGGGAAGATGGAGGGGGTTTGGGAGTGGAGGAAGAGGGAGTGGTTGTAGGAGGTGTACGTCTGCTGAGTTTGGGTGAAGGTGCATGGGCTGGATACTGTTGTGAGGTGGATGGCTGTTGGGTGGGTGCATGCTTGCGTTTTTTAGTACTTTGGGAGGAAGGCTCACAGACACACTGTGAGGGGACAAAGGGGACATGTGCATGGTTGTGGGGGTGGTGACTGCCCGGGAGGGGTGTGTAATGATGGGTGTGCTGGTGATAGAGGTAGTGGATGATGATGTAGTGCATGCAAGTGTGAGTGGAGGTGCTACTGGGAGAGAGGTGGACAAAGACGAGGAGGATGACACAGTGGAAACAGTGAATGTTGGTATGTTTGCATGGGTATGGTGCTTGTGTGAGTGCCTGTGAGATGAAGTGTGGTGCTTATGTTTTCCTGAGCCACTTTTGTGTGTTGATTTGTGTGCATGCTGGTCTGAAGGTGTGCTTGGGATAGGGTGAGGTAGAGGGGATTGGGTCTGGGTAGTGGAAGTTGGAGGGGGGAGGCTGGACACAGGGACAATGGCTGCCATCAGTGCTGAGGCCAGAGCCTGAAATGCTCTCTGTTGGGCCACCACGCCAGAATGAATGCCCTCCAGGTATGCATTTGTTTGTTGCAAAAGCTTCTCGACACCCTGGATGGCACTCAGAATGGTTGACTGCCCAACAGTGAGTGATCTCAGGAGGTCAATAGCCTCCTCATTGAGGGCAGCAGGGCTGATCGGGGCAGGGCCTGATGTACCTGGGGCGAAGGAGATACCCACCCTCCTGGGTGAGCGGGCACGGGAAACACGCTGAGGTGGTCCTGGGAGGGCAGTCCTAGTAGGGGGGTGGCGGGTGTACCTGTTGTTTGGGTGGGCACAAAGGTGTCTGCCACCACCAGGGAGCTTCCATCGGAGGAGGAGTCGCTGTCACTGGTCTCCCCTCCTGTACCCGTCGTGGAGCTCCCCTCGCCCTCCGTCCCACTGGTGCCTTCACCCTCAGTAGATTTGGCCTCCAGGCCCATGTGGGATGCAGCTCCCTCCGTCGCCGGTGCCTCTGCTTCTCCGCCAGATTATGCTAATGCACACAAAGACAGGGTGACAAAACAAAAAAGGGATACACCTGGTCAATGCCAGCAACACCACTACCGTTGGCGGACACAACACACAGGGAACAGCCCTATGCACTAGGCCATGCCCAACCTGTCACTAAGGTAGTCACCAGCCCATGGGGTACGATGCCTAACACCAGCATCTGCACACCTGACACCCACAAGACCCTGCTCAGTAGGTGTTGCCCACATGTACCATTGGGGTAGGAGTGCTTCAGAGCCTGCACACAAGGACATAGCCTGCCATGATCGCCCTGGCCTAGGGGCACCCACAGCCCACATCCCCCACCCAGCTAGCTCCTAAAGCGCACAAAGTCAGGATTCAGAATCAATACTCACCCCCTTGTGGCTGCTGTGATGCCCTCAAGTGCCCATCCAACTCCGGATAGGCCACCGCCAGGATGCGGAACATCAGGGGGGTCATCAGTGACGGGCACCCCTTCTACGTTGGGAGGCCAGCCCCAGCTGGGCCTCCACCATTTTCTTGGTCCAGCGGCTCCGGTCCTCCCATCTCTTGCAGCAGTTGGTGCTCCTCCTGTGATAGACCCCCAGGGTCAGCACCTCCTTGGCGATGCCACGCCAAATGCCCTTTTTCTGGTGGGTGCTGACCTAGAGGGAAAAGACAGCGGAAAAGGAAAGTAGTCGCCTGTTCGGACCGTCATACTCATTGCCCACCAGTTTCCACCTATGCTCTCATGCACATACATTGACCAGCTCTCATGCAGCACTCAGACCAGGATGCCTTAGCACCCCCCAACCTGTGGCTTACATTTACACCACTCCAAACATGCATTGCCCACACATCATGCTCACAGTGTACTCACCTGTTTGTCTGGAGGACCGTAGAGTAACGTGTACTGGTGTACAGTGAAGGCAGGGGCCTTTTCCCCAGACTCTCTAGCCATTGTCGCTTCCAGACTCAGGTCACAGCAGCACTTGCAGTGTAGGTCCTCTCCTGTTGACGGTCAGGTAGCAAGTGAGTGAATAGCTAGAAAATGGCAGTGACGTCCGCGGAGGTGCATATCATCACCGCCGGCGTACATCACCATTGGCTTCTGGAAGCCAAAGGGCCCAATGTTAACCAATGTGAAGACCGCAACGGAGCACAACGCCAGCGCAGTTACCTCATTTCCCCTTGTCCCTCCTCACAGGTCAGGCAGCCGCCATTTCAGGGGGGCGCATGGCATGCCACCTAACTGCGTCACAGCAGACATTGGCACATCAACTGACTCTCGACTTCACACACTGCTTCTGTGACGTAAATTCAACAACAGTTGTGCCATCTATGTAGAAATATGACCTTCTGCTCACAGTTCTCCTCCATAGGCTACAACCGCTGAGGCACATGATGAGATGGCAGCATTCTCCGGTGTACAGACCCCTGGTGGACCTGTCGACAATGGAGGACAGACACCTTATCATCACACACAGACTTGATTGTGCCACAATCCAAGAACTGCGTGCCCAATGGGAGCCAGACCTGATGTCAGCTATCCGTCAGCCCACAGGAATCCCTCCTCTAGTGCAGGTTCTGTCAGTGCTGCATTTCCTGGCAAGAGGTTCATTTCAAACTACAGTGGCCATGGCATCAGGGATGTCTCAGCCAAGGTTCTCCAACGTGTTGACCAGAGTGTTGTCTGCCCTGCTGAAGCACATGCGCAGCTACATAGTGTTCCCCTAGGTGAATGATTTGGCCACAGTGAAAGCTGACTTCTATGCCCTGGGACATATCCCCAACATCATTGATGCCATTGATGGTACACATGTGGCATTTGTCCCCCCCCCCGAAGAAATGAACAGGTTTACAGGAATAGAAAAAGCTATCACTCGATGAATGTGCAAATGGCGTGTTTGGCGGACCAGTACATCTCCCATGTGAATGCCAAATGTCCTGGGTCTATGCAAGACGCCTATATCTTGATGAATAGCAGCATCCCTTATGTGACGGGGCAACTCTAGAGGCACTGGGTGTGGCTAATAGGTGAGCCAAGGTCCCCACACAGTATAAGTTGGGGTCTGAATATGAGGTTGTCCCTAAGGGTTAGTGTGTGTCTAACAGTTGTCCCTAGATATTTGCAGGTAACTCTGGTTACCCTACCTCTCATGGCTACTGACCCCAGTGAGGAATGCCAGGACAAGGGCAGAGGAACGTTACAATGAGGCAAATGGGTGTACAAGGGGGTCATAGAAAGGACCTTCGGCCTTCTGAGGGCCAGGTTCCGGTGCCTCTATCTGACAGGTGGATCCCTGTACTACTCACCCAAGAAGGTGTTCCACATCATCGTTGCATGTTGCATGTTGCATGTGCATAACCTGGCCTTGAGAAACCAGGTGCCTTTTCTGCAGGAGGATGTGCATGGAGATGGTCTTGTGGCAGCGGTGGAGCCTGTGGACAGTGAGGAAGAGGAGGCAGAGAAGATGTTGACAACAGAACAAACATTATACAGCAGTACTTCCAGTGACACACAGGTAGGAGACTATGGCGGTCATTCTGACCCTGGCGGTTGAAAACCGCCAGGGCAGAGTGCTGCGGAAGCACCGCCAACAGGCTGGCGGTGCTTCATGGGCAATTCTGACCGCGGCGGTAAAGCCGCGGTCAGAAAAGGGCAACCGGAGGTTTCCCGCCGGTTTACCCCTGCCCCAAAGAATCCTCCATGGCGGCGCTGCTCGCAGCACCGCCATGGGGATTCCGACCCCCTTCCTGCCATCCTGGTCCTGGCGGTAAAAACCGCCAGGAACAGGATGGTGGGAACGGGTGTCGTGAGGCCCCCTAACAGGGCCCCATAATGATTTTCAGTGTCTGCCTAGCAGACACTGAAAATCGCGACGGGTGCCACTGCACCCGTCGCACACCAGCAACTCCGCCGGCTCCATTCGTAGCCGGCTTCATCGTTGCTGGGGCTTTCCCGCTGGGCGGGCGGGCGGCCTTTTGGCGGTCGCCCGCCCGCCCAGCGGGAAAGTCAGAATGACCGCGGCGCGGTCTTCTGGCAGTCTCCGCCCGGCGGGCGGTGGCCGCCGCCCGCCGGGGTCGGAATGACCCCCTATAACTCCACTTTACATTTCAGTAATCTTTTGAACATTGTACATGGCAGGCTCTTACCCTCTGTCTATGGACACTGACTGTTCCCTTTGGATTCTCTATTTTCAGATCTGTGTGCCCCATTCTGGCTCCTGCTTTATGTACTGCTGCCCACCAAAGGTCATCCTGTAGTATATTTCACTAAACATATACGTTGCAATGATTTGATAATGTTGTAATAATACATTTTTCTAATCTTTACACTGACCCCAGTATGGTATATGTTTCAAGGGTGTTTATTTTTGTGCAAATAACAATGGGGGTATGTGCAAGGGGCTAGGGTGATGGTGGAGGAATGTCTAGTTAGAGTCCAGTCTATTGGTATCACAGGTGCATTGTTCAATGGGGCATAGGAAGTGGAGCAATGGCAGTTCAAGGTGGACAGGGTGACAGAGTGGGACAGAAGGGTGACAATCAGGAGAGTCTTATTTCCTTGCGGGGTCTTGGCAATGTTCTCTGGCTTCTGCCAGGATCGCAGGGACCGTTTGTGGGGTGGTTCTCCTTCTGCAGGGGGTGGGGTGCTGGTGGCCTGGTGGTGCTGTTGCAGGGCCTCCTGCCCACTAGCGCCAGTGGAGGTGGAAGGCTGTTCCTCGGTTTGGCTAGTGTCAGGCGCCCTTTGTTGTGCCACTGTGTCCCTCATGGTGTTGCCCATGTCAGCCAGCACCCCTGCAATGGTGACCAGGATGGTGTATATTTTAGTTAGGTCCTCCCTGATCCCCAGGTACTGTCCCTCCTGCAGCCGCTGGCTCTCCTGTAACTTGGCAGTACCTGGCCCATGGTCTCCTGGGAATGGTGGTATGCTCCCATGATGTTTGCGAGAGCCTCGTGGAGGGTCTGTTCCCTGGGCCTGTCCTCCCCCTGTCCCACAGCAGTCCTCCCAGCTTCCCTGTTGTCCTGTGCCTCTGTCCCCTGAACCGTGTGCCCACTGCCACTGACCCCAGGTCCCTGATTGCCTTGGGTTGGTGGGGTTGCCTGGGGTCCCTGTAGTGGTGGACACACTGCTGATTGACGTGTCCTGTGGACAGAGATATGGGCCCGCTGGGTGGGTGCTGTGGTGGTGTTTCCTGAGGGGGAGGCTCTGTGGTGGTTTAGGACTGTGGCAGAGTAACCGACTGTCCAAAGGTCCCTGATGGCCAGGTTGGTCATCCTGATCCAGGCGTGCAGAGCTGCTGTCATCACTGTGTGCGTCTTTGGGGGGGGGTCTGGATGTAGCTGGCACCTCCTCTCCGGTGACGTTGGGTAGGGGTCCTGTTGGGATGCAAATGTATTGTTAATGTATCTGCGTGTGCCATCTTGTGCATGGGAGTGTTTCCCTGTATGATTGTGCTTTCCCTGTCAGCTTGGCCTTGTGTGAGTGGTGATTTTGTGGGCTGGGTGAGTCTCTCTATTGGGGTGGGGTGATGGGTGCACATGCAGGTCTGTGATGGGTGTCCATGCATTGTTGTTTTGGGATGAGTGGTTTGTGCTAGTGGGGTATATGTGAGTTGGTGGAGTTATGGGAGTGAGGGTAAGGGTGGGGGTATGTGATGGCATGCAGGTGGGGGGGTGATAGTAATAGAGAATTGACTTAGCAGAGTCCAGTCCTCCTGCTACTCCTGCGAGGCCCTCAGGATGCATGATTGCCAAGACTTGCTCCTCCCATGTTGTTAGTTGTAGGGGAGGAGGTGGGGGTCCACTGCCAGTCCTCAGTACGGCAATCTGGTGTCTTCAAACCACTGAACGCACATTCCCACGTAGGTCATTCCACCTCTTCCTGATGTCATCCCTTGTTCTTGGGTGCTGTCCCACGGTGTTGACCCTGTCCATGATTCTCCGCCAAAGCTCCATCTTCCTAGCAATGGATGTCTGCTGCACCTGTGACCCGAATAGCTGTGGCTCTACCCGGATGATTTCCTCCACCATGACTCTTAGCTCCTCCTCAGAAAACCTGGGGTGTCTTTGGGGTGCCATGGGTGTGGTGTGAGTGGTATGTGTGAGGACGTGTGGGGTGATGTGTTGGGGTGTGTGCTGTGATGTGCGTGGAAGGTGTATGGTTGATGGATTGTCTCTGTCAGTTAGCTATCTTTTTTTTCATTGTGAGGGGTTGTGGATAATGTGGGTGTGTGTTTTATATTGGATTGGGTATGTGGGTGTGTGGTGTGGATGTGTGTCAGGTATGTGTATTTTGAATTGTCCAATGTGGTGTGGTTTTGTAAGTGTGTGTGAATTTTGAGCGCGGCGGTGTGTACTGCCAATGGTTTACTGCTGTTGAAAGACCGCCACGTTGATTTGTGGGTCGTGATACTGTGGCGTATTCCTGTTGGCGTAACGGTGTGGGTTTTGCTATTGCCACTTTATCACTGACCTTTGGTCTGGCAGACTTGTGTGGGCGTCTGTATTGTGGCGGTATTGTGTTCTCAGTGTGGGTCATAATACCCGTCACTGTATGTTGGAGGCCGTCAGCACGGCGGTAGACAGCATTTACTGCCAGGGTTGTAATGAGTGCCTATGTGTTGTGTATGTCCTGCACAGGCACATGCATTCTTCACATGTTTTTGTCATGCTAACAGCTGCTGAACAGCCAGTTCCTGAACAACCAGACCGTTTGCAGAGGTGTGTGATACAGTAGGCCTCACTGGAGTGAACCTGTGTTGATTGCTAATTTACACTACTACTGTTCACTACACAACATGCTGCCATCACCACTTTTGCTCTGTTTAAATTCTGACCGAGGTAGTAGCATACATCTATTATGAGGGTAGGTGTTTTTGTGGCCATCCTGGTCCAAGCAGTCTGCAATCCTTACAACAGGCCTATGTAATGGCACACAAGCATATTCCCTGTTCCCATTTGGGGATGGATACACCAGAGTTGGTGAGCCACACAACTATGTAGTTCTACCCTCAGGACAGGGGTACCATATTCTTAAAACGCAAGGGAAAATTAATAAACTACGTCTCCATTACACCATGTTCACTGTGAGTGTGCCTGTACACATACATTTGTGCTTGACTTTTGACATGGACACTTCACACATTTACCATCTCTGTATTCTTGAGGTAAAGTGATGTTTGGCAAAAATCTCCCTTGTCTTATTTTTATGGTTACTACACATTGCTAATTCGTCTGGTTATTGAGTTCTGTTACAGGTCCTTGAGTCTGCTTGCATAACTGTGCAAAGCATGGCAAATGTGTATTTTGTCAACTATGGCCAGATGAGATATTTACATCAATCTGACCCATAAAGATATAACGTAGTGTTTAGTGGATCTCAACCCATGCATGTATGCCTTCTTTATATATGGCATTTTACCATCTGGGACCTGGGACGAGGCCTTTGGCCATGACAGATGTCTCCTATGATCTGTGATGGTATCTGGTGCAACATGTTTACCAGCACATTGCACACTCTAATACAGCAAACCACCGCTAGATAGTTGACTTGCTACACAGATTTGTTGAGAGCTGGAGCCCTGTTTCTATACAGCTAAGGAATGAAGCGTACACATATTGAGGCTCACATCTAGTTGACAAGTTCAGATTGACCATATAGTTGGAGTGGCATTCACACATACACCAAACAATGGTTGATTTAAATAGTGAAGGTTTATTGGATGTGAAGTTAACATTGTTTCAGAAATTGTAGACATCTTTTTAATTAGATTCATTCAAAAAATTGGCAACAATGTGGTCCCTTCTCCTGCGACCAGCCATTGTATGTACAATGTCTCCCTCAGAGTTGTCTGCCTCTTCAGCCTCATGTGGGAATGACCCTTCATAGCTCCATGGTACATTGGTCATGCACATGTATTATCCGATATGGCACAAACTAAAATAATTTTGCAAACCATGGCAGGTGAACAGAATAGTCGGCCTCCAGATTTGTCAAGTCACCGGAGGTGTGACTTCAGTACTCCAAACAATCGCTCCACTACATTGTGGGTTTTGGATAGAGCTGCACTGAACTTCTCCTGCCCATCTGTCTGTGGATTTGTGAACGGTGTCATCAGTCATGGTTGCAAACCATATCCCTGGTCACCTAAAAATAGACAAAATCAAAAATCATTGAATGTATTCTTTGTACTTCAACATAACTACATCTGTAACATTTGTCTGCAGCCATTATGATACATATTTTAATCTCATTGATACAGATATTTTTTG
Source organism: Pleurodeles waltl (assembly GCF_031143425.1). NCBI lineage: Eukaryota > Metazoa > Chordata > Amphibia > Caudata > Salamandridae > Pleurodeles > Pleurodeles waltl. Next base: position 666,534,409 of record NC_090438.1, read on the forward strand.
TTACTGTTGTACATTGCTTTACACGTTTTTTGCTAAATTTGGATTACTTTAACATGATGTACAGCATGTAAGGGATACACATCAGCATGAGAGTTCATGTGTTTCGACAGAAGAATGACCAGATAAGCTAATTTAAATATTTGCATCTGCTAAGTGTAAATTGTGGAATATGTGTGTGACACGTCTCCAAATTTAGAAGGAAGTCACTTGCAACCATATTGAGATCTATAGTTTGGAATAGTGACAGTAAGTTTGCCACTCACTAATTCATTTGACATGGTATCAACTATGATGTGCTTGGTTGCATACATGGTATGCCAGGCACTTGCATTATTTGTTATAAATGTGCATGTGCAGTTGCTTATTAAATCTTACCATTGTTTGCCATCTGAAATTGATATTTTAGTTTTACATAATCATCACCATTCAGTTACTATATTTACAATGCCAAGTTGTCTACATGTACTTAGATTTATACAGAGAAATGGGAAAGTGGGACTATTCAATATAATGCCTAATTGAAAACTAATTGAAAACTGCCCTAGTCCAACAGACTTGTACAGTAACATTTAGGTCAGTAAATGTATGTATGTGTAATATCTTTTTTAAAGATTCAGTCCTTATTGGCCTTGACTTATACAGCATGTCATGATCATTTGTATGCAGATGTCTTTGTGTTTATTACACTGTGATACCCTTCCATCATCACTATGTAACCAAGGTTTGTTCCTACTGTATGACTTCTGAATTACACTGTGATACCCTTCCATCATCACTATGTAACCAAGGTTTGTTCCTACTGTATGACTTCTGAATTGACCGATGTGAGCAATATATGTCCATGACTTTGATTAGTGTGAGATGCTGCAAATGTAGGCAGCTTGTGGCATGTATTTACTCACCTATTTAATTGAAGGAGAATGATGATGTGCATTATTACCAATGAGGATAATGTGACTTTGAATGTTGTAATAAGTGGTGCACCTGCCATTTACTCTTTTAGTGTGACTCATCAATCTAGATTTTAACATCTTTCCATTTCTAAATCTGTGAAGTAATCACACGTTTTGACACCACTGCCTACATGTGTTTGTCACATACTACCACTAGGAGCACATCACACAGAGTCCAAACACACAGAATTGTGTTCAGTCATTCATTTACATTTAGGTGAACGTTTGATAAATCTGCTTTCCTTACCAATGAGTAGTCCATTCCTATAACAGCCATTCTCAAACCGCTCATTGGTAACACAGTGTTGGAATATGTAGGCGTCATGGGCACGTCCAAGCTATTTTGCGAGAATATTGATGAAAATCCACTGATGGCCTACTGTTGCCTGGACACTGATCGAATTCTGATATCTGCGATTCCTGTAGAGTTGTTCTGTGTGCAGGGGGCACAAATTGCACATGTGTGCAATCTGTGACGCCATACACATGGGGGAATCCTGTTATGTTGTAAATCCCATGCTTGGTCTCCAGTTGCTGTTCATTCGTTTTGGGGAAGAGTAGGTACTGTGGGGTCAGACTGATTATGGCATCCAAGACAGATGGGAGAAATGCAGATAATGCTCCCTGTGATATACCTGCCAATCTTGTGGCTGTAGTTTGGAATGATCCAGATGCCAAGACGTGTAGCACAGTCATCAATTTAACATGTGATAGAATGGTATGCTTCCTTGTAGCTGCTGTCTGAACACTTGGCCCTATCTTTTACAGCAAGTCCATGATGGACTCCCTCTTCAACCTATAAAATTGGATCACCTTCTCCTGCCTGAGGTCAATGAGGAATATGCAATGCGGAACACACGCTCCCTTCTCCTTCACTTCCTACGTGATGGTGGTATCCTCACTAGTTCTAGTTGCAGAATGGCAACCTCCATGGCATAATTGAGCTTTTCAAAGTGTTTTGTGATGTTCAGACTTTTATACCACAGCCACTGCGTCATTTCCTATGCCTGGTTTGAGAATGTGCTGTAATTCTAACACATTTTAGGCTTTGTGTTAGGCTTCCCGGAGATGTGTGATGAAGTAGTAGACCCATAAATATCACTGGTTTACAGTTGCATCTGATTTTGCGGGGGTGCCTACATTGCATATGTTAAATGTTGTGTGACGTAGCTGCTTTCGGAGTAGCTTTTGCCCCATGTAGCATTAAAAAAACAACATATTTTTGCTCATGCGTTGCTTTAAAAATAGGACTTTAGGCTTGTGCTGCCTTTGCCCACAATTCATGGTGCAACATTGGCACAAGCCTCTCATAAGTATGCCTCTAAATATTTCAAAAGATTTCCTAAACAGATACAGGACACAAGAATCCAAAGATCTATAACTATAGCATATGCCAAGCCTGGCTGCTATTACTTTTCTAAGTGAGTGAGAGAGGCCAGGAAGCCTTTCTGGTTGCCTGCTATCATATCACACTGCATGCAAGATAGAATCCTTCAGAGATATAATCATAATCAATATTTTATTTCTATATTTATTTTATTTTATATACGCTCTTCTGGATAAAGTTGGGCCACTTGGGGGATCGTCAGTGCAGCTGCCAGCCCGTAAGCTCTTGGGGGGTTATTACAACTTTGGAGGAGGTGTTAATCCGTCCCAAAAGTGATGGTAAAGTGATGGATATACCACCAGCCGTATTACGAGTTCCATAGGATATAATGGACTCGTAATACGGCTGGTGGTATATCCGTCACTTTACCGTCACTTTTGGGACGGATTAACACCTCCTCCAAAGTTGTAATAACCCCCTTGGTCTCTTTTTGGTGGTGGCTGTGGTTCTTTAACAAACCATGGATGGGGGCCAGGTGCAGGGGCATGGTGGCCCTCCTTTTCTTGCTGATGTGTGTATAGACCAGTGTAGAAGGCAGGCAGGAAGGCAGCATTTAATGCGGCTTGTGGCCTGCAAGGGTTTGAGCTGCAGCTGGGGTTAGACATGCGACAGATAATAGGTCCAGGCATCAAAATAAAAGTGGCCACCATTAGTGAATTAGATAGGTGAAAAGTGGCCCTTCTTTGCAAATCATTGCAGTTTTGAACTTGTAAAGACACGCTGAATACATTTTTTGCAAGGATCGAAGACTGCATGGATTTGAGCTTGTTGTAGGCAATGTTTGTTTTAATATCTGGGAAATCAACATTAAAAAAGGCCCTGCAGACCATAAAAGAGGTCCACAGACAAAAAAACAGCTCAAACACTTACGTCATACCAGGCTGTCGAGCACTGCATGATTGCCCTAAAGGCCAGTCTGACCCTGGTTGCAGCCAAAGCCACCGAAGACACCAAGCCATTTAGGCGTAGAACAGCAAGTCTGCCAATGCTACAACAATAACAAACCCAGATAAATGTAGGCGTAACCAAGATGCAAGATGCCATTAAGACGCCACTGTGTGTGGTAATGGAATATGAGAAGAAGGGGGTGTACATTGTTTGTGATTGATAATAACATCAGGGGTTGAATAAAGGCTACAACATCAATCCATGTTGTGATCATCTTTGCAACACTGTGGTGCTTAAAGTCAAACATATTTGTGTTGAAGTCTGCTTATACCAATTATCAATGCCTCTTCTTTTTATTTCTTTTTTGCTGTTTTACTTCTTTGATTTGAAGGCTACTATAGAGTAAATGCCTATCGAAGTAGGCACTTTCTGTCTTCCTAAACTAAAAGATGTATTACAATGTTGCACTTTCCTTGAGCTATCTTAAATGCCGTGGACACTGTAGTACAAATAATTTCTCTTTTCAGCAGAAAATTAGTGTGAAAGCGTCTAGACTGGGTTCCCAGTCAGCAGCTGTGGTATACAATAAAGAAGTGATGACAAGATGCGTAAAAGTACTTTAGTTTATTCCATCACAGAAGCCCCTCAGTTGTCGTTGCATCCTCTGCCCAGTCCATTCGCCAACCGTCTACCTCTCTCACTCACATTCCATTCACCACATTCCATTCACACATTCCTCATCTCGAGACCTCATGAGCCAGACTGAAACAAGGATGCAAACAATTAGAAACATATAGAAGTAACAGCATTAACAGCACAGCATACAACACCTCCTATCCCCAGAAAAAAAATGGAAAAAATACAAAATCTTACATTACAAATTCTTAAATTTCTTTCTTTCTTTTTTTGGTAACATACTTCTCCTACCAGACCTGACGATGATATCACCAAGAAAATTGTCCTTGCCCTGTTCGCCATTTTCAGAAATATTGTCTGCAACTTGACCTTCCTGAACAGAGATAGATATGTTGTTCATTACTTCTTGTTCTTCAGCACCACAACTCTCAAGTCGGCTATAGATGACTGTCCAAAAGGTTTCTCTTGGGAATCTGGTGTACAATGAAAATACTCCTGACTATCCGTGTTCCCATTCTTAACCTCACAGAAAACGTGTGCTTGGGTAGAATCAATATGAATTTTCTTGTTTCTCAAAAGTACCATTTTTCCCCACCTTTTCAACAAGAATATGTTTTAGAAATTTAGAAGGACCTTTGGGTACAAAATTCATTTTTAGGGTTGAGCGTGCGCAAGCGCTCTGGACCATGTTGTAATCTCTATGTGGGCTTCTAACTATGCACATGTCATGCCCCTCACTTTCATTAGTTCGTGGACTTGCCTTTTAAAAATCGATTGATTCCGTGAGTGAAAGGCATGCATATGTCATAGCTTTTCCAGTGTTTAGCCCTTCTTGAACGCACTGGTAAACTACCGAAAACATACGAGGCTCCGTGTTTTCCGAATCGCTTCTGCACTACTTTATCTTTTCATTTCCTGCATAGCCCGATCTCGCTGGGCAGAAGTCCAGCACTTTGCATGACACCCTATTACATGGATGATTGCACTTTTGCTGGTTACATGGATAATTGCACTTTTGCTAGCAACATGGATAATTGAACTTTTGCCGATAAGTTTCACTGAAAGCGAACTTCTATTTCCTTTTCTATGTCTCCTTCACGCTCATGGCGACCGTCGGATCGCATATGTGAAACTGTTTTACATTTCATTATTAGTTTATGTGGGAAGAAAAGTCCGGTTAGGAGTTTACAAAATAATAGGTCTAACGCAAGCAAACGCGAGACCCGTTGCATTGCAAATGCTTGTTTGTTTTAGTACCCAATCATCCACCTGAACGCTTTTCTCTTTCACCTTGTTTTCATTATCATAGTACATTTTTCTTTTAGCATGTGTTTTTCTACAGTTCCTCTAACTGCAGAAAATTCCTTAAAAGTGTCACTATTTTTTCAAAATCTATCCATGAAGGGAAAATCCAACTCTCTTCTGCAACAACTCAAAAGGTGTTGCTCCGGTGATAGAATGAGGTGTATTGAGATAGCTGTAAATTTTACACTGTTAATACTCATTTACATTTTGACTTGAAGAGATGGCTGTTTGAACACCTTTTTTATAATTTTATTTTTCATTTTAAAACAGGAAATTGACAACAGAGTTACACAAAACAATGGTATTAAAGCAGGATCGTAATCACAGCAAGTCAGTCAACTTTATTCCCATATTTAGTGTTGAGAAAACTAAAAGTGGGAGATCAGGGTGGACTGTTAGGTCTAGGTAATTCAACGGTACAGGGCGTATCATCGGGTGATGGTGCTGGGACAATGTCCTGAGTCTGGGCATCAGCACTAGCTGTAGCAGGGGAGGAGGCGGCATGAGTTAGTAGACGTGACCTCAGGGGTTGCCCAAATTCTTTGGGGCAGGAAGTTAGAGGTTGCATTGAGACATACATTTCTCTGTTAGTGTCCCAGTGGATGAGATCGTGCAGCCAGTCCGCCTCGATGGGGCGCACTCCACTGCCCCAGTATAGGGCAATATGTCATCTTGCTAGTAGCAAAGACATAGCAGTGAAGTGTCTAATGGACTGCGGCAAGGGCTTGACGTAGCCCAGAAGTGCCTGAAGCCAGTGAGGCTCAATCTCCATGTCAATCATGCGGAATAAGGTAGTATAAATAGCTCCCCAAAACGTAAAAATGATGCGACATGACCAAGTCAGGTGAAAGAAATCAGCATGTTCGGCAGTACACTTTGGGCAACAGTGTCATTGTGCAGGATCTAATCTGGCAAGGGCGTGAGGCGTGACGTATGCGCCCTGTAGGAATTTAAAGTTTAGCAGTTTGTGGCGGTAATTATTCAAGACTAGTCTAATTTGTGTGAGAATAGTACCAAGTTTTTTTGGGTATAGTGCTTCCCAAGTCCCTCTTCCCTGCACTCCTATATTTCTTCACTCTAGTAGGTCAGAGTTGCAATGAGGAGTGGTACATGGGTGAAATTAGGCAGGCGAAGTCGGGGCTGTGATGATCAGAGTCAACGGGGTCGTCCTTAGGCGCCGCAGGGTATGCGGGCAATATGGTACGTAATGTGCTGTATAATCTGTGCAAGACAAATGTGTCCATTATACAGTGATGGCCTTTAGTCACATTTGCCACCGTGCAAAGGTCGAATCAGAAAACATGTTTCCGATGGTGTGTAGCTGATGAGTCAGGAGGGTATGTTGCGTCAACCACTCGCAAGTGAGCAGGAGCTATGGGTTAGCGGCCAGAGGGATGTGTGATGAGTAGAGGGTGTTGTGCCCCAAATATCGGAGCAGCTTGGACCATGCCCAGCAGGTTGAAGGGAGTGTGTATCTCTGCTGGAGTTCTTGGTAGACCAAGGGGTAATAACACTGAAAGAGATGCAGTAGTGGATTGGGAGAGCTCCGGTTTAAGGTATGGGAAACTATGACAGGGTGATACCAATAATAGGCATAATGTGTTTGAGATACTAAATAATAGAGATAACAGTCAGGGATGCCAAACCCCCCTCGCTGGAATGGGAGTGTTAGTGTACTCAAGCGCACTCGGGGACTATGATCCACCCAAATCAATAGTGTCAGTAGGCTGCACATTGTGTCGAAAAAGTGCTTGGCAAGAGCAATGGGAATGTTTAAAAAAGATACAGAAAGCCTGGGAGAACCACCATCTTTATTATGGTAATGCTCCCGGCCAGGGTTTAGGGCAATGAGATCCATTGTTCGATCTGAGCAGTGAGTTTGTCAATCCCTGGGCCTAGTTGCACTCTACTACTTCAGCACTGTTCTTGTGGAGGTGTGTGTCAAGGTGTTCAGTGGAGTCGCAGCTCCAGATGAAGGAATAGAGTAGGTTGCCAGGAGTAGTTGTGCCAGTAAGAGGGAACAATTCAGATTTGACCCAGTTGATAGACCAAAGAAAGTGCTTTAGAGAATCACCTCCTCAACCAGCGAGGTAAGGTTAGTGGCCGGGTCTCAGACAAATAACAGAATGTTGTTCGCGTACAGGGAAGTTAGCAGTGGACCATGTTGGAACCAAAGTCACCAATGTAGATGACATTCCTGTAATTGGCGGGCAAGTGGGTCCATGCATAAAACAAATAGAAGGGGGGAGTGGGTAGCCTTGACATGTGCCATGAGGTAAAGAGAATGGGGCCGAGATTACACCATTGACTCAAATACAGGCCAAGGGAGCTATGTATAGCAGTGAAATAAGGTCACGGAGTCCCTGTGGAATTCCCAATTTATTTAGTACAGCATTTAGATAAGGGGACACGCCAAAGAGTCGAAAGCCTTTTCAGTGTATAGCAGGACCACTGTAGTGGAGAGGTCAGGATTTATCTGATTGCGAACACCATACGCAGGTTGGATGATGTAGAGCGGTGTGGAATGAACCCCGACTGCATAGGTTCTATTATACTCTCTTTAAGTAGGGAGAGCCCTGTGAATAACACCTTAGCTAAGGGTTTATTGTTGTGGTCTAATAAGGCAAGAGATGGTAGTTAGCACAGTTTTGAAGGGCTTTCCCGGGCTTCAGGAGCAGTATGATCCCTGCCTCACACATGGTGGGAGGGAGGGTGCCCCCATGGAGTGACTCAGCATACACCTCCAAGTGATCTAAGAACAGTCTTGTACCCCTTGCAAAATGTGCCCATGAAGCCATCAGACCCTCTGGCTTTAGTCTTCCAAGAACATCTATGGCCTGAACACTTCCTCAGCAGAGATGAGGGAAGCTAGATACTGATGTTGGGTAGTGTCCAGCCACACCATTGCAATTTTGGAAAAGTGGTCCGCAAGCTCAGATTCGGAGGAAGTAGTTCGCACCGTATAGAGGGCTTGATAATAATTGGTAAAAGTTGTTAGGATGGTAGGAGTGTCTGCAACTCTCTCCCCGAAATCTCTCTGTAGGGAGGTGACGCAAGAGGATTGATCTTATGGGCGCAGTACGCAAGCAAGTGTTGGAGTAGGTCCTTCCCCCTCCCCATAGCACCACGCACTAGCATATTTGCTATGGTATAGCACTTCACGGTCAGCAACTTCCTGGAATTCCTGCAGTAGGATGGCTCTCGATGAGGAGGCAGCGGGTATTGTGCCTGATATCTCCTGTTGATCCATATCTAACAGTTCCCTCTCAATTCTAGCTAGGTCTCCCCTGATAGAAGGAGTATCCCCACATGTTTGGCCATGCAAACGCCTCTGATGTAGGCCTTGAATGTGTCCTAGAGAGTCGAGTGGTGCTGCACCATGCTAGCATTAAGGGTCAAGTTTTCAGAGATTGTGGGAAAGTGGCACCCTGTTGCAGTATTCCCCCCCCACACACACACTTTCGACCTGGTTTCTGGATGCAACTTGGACTGGAGTGCACTGGGATCCTACTAACCAGGTCCCCAGGGCCAGTGTTCTTTCCCTAAAATTGCAAAGGAATTGATACAATTGGCAACACCTTTAGCTGCCACTATAAGTCCCTAGTAAATGATACCTAGGTACCGAGGGCATGGGGTACTAAGGGTAGGCCCCCTGAGGGCAGAAGCACACATCGTGCCTCCCTCATGGACTATGCATCCAGATGTACCCAGCACTGCCATTGTAGGCTCCTGGTGCAATCCTAAAATGTAAACTCAACATGGCACACAGCATGTGTGCCTTCCTCCACTACACACTGCATGCAAGATAGGTAAGTCACCCTCCTGGCAGGCCTTCCAGCCCTAAGGCAGGGTGCACTGTACTGAATGTGTGGGCATAGATGCATGAACAATATGCCCTACTGTGTCCTTGCCAAACCTGGGACATAGCAAGTGAACAGAGCAGCCATTATCAAATGCATGTGCAGGACACTGGTCAGTAGAGGTTTCAGAGCTACATGATGGCTACTCTAAACCGCTGGTTGTTTGGTATCAAACAATTCAGAATGATAAACCCAATCTAGTACCAGTATGGGATTTATTGCATATTGTACCCAGGGGCTACCTTAGGGGTGACACCTGCAAAGCTAACTAACACTGGCATGGTTGCTGGTCGGTCACAACCAGCCTGCCACCACTAAACAAGATTCCGGAACCCTGGGTTGAGAGCTCCTGCTCTCTGGGTCCCAGAAAAAAGCCCTTGCTGGGAGGAGGTGTCACACCTCCCTCCTCAGGCACGTGAACTGCCCTGCTAGCAAGCTTCAAAGAGCTTACCTCCTTTGGAAATTGACCCAAAGGCCTGCTGCTAGCAGCAGATGGCCACCCTCATTGCAAACCTCTACTTTTGGTGAGAGCAACGGCGGGAAAACGCACAAAGGACAGGAGGAGTGGCCACCACCAGCTTGCACCACCACTAAGATGCTGCATGAGAGGTGACCCCTCTATTTCATTTTCCTCCATTTTCCATGGTAGGAAAATAGCTTATGAGGGATAGGGAAGTGACCTCTGCCCATAGGAAGTTGTCAATTAGTGGGCATAGCCACCCTAAGGAAGATGGCCCATTGGTCAATACTAGGTACTCCCCTAAAACTCCCACTAAATAGAGTATTTAGTGGGCACCCCTAGCCAGAGATTCAGATTCCAAGGACAAAAGAAGACCAGCAACTCCACGGAGACCCATCGGACTCACCTTCAAGTCCACCTTTGCAGTGCTTTTCCAAGTGGTGGCCTTGCACCAGCTCCAATGACTTTCTGCAGCGGCTCCCACTGAAACCGGAAGCCCACAGATGACCTCAACCTATCTGCAAAGGAGACATTAGTAAACACATTGGCTGATTTTAAATGCATTTTTAAAGTATTTCGCCATTGATTCCTATGGTGCGTAATTACACACAGAACTGAGACACTTTCTAAACTTTGAAAATTCAGAACTTAAAAAGTACATACCCGATTTTGATGATCTTTGTCTTAAAATTTTATAAAAATATGAAGTATTTTTGTAAATTGGTCTTGAGTTATTGTTTTGAGTGTGTGTCTTGCTTTAATGATACTGTGAATACAACAAATGCTTTGCACTTCTTCAAGATTAGCCTAACTGCTCGACCAAGCTACCATAAAAATTAGAGCAATAGGTGGTCTAGTTTTTACCTCTGTAAACCAACGTGTGGTTGCCTGAACCTTCTGCACAGTGTGCCCAGCTTTGCACTCTACATAGAGGACCAGCCTTTTAAAAATACAGCACTCATCTGTAGCTGCAGTGCGTCCACTGCAGAACTCTGATGCCACAGCACTCAGCCGGGGTGTCAATTCACTGCTCAAAACATCGTCACTCACTCCAGGAGCCACCAACCGTCACCAATATTTATGTAGCATTCAATAAATGAGTCATGACAAGGTGAGTACAAGAACTTTAGTTTATTCCACCCAAGAAACCCCTCGCCATTCATCGCATCATCTGCCCATTCCGCTTGCCATCCATTTACCTCGTGCAGTAACATTCGATTCACAACATTCCACTCATACATTTTACATCATGAGACTTCGTGAGCCGGACTGACACTGGGATACAAACAACTAGAAACATATAAAATAACAGCATGGCATACAACAGCAGCATCAATTATTGTAAAAATGCTTTATTTGGCTATATAATAGCATGACTGTTACAAAGTCACTACGTTGTTTGCTGCCCATATGCAACTTAGCAAGAGTATTTAATAAGATAATGACCCTATCCAGCAGACCAGTGTCAGATCATACCATGGTTACGGCCATTTCTCCTTCTGTGTCACTGGGCCCCACTTGAACTACTGCTTATTTTTCCACCTTGCCAGAGCATCTTGAAGCGAGGTGTCCCACAGAAAATGAGGAACGTTTGGGAATTGTTCCTTCAAATTCATAACTAACTGTTAACACAGGCCTTGCAAACTCTTCAGACATAGTCAAACTAAAACAACATCAAATCCAGGGTACAAAAGGCAACCAGAGAACACTTGATATGCTAGCTGAAATCCATAATATAAATGAGAGTCTTCCTGGCAAACCATTATCCTTGGAGTCTGGAAGGAATAGATTCCCGTCAGCCCACTTCATGGGGATACACACATCAGTAACAGAGCAATTCCATCGGCTCCACCTAAACATAAGACAACTGCAATATCATCACTAAGCTAAGTTGTATAGAATCTATTGAGTGTCATGGGGAATAAAGACCCACTTGTAATAAAGGAATGTGAATCACACATAATAAATTGCTGGTGTAGTATTACTATATTGTCTTGTTGGTGCATGCATGTATAATCATTATAAATATTTGCTCATCAACTAGTGAACATCAATTAGAAAAATTCACAATCACAGTAATTGTATATAATTAATTTACATAAGAAAGCATCTTTCAAAACAAACATAACACTCAGGTACAAATATAGTCATAAGTGCCAACAGTAGCCGTAGCACTGAAGTAGCATACATGTGTTTCACGTAATCAGGCTATAAATACAGACGGAAAATAAGATGAGAATATAGGAAAAACACAACATGAGTTCCTATAATTGACAGAGCAAGTCAAGCCCCAGACAAACTGAGTCACATGACAAAAGAATATATCAAAGAACTGGAAAACCAAAGAAGAGAAACAAAACAGGAGAAGAAAGAAAATATGCAAAAACAATCAAAAATTTGAACAGCAAAAAAGCTATACAACAAAAAACGCTAAGGAAAATGATAGAAAAGAGAGGGAAAACCCAAGACCCATTATTTACCAAGAGCAGAAAAAGGAGAAAATCAGAACATATGGAACATACAAAAAAGTATACACCCAACAGAAACCACACATGTTATGTAGCAATAACTGCAAGGGAAAAGGACATTAAGAAAGAAAAGAGGAAGAAACCCATTATTGTTAGATCAAGCAGAAAATTCCAACATAGATATAGAAAATGAGAAAGCGAAGATACAGAGAATGAGAAAAAAAGAAAAGAGAAAAAAAAATGAAAAAAAACAGAAAATGATTACCCATAAGTTCATATGGAGCAAGAATACAAATATATAGCTAAATATATACTAACCACAAGATGCAATAAGACACAACAGAGTGCAGGTGTGCCACCAGTACTATGCATTCCAGAGAAGAACAACTATAAACTTAGCAAGCAAAAACACAAGCTATTAATAAAAGTTTACCATAATAGTGGAATAAAGAAAATCTAAGAAAAAACAAATAGCTGAGAGAACAAAGCATAAAACCTACCAAATTGAATACATAAGAAAAATATAAAGCACAAAAGACTTTGATGTGTTGATATTTTAAAGTGACAATCAAAGAGACAGGTCATAAACCACATAACCAACATTGTGGATGGGATCAATAGAGCTTGCTTTGTAGATATTGTTGGTATTGTTCTTAATATTTTTGCTAACTCTTGCAACAATCTATTAGTTATATTGTGGAGTATATTGTCTTAGTGACAAGAATGTTTAGGCTGATTTAGTTAGATAGTCATTATTGTTTCAACAACTATAGGCATCTCTCATTCTTTTCTACTCTAATTATTTCTTTACTTTGTTTTTAATTATTTTGATTTTTCTATTTTCATCTCATTTTTCCTTTCTACTGCTCCTTTTCCGTTGTTTTTCTTATCACTATATTATTGGTAATTTAAATATTTTTCAGTGTGATGTCTCTTCCTAACCTGATTTGACTATGTTGCTATGTTACAAATTGCCAGCACTTCTAAATATTTAGGTTGTTTCCTTGCTCAATACAGAAGGCATTGTTTGATGGTATTTTGTGTTGATAGTTTTGATGTGAGTTTGGGGGTATGGGTGTTCGATCCCAGCACGTTGGACTAGCAACTTTTGGATTATTGGTAGGTGTGGTGCTGAATCAGTCATGTGACACGACTTAGTTTTGAGTAGATGGTGGTCACTGGATTTATTACAATTCAGTACTTAGGCCCTCATATTGACTTTGGCAGTCTCAAAGCGAGACTGTCAAAGCCACGGGTGCCAGAAGACTGCCAGTGCTGGCGGTCTTCTGCCCGCCATAATATAGTTATTGCTGGATTTCCGCCATATGTCAGTAGCCATGCTGGCGGTCGAGGCGCCTGGGCGGTGCTACCACCTGCACGCCCTGCCAGAAGGACACCGCCAGCTGTATTTTGACCAAACAGAAGTCCTTGCGGTGTCTTGCTCCCATTCCCTGCCGGACAACCTCCTCGCCAGACAAGGTAAATCAGGCGTACGACAGGGGAGAGGTGTGGAAGGATGGGGGGTGTTGTGTGTGCATGTGTAAATGCATGTGAATATGTCAGTGTGAATTAGTTTGAGTATGTCAGTGTGAAGGCATGTGAGTATGTCAGTGTGAATGCATGCGAGTATGTTAGTGTGAATGCGTGTGAGTATGTCAGTGTGAATGCATGTGAGTATATGTGAGTGAATGAGTGTATGGAAGTGGTAGTGAATGGGTATATGCATGTGGGTGTGTGAGTGTGGGGAGAGGGGTGAGGGGTGGGCTGGTGTTGTTACTCTAGGGGGGTTCAGGTGATTTCTGGGGGCATGGGAATTCACTGTCACCGGTAGCCCGACAGCTATGGTTTTCATGGCAGTGCTACCATGAAAGGAAACCAGGGCAGTAGGCCGGCTCATTATACCGCCGGCTGTCTTGTGTGGACTCCTGGGTTGGAGATGCACATCTCCAGCCCGGCAGTTCATACCGCTATGGCAGTATGAGTGGAGATGTGGCTGTTTGGCACAGGCCAACCCGCCACACTCATAATGTGGCGGTATACTCCGGTGATACCGCAACATTAACCTAGCCTTACTGTTTTCAGTGGGTTTATATCGACTTTACCAACGTGAAGATGATACTCAATTCTATTATTGCCTTGTAAGCTTGCTGACCATTGTTAACGCTGAATTTTATTAACGGATATTCATGTATTCTGAGCTTTGAATTTGCATAGAATATGAATTAACGTTAGAGAAAATAATGCACACCTTTGAAGTTGCGCCTACCTGAGTGGCCGTCAATGTTAACAAAGTGTACTTATTAATAGCTTATTAATGTAAAATGTTGAGCTTATGTTTTGATTAATGTAGTAATATGTCATATTAAGGGTTATGTATTATGTATTAGCTTTATTAATCGTAGGCCTTAAGGTAGTGGGGTCTTGGGCCTAGTTGCACGGTCTCATGTCAAGTTGCATTTCTTAGGCGACTTATAAAATGGCTACGTAGTGAATTAAATTGTGATTTTCCACTGTACTGACCAAGTGCTTGTAGCTGAAATTCTTTGTAATGAGAACTGCTTGCTAGAAGATGATGTACTAGCTATGATACAATGTTTAATGTAGTATGTGTAAGAATGACCCACCTAGGAGAAGACAATGGATGCACTGACTGGAGTATAAGCCACAACAATATTGATACCTGACAAGCCCAATGATGCAAAGAGGAGAAGAGAGGCCAATCATCGACATGTGAACCGTGTACTAGTAAATTTATAGATTTGGGGTTTTATTTTCATTGAACTAAATGCAAACATGTGATTCTTTGACCAATAAGGATGTGGGAAGTAGTTTTAGGAAATCTAACTTAGCTGGACTGCACGGAGAGGAGAGAGGCCATTCTGCGATAGTCTTCTTAACTGACTTGAGTTTTTAGCTATTCTTTTATGAACTGCATGAAGAGACTTTGCTTTTTCTGAACTTTAATGCTAAATCCTGATGCCTGGTTGACCGAACTGATGTCCAATTGACGAAGACTGTCATAGCGTGCTGAACCATACTGAGGCAAGGTATAAAGACTATGGGGGTCATTCTGTCCTTGGCAGTCCATGACTGCCATGGCGGAGGTCGGCGGAAGCACAGCCAACAGGCTGGCGGTGCTTCCTGGGCTATTCTGACCGCGGCGGTAAAGCCGCGGTCAGAAAAAGGGAACCGGCGGTTTCCCGCCGGCTTCCCGCTGCCCCAGGGAATCCTCCACGGCGGCGCTGCAAGCAGCGCCGCCATGGGGATTGCGACCCCCTTCCCGCCATCCTGGTCCTGGCGGTAAAAACCGCCAGGAACAGGATGGTGGGAACGGGTGTCGTGGGGCCCCTGGGGGCCCCTGCACTGCCATGCCACAGCCACAGGCACAGGCATGGGCAGTGCAGGGGCCCCCTAACAGGGCCCCATAATGATTTTCAGTGTCTGCTTTGCAGACACTGAAAATCGCGACGGGTGCCACTGCACCCGTCGCACCCCTTCGACTCCGCCGGCTCCATTCGGAGCCGGCTTCCTTGTTGAAGGGGCTTTCCCGCTGGGCCGGCGGGCGGCCTTCTGGCAGTCGCCCGCCGGCCCAGCGGGAAAGTCAGAATGACCGCCGCGGTCATTTGACCGCGGTACGGTCTTCTGGCGGTTCCCGCCAGGCGGGGGTCAGAATGACCCCCTATGTAACTGATTGTTATGTCTATTTGCTTTTGTTCCTAGTACCAACCGCTACTTCTGATAGTGCCATAGTTAGATGTTTTTCCAAAATTGTGTTGACTAAATTGTTTTGCATGAAGTCCAAACATGATATTCTAATCTGATATTAGTTAGAGTTCTCACTGATGATGTTCATTACATGTAATAACAGTTGATGTCTTTTCTTTGCTGAATCTAAATGTGTATAATTTTGTTTGCGCAGTTATTTGTTCTATTGATTTGTACTGTAACCTTAGAATGTGTAGTGGCTCAAGCTTTGATTAGATTGTAATTCTTTAGGGGTTTCGGGCAGCCAATATTGTTCCTGTATGCTTATCATTTGACTTTGAGACTAAGTTATGTGAGATTAGCATTGTTAATATGGGGAAATAAACATTTTAACTTTTACATAAAGGTGCGGTTATTCCTGGCCACAGCTCATGGTGTGTGGCAATAACTGACTTCTATTGATTATTGATGTCATTGATTGTTATTGCTATTGATTTGTATTGGTACGGGGTTACATGGTGGGAATTAATCAAAGCGCAATCAAAAGATCCATCAGCCTATACGTGTCTCCTTATAAGGTCTGACGTGCTAACACCTTTCATTGTATGGATCGTCTGGGATGGTGGTAGGAAACCTTGTTTTAAGAGCAGACCCGTGTGGGTGTCAATTCTACTCTCCTTGGAAAGGTTGTGTGAATTACTTTATAAAAATGTTATATTTATTTGTTTTCTGCAATTTTTCGAAAATGACTGGTGATTTGAACTCTACACCCGGTAATTGTGGGGTCAGTACAAATTTGGGCGTTCCTTTTGACCATGATGCTGATAAAAAGTTGGCATTGTTTAGATCTATGGATACACTCCGGATTGGGTTAGAACTGAATAGATGGTGATTGGTTTTGTCTGAATTTCACAACAGGCGAATCAGGGGTTGCTTTGTCAGGTGGTGGCAATTACCTGATTAACCTATTTGTAGTGATATATAAACTTTCTCCAGAGCGCACTAGGCCTTTTGTGTGCTAATAAGGAGGTTTATGCAGCAAATCAAATCATTAGCATTTATAAAGCATGCTACTCACCCGTGCGGGTCTCAAGGCGCTAGGGACAAAGGGGGTGGTTATCGCTGCTCGAACAGCCAGGTCTTTAGGAGTCTCCGGAAAGCGGAGTGGTCCTGGGCGGTCCTGAGGCTGGTGGGGAGGGAGTTCCAGGTCTTGGCCGCCAGGAAGGAGAAAGATCTCCCACCCGCCGTGGAGCGTCGGATGCGAGGGACGGCGGCGAGTGCGAGGCCAGAGGAGCGGAGGGGGCGGGTGGGGACGTAGAAGTTGAGGCGTCTGTTGAGGTATTCCGGTCCCTTGTCGTGGAGGGCTTTGTGTGCGTGGGTGAGAAGTCGGAAGGTGATCCTTTTGCTGACTGGGAGCCAATGCAGGTGTCTCAGGTGTGCGGAGATGTGGCTGTTGCGGGGTACGTCGAGGATGAGGCGGGCTGAGGCGTTTTGAATGCGTTGCAGGCGATTTTGGAGTTTGGCGGTGGTCCCAGCGTAGAGGGTGTTGCCGTAGTCCAGGCGGCTCGTGACGAGGGCGTGGGTCACGGTTTTTCTGGTGTCGGCGGGGATCCAGCGGAAGATCTTGCGGAGCATGCGGAGGGTGAGGAAGCAGGCGGAGGACACGGCGTTGACTTGCTTGGTCATGGTGAGAAGGGGGTCCAAGATGAAGCCGAGGTTGCGGGCGTGGTCTGCGGGGGTCGGTGCGGTGCCGAGGGCCGTGGGCCACCAGGAGTCGTCCCAGGCGGACGGGGTGTTGCCGAGGATGAGGACTTCAGTTTTTTCAGAGTTCAGCTTTAGGCGGCTGAGCCTCATCCAATCTGCGACGTCCTTCATACCCTCTTGTAGGTTGGTCTTGGCGCTGGCGGGGTCCTTGGTGAGGGAGAGTATAAGTTGGGTGTCGTCGGCGTAGGA
Organism: Pleurodeles waltl; assembly: GCF_031143425.1. Taxonomy (NCBI): domain Eukaryota; kingdom Metazoa; phylum Chordata; class Amphibia; order Caudata; family Salamandridae; genus Pleurodeles; species Pleurodeles waltl. The sequence goes on from NC_090438.1 coordinate 666,552,024, forward strand.
GGTGATGATGATGTCGTGCTTGCGTACGATGTTAGCGAGGGGGCTCATGTAGACATTGAAGAGTGTCGGGCTGAGTGATGAGCCTTGAGGTACGCCGCAGATGATCTCAGTGGGTTCTGAGCGAAACGGAGGGAGGTAGACTCTTTGGGAGCGGTTTACGAGGAAGGAGGCGATCCAGTCCAGGGCCTGGTCTTTGATCCCGGTGGAGCGGAGGCGGGTTATTAGGGTGCGGTGACAGACGGTGTCAAAGGCAGCCGAGAGGTCGAGAAGAATGAGGGCGACTGTTTCACCGTTGTCCATCAGGGTTCTGATGTCGTCTGTGACTGAGATGAGGGCGGTTTCAGTGCTGTGGTTGGTTCGGAATCCGGTCTGTGAGGGGTCGAGCAGGTTGTTGTCTTCCAGGAAGGTGGTCAGCTGTTTGTTGACGGTCTTCTCTATTACTTTGGCTGGGAAAGGCAGAAGGGAGATGGGGCGGAAGTTTTTCAGGTCGCTCGGGTCAGCCGTAGGTTTCTTTAGTAGGGCGTTGACTTCGGCGTGTTTCCAGCATTCGGGGAAGGTAGCAGAAGAAAAAGAAGAGTTGATGACGGTCTGGAGGTGCGGGGCGATGATGTTGTCGGCTTTGTTAAAGATGAAGTGCGGGCAGGGGTCCGAAGGGGCGCCGGAGTGGATAGAGTTCATGATGGATTTGGTTTCTTCCGTGCTGATGTGGGTCCAGTTGTTGAGGGTGATGTGGGTTCGGTGGTGTTAGGTTGGGTCTGGTGTCCGAAGCTGTCGTGGAGGTCGCTGATCTTGCGATGGAAGAAAGTGGCGAGGGATTCGCATAGATCCTGTGAGGGCGTGACGGCGTTGGCATTGGCGCTGGGGTTGGAGAACTCCTTGACGATGCTGAAGAGTTCTCTGCTGTTGTGGCTGTTTTGTCCAGTCTGTCGGTGAAAAAATTCCTTTTGGCAGTGCAGATCAGGTGGTGGTGTTTGCGGGTAGCGTTCTTGAGGGCGGTCATGTTGTCAGCGGTGCGGTCCTTGCGCCAGGCTTTCTCAAGTGTGCGACAAGTTTTCTTTGATTCTTTGAGGGTGTCAGAGAACCAGAGGGGTTTCTTGGTGTTGTTCTGTCGCTGCGAGCGTTTGAGGGGAGCAAGGTTGTCTGCGCAGTTGGAGATCCAGTTTGTGAGGTTGAGGGCTGCGACGTTGGGGTCGGTGGTGAGGGTGGGTTGGTTGGCGGCGAGTGCGGCGAAGAGTTGCTCTTCAGGGATCTTGTTCCACTGTCGGCGAGGGATGTGTTGAGTGTGGAGGTGGCGGGTCTCGCGTCGGAATGTGAAGTGGACGCAGCTGTGGTCGGTCCAATGAAGGGCGGAGGCGTGGCTGAAGAAGACGTGTTTGCTGGAGGAGAAGATAGGGTCGAGTGTGTGTCCGGCGATGTGGGTGGCAGTGTTCACCAGTTGTTTGAGGCCGAGGTTGGCGAGGTTGTCGAGCAGGGTGGTGGTGTTGGGGTCGTTGTTTTGTTCCAGATGGAAGTTGAGGTCGCCTAGGAGGATGTAGTCCGGTGAGGCGAGGGCATGCGGGGAGATGAAGTCGGCGATGGTGTCGCTGAAAGGGGCGCGAGGTCCGGGAGGACGGTAGACGAGGGATCCTCTGAGGGTGGTCCTCGGGTCGGTGCGAATCTGAAAATGCAGGTGTTCAGCGGCAAGAGGGGAGTCTTCAGTGGAGGTGGTGACGCTGATGGAGTCTTTGAAGACGATGGTGATACCTCCTCCTACTTGGTTGGTGCGGTCTTTCCTGGAGATCTTGTAGCCTTCGGGGATGGCGGTGGCGATGTCTGGAGCAGAGGAGGCGTTCATCCAGGTTTCCGTGATGAAGGCGACGTCCGGTGCTGTGGAGTCTAGGAGGTCCCAGAGTTCAACGCCGTGTTTGTGAACGGAGCGAGCGTTGACTAGGATGCACTTGAGGTGGTTGATGGCGCGTGGGCTTGTGGTCGTAGTTGTTGCGTGGTGGAAGATGCGTTTGCAGGAGTTGCAGGCGAAGGGTCCATGGGTGCGTTTGGGGTGAGCTTGGAAGCAGGTGTTGGAGCGTCCTGGGTTGAGGGCATGGAGGGTGGTGGGGTCATAGCGGATCATCGGGGCTTGGGAGCGCTGGGGACTAGGGGTCATGGCGCTGGGCGCGGGCCAGGCGCGGACGGGCGCAGACGGGCTTGCCTCTGGCGCGCCAGCGGCACAGTCGCACAGCGGCCGCCATATGAGGTAGGAGGGCGGGGAGGGGTCAGCTGGGGGCGAATGGGAGCTGGGGGGCGGGGGCGTGCAGGAGGTCGCGGCGGGAAAGCGCGAGGGAGGGGGGACAGGTAGAGTGAGAAGAGCTGGGGGAGGGGGATTTAAGGGTGGAGGGGGGAGAATGTTAGGAGGTTTAGGAGATTAGGGAGAAAGATAGGTGTAGGGTTGTGAAGATAGGGGAGGGGGGGTTGTAGAGGTGGGTGAGGGTGAGAGGTAGAGTGAGGGGATAGGAAGATAGGTAATAGAGGGGGTGGCGGGAGGGGGGGAGAGATAGAGAAATAGGTAGAGAGAAAAGGTAGATAGAGAAATCGATAGATAGGGAAAAAGATAGAGAGATAGGAAGATAGGAAGATAGGAAGATAGGAGGAGGTGGAGAGTGAGGGAGTTGGATAGTGGGATAAAGAGATGGAGAGATAGGTAGATAGGAGGAGTGAGGGAGGTAGAAAGTGAACGGGTTAGATAGGTGAGATAGAGGGGGGGATGCGAGTGGGGGAGGGGGATGAGGCAGGAGCAGGAGGGCAGGCGCGGGGAGAAGAGGACGGAGGAGGCAGAAGAGCCGAAGGCAGAAGACAAGAAGACAAGAAGAAAAGAAGAACAGAAGAAAAGAAGAACAGAAGAGCAGAAGACCGGAAGGACTGAAGACCGGAAGAGCAGAAGACCGGAAGAGCAGAAGACACACAGAAGAACACAGAAGAACAGAGAGGAGTACAGAAGAACAGAGAAGAATACAGAAGAACACAGAGGAAGACAGAAGAAGACAGAGGAAGACAGAAGAACAGAGAAGAATACAGAAGAACACAGAGGGAGACAGAAGAAGACCGAGGAAGACAGAAAAACACAGAGGAAGACAGAAGAAGACAGAAGAAGACAGAGGAACACAGAAGAACACAGAAGAACACGGAGGGAGATACAAAAAACGAAGAAACAGAGTGCAGAATACCACAGCAGAAGATGAGGAAGAAGAGAAGAGGAGAGAAGACGGGGAGAAGAGGAGTACAGAAGAAGAATACAGACGAGGAGCGAGGAGGAAGAACAGAGAAGAAGGAAAGAGGAAAAGAAGCAGGAGCAGGAGAGAGGGTGAGTAGCGCGGGGCAGAACGAGGGGCTGGGAGGTGGGGGGTACTTACTGTGGGGTGGGTCTCAGGAACTCAGGAACCTGGAGGAGCTGCAGCGGCAGGGGGAGCGACCTACCCTTGGGTCAAGGGTCGCTACCACTGTCGCGCAGCGGCCGCCATATGAGGTAGGAGGGGGGGGAGGGGTCAGCTGGGGGCGAATGGGAGCTGGGGGGCGGGGGCGTGCAGGAGGTCGCGGCGGGAAAGCGCGAGGGAGGGGGGGACAGGTAGAGTGAGAAGAGCTGGGGGAGGGGGGTTTAAGGGTGGAGGGGGAGAGTGTTAGGAGGTTTAGGAGATTAGGGAGAAAGATAGGTGTAGGGTTGTGAAGATAGGGGAGGGGGGGTTGTAGAGGTGGGTGAGGGTGAGAGGTAGAGTGAGGGGATAGGAAGATAGGTAATAGAGGGGGTGGCGGGAGGGGGGGAGAGATAGAGAAATAGGTAGAGAGAAAAGGTAGATAGAGAAATCGATAGATAGGGAAAAAGATAGAGAGATAGGAAGATAGGAAGATAGGAGGAGGTGGAGAGTGAGGGAGTTGGATAGTGGGATAGAGAGATGGAGAGATAGGTAGATAGGAGGAGTGAGGGAGGGAGGTAGAAAGTGAACGGGTTAGATAGGGGAGATAGAGGGGAGGATGCGAGTGGGGGAGGGGGATGAGGCAGGAGCAGGAGGGCAGGCGCGGGGAGAAGAGGACGGAGGAGGCAGAAGAGCCGAAGGCAGAAGAAAAGAAGACAAGAAGAAAAGAAGAACAGAAGAAAAGAAGAACAGAAGAGCAGAAGACCGGAAGGACTGAAGACCGGAAGAGCAGAAGACCGGAAGAGCAGAAGACACACAGAAGAAAACAGAAGAACACAGAAGAACACAGAAGAACAGAGAGGAGTACAGAAGAACAGAGAAGAATACAGAAGAACACAGAGGAAGACAGAAGAAGACAGAGGAAGACAGAAGAACAGAGAAGAATGCAGAAGAACACAGAGGGAGACAGAAGAACACCGAGGAAGACAGAAAAACACAGAGGAAGACAGAAGAAGACAGAGGAAGACAGAAGAAGACAGAGGAACACAGAAGAACACAAAAGAACACGGAGGGAGATACAAAAAACGAAGAAACAGAGTGCAGAATACCACAGCAGAAGATGAGGAAGAAGAGAAGAGGAGAGAAGACGGGGAGAAGAGGAGTACAGAAGAAGAATACAGACGAGGAGCGAGGAGGAAGAACAGAGAAGAAGGAAAGAGGAAAAGAAGCAGGAGCAGGAGAGAGGGTGAGTAGCGCGGGGCAGAACGAGGGGCTGGGAGGTGGGGGGTACTTACTGTGGGGTGGGTCTCAGGAACTCAGGAACCTGGAGGAGCTGCAGCGGCAGGGGGAGCGACCTACCCTTGGGTCAAGGGTCGCTACCATTGTCGCGCAGCGGCCGCCATATGAGGTAGGAGGGGGGGGAGGGGTCAGCTGGGGGCGAATGGGAGCTGGGGGGCGGGGGCGTGCAGGAGGTCGCGGCGGGAAAGCGCGAGGGGGGGGGGACAGGTAGAGTGAGAAGAGCTGGGGGAGGGGGGGTTTAAGGGTGGAGGGGGGAGAGTGTTAGGAGGTTTAGGAGATTAGGGAGGAAGATAGGTGTAGGGTTGTGAAGATAGGGGAGGGGGGGTTGTAGAGGTGGGTGAGGGTGAGAGGTAGAGTGAGGGGATAGGAAGATAGGTAATAGAGGGGGTGGCGGGAGGGGGGAGAGATAGAGAAATAGGTAGAGAGAAAAGGTAGATAGAGAAATCAATAGATAGGGAAAAAGATAGAGAGATAGGAAGATAGGAAGATAGGAGGAGGTGGAGAGTGAGGGAGTTGGATAGTGGGATAGAGAGATGGAGAGATAGGTAGATAGGAGGAGTGAGGGAGGTAGAAAGTGAACGGGTTAGATAGGGGAGATAGAGGGGGGGATGCGAGTGGGGGAGGGGGATGAGGCAGGAGCAGGAGGGCAGGCGCAGGGAGAAGAGGACGGAGGAGGCAGAAGAGCCGAAGGCAGAAGACAAGAAGACAAGAAGAAAAGAAGAACAGAAGAAAAGAAGAACAGAAGAGCAGAAGACCGGAAGGACTGAAGACCGGAAGAGCAGAAGACCGGAAGAGCAGAAGACACACAGAAGAACACAGAAGAACACAGAAGAACAGAGAGGAGTACAGAAGAACAGAGAAGAATACAGAAGAACACAGAGGAAGACAGAAGAAGACAGAGGAAGACAGAAGAACAGAGAAGAATACAGAAGAACACAGAGGGAGACAGAAGAACACCGAGGAAGACAGAAAAACACAGAGGAAGACAGAAGAAGACAGAGGAAGACAGAAGAAGACAGAGGAACACAGAAGAACACAGAAGAACACGGAGGGAGATACAAAAAACGAAGAAACAGAGTGCAGAATACCACAGCAGAAGATGAGGAAGAAGAGAAGAGGAGAGAAGACGGGGAGAAGAGGAGTACAGAAGAAGAATACAGACGAGGAGCGAGGAGGAAGAACAGAGAAGAAGGAAAGAGGAAAAGAAGCAGGAGCAGGAGAGAGGGTGAGTAGTGCGGGGCAGAACGAGGGGCTGGGAGGTGGGGGGTACTTACTGTGGGGTGGGTCTCAGGAACTCAGGAACCTGGAGGAGCTGCAGCGGCAGGGGGAGCGACCTACCCTTGGGTCAAGGGTCGCTACCACTGTCGCGCAGCGGCCGCCATATGAGGTAGGAGGGGGGGGAGGGGTCAGCTGGGGGCGAATGGGAGCTGGGGGGCGGGGGCGTGCAGGAGGTCGCGGCGGGAAAGCGCGAGGGGGGGGGACAGGTAGAGTGAGAAGAGCTGGGGGAGGGGGGTTTAAGGGTGGAGGGGGGAGAGTGTTAGGAGGTTTAGGAGATTAGGGAGGAAGATAGGTGTAGGGTTGTGAAGATAGGGGAGGGGGGGTTGTAGAGGTGGGTGAGGGTGAGAGGTAGAGTGAGGGGATAGGAAGATAGGTAATAGAGGGGGTGGCGGGAGGGGGGGAGAGATAGAGAAATAGGTAGAGAGAAAAGGTAGATAGAGAAATCAATAGATAGGGAAAAAGATAGAGAGATAGGAAGATAGGAAGATAGGAGGAGGTGGAGAGTGAGGGAGTTGGATAGTGGGATAGAGAGATGGAGAGATAGGTAGATAGGAGGAGTGAGGGAGGTAGAAAGTGAACGGGTTAGATAGGGGAGATAGAGGGGGGGATGCGAGTGGGGGAGGGGGATGAGGCAGGAGCAGGAGGGCAGGCGCAGGGAGAAGAGGACGGAGGAGGCAGAAGAGCCGAAGGCAGAAGACAAGAAGACAAGAAGAAAAGAAGAACAGAAGAAAAGAAGAACAGAAGAGCAGAAGACCGGAAGGACTGAAGACCGGAAGAGCAGAAGACCGGAAGAGCAGAAGACACACAGAAGAACACAGAAGAACACAGAAGAACAGAGAGGAGTACAGAAGAACAGAGAAGAATACAGAAGAACACAGAGGAAGACAGAAGAAGACAGAGGAAGACAGAAGAACAGAGAAGAATACAGAAGAACACAGAGGGAGACAGAAGAACACCGAGGAAGACAGAAAAACACAGAGGAAGACAGAAGAAGACAGAAGAAGACAGAGGAACACAGAAGAACACAGAAGAACACGGAGGGAGATACAAAAAACGAAGAAACAGAGTGCAGAATACCACAGCAGAAGATGAGGAAGAAGAGAAGAGGAGAGAAGACGGGGAGAAGAGGAGTACAGAAGAAGAATACAGACGAGGAGCGAGGAGGAAGAACAGAGAAGAAGGAAAGAGGAAAAGAAGCAGGAGCAGGAGAGAGGGTGAGTAGCGCGGGGCAGAACGAGGGGCTGGGAGGTGGGGGGTACTTACTGTGGGGTGGGTCTCAGGAACTCAGGAACCTGGAGGAGCTGCAGCGGCAGGGGGAGCGACCTACCCTTGGGTCAAGCAACACGCTGCTAGCTTTGTAAGTATTCAAATCGGACTGAGTGTGGGACCTGTGTCAAGCTTACGTCATTGCGAATAATGAGGGATGACAGGTTTTTGTGAGCATGTTCGTTTTCTGAATGTGGTAATGATGTTTAAGGGCAGAGTGTAGAAAGCGTGTCAAGCTCAAGTTGTTGCAAGTCATGAGGGATGACCGGTTTATGGGGTTCATGATGTTTTGTTTGTCCCATGCGGTACCGCTGTTTTCAAACGTTACCTCTGCACATTCTTCGCCTTTTTCGGGGAGTTCTTGAGGATAGTCTTTTGGGGGAAGCATTTAATATAGTTGACTTACAAATTTGATGTGCTCATTAGTTCGAATATAGTTTGTTTGTAGGTGGGTTTGATATCCAGCAAGAAACTATTAGGGAGTTTCTAGATGAAGGCTTATATTTCTGTTGCATGTGTCCTGGTTTCTTAGTATCTCGAAGTTCCAACTGAACACTGTTTTGGCACTCCAGGTTGGGCAAATCAGACTGCCTCTACTAATGGGAGACTACTCCAATGGAATCCAGGACGCTGCGTTTTCTTTAGTTTATTTGGATACTGTCTGCTTAATCAGTCTCATCTGGGAGCCTTTTGTGCTTTGTTTTTCTTGTGTATTCAATTTGATCCGTTTTTTTCTAGGTTTATGGGTATTCCTCTCTGGAATGCATAGTACTGGATGGCACAACTGCACTCTGTCTTATTGCATCTTGTGGTTAGTATCTGCCTAGCTATATTTGCATTCTAGCTCCATATGAACTTATGGGTATTCATTTTCAGTTTTTTCATTTTTATTATTTTGTTTCTTTTTTCTCGTTCTCTCCTTTTTCACATTTTCTATCTCTGTTGGTATTTTCTGCTTGATCTAACAATAATGGGGTTTGCCCTCTTTTCTTTCTTCCTGCCCTCTTCCCTTACAGTTATTGCTACATAATGTGTGGTTTCTGTTGCTGGCTATATTGTTTTCCGTGATCCATTTGTTCTGGGTTTTTTCTTTTTCTGCTTTTGTTAAATAATGGGTCTAGTGTTTTTCCTCTTTTTTTCTAACATTTTCATTTGTATTTTGTTTGCTTTGTATTTTTTTTTTGCTGTTCAAGTTTTTGCATGTGTTCTTTTTTGCCTGTTTTGTTTTTCTTCTTTGGTTTTCCAGTTCTTTGATTTTCTTTTTTCTTTTCTTGTGTGGCTCGGTTTGTCTGGGTCTTGACTTGCTCTGTTAATGACAGGAACTCATGTTATGTTTTTTCTTCAATCTACTTATTTTGTGTATGTATAGCCCTGAAGAAGCAGGGTTTATGTGAAACACATGTTGGCTACTTCAGTGCTATGGCTACTGGTGGCACTTATGATTATATTTGTACCTGACTTATGTTTGGTTTGAAAGACTATTTCAAATGTGTATTCATTATATACAGTTACTGTGCTTGTGAATTTATCTAATTAATGTTCACTAGTTCATATGCAATTATTCATGATTATACTTGTATGCACCAACAAGACAATATAGTAATACTACACCAACAACTTTTTTTTGTGAGTCACATTTCTTTACTACATGTGGCTCTTTACTGCCCCACGACCCTCAATAGATTCTATGTATCTCTTGTCAGCTGGACAAACTGGCGTTTTTGAAATTTTCAAATATCATCACTACATTATCAAGAGCCAGAAGTTGCTTGGGTAAGCAAAGTGCATGCATCTACTTGATAGCAAACCAGTTCACTGCGTATACTGGTTTATACTCTTCATGGTGCAGTCCATTTATTTTCAGTTCCTTGTATTTCTACTGGTTTCCAGGCAATCTCACAAAGGCCCCAGGTAGAACAGCCTGCAGCAATACCGTTCCAATAATCAAATTAGTCTGACCCTTATTTGCAACAGGCATGTCCCCTCGTGGCCTAAACACTGAGCTGGATTTCTGTTACCACAATTCTGCACAATCTATCCACTGTTTCAAATGTATTTCTGCGAGGCCAAAATGGCCTCAAAGGCCAGGCATGCAATACATAGAATTTTAAACTCCATCTTGTCCTTGCTGGAGAAAACCATCACAGAGAATGACGATCTTTCGTCAATCATAACTGAAGTACTGAGTGAACAAAATTTCAGATAGTACCACATCTCAGGATCATAGGAGTCTGCAAAAGGCAACACAAATTGCTACATCTAATTACACATGGACTCCCAGCAAGTTTCAGTTGTGCCCCTTTGCTAAGAGTGGGAAGGTGGCAGCAACCTCAATCTCATCACTAACTTGCTCAGATCGTTTTCATCAAACAAGCAACAGTGACAGCAATGAATTGACTGGTCACAAAATCTAAAGCCCTAGCATTCTTTACATTGCTAGATGCAATGGATCCCTTGTCTCATAACAACAAACAAAACAAGAGGGTGAATTTTGACAAAGCAAGGAAAAGGAAACACTTACATGGACATAGTATTCTCATTGAGAAATCAGTTCTTTCAATAAGCATGCAATGACCACCTTGAGTCTGAGACCTACAGCAAGACATCCACCCTTTATGAAGGAAATGTATGAAGGCCGGACTGGCCGTACCAGGCATTTTCCCGGGAGGCTGGTGGCTGATTTTGTTACCGAAAAGACAGTTTTGGAGAAGAGCAGCAGTTTTAAAAGCACTGCAGAGTTCCTCTTATATTTAACTGTTTTCAGGCAACAATAAGTAGCAAGATAACTCTTGTGATGTATCTGCTGGAGATATTGGGTTTTGTCTAGTGGCAGTTTTGTCTCGTCTAAGGTAATGCAGAAGGTAAATATGCCTACTGCAAAGAATGTGTACTATGCAGATCACTGCGCAGTATTTTATGTGCAATGCTTAGCGTAACACTGCTTTTGTCATAGAGATCCTTTCGTTACTTTGCAGTTCATATGTTACAATCATATTCTAGCACAGTGAACTCTGAACTGCCATCAGAGATGCATGCAAACTGCATGGTGCTGGACAGAAAGTTATTTTTTTGTCCCAGTCTTTGATTATTCTAATTTTGATTAAAAAAATATTTTTTGGGGTAGAAATTATAAGTAAAGTCAACCCTAGCCAATGTTACTTTACTGAATCCTGAGTTTATGCTTCCCCAGACCAAGCACTCTTAAAAAATGCTGACATGTGAATGCTACACCTTTGAAGTCCCCTTTGTCCTGCACAACATTTCCTACACACTGATTTACAACTGCGTGATTCATTGTCTCTTATGTAAAGTGCTCCAACACCCTACGGTGGTAAAAGGCGCTATAAAACAAACAAAATACATGACAGAGAGAGAGAGGGGTCTATGGAGAGATAAATATATAATGAAAAATGTGTTGTAGAACGCACCGTATTGGTAATTGTTTTCCATATTTTCCTGGGAGGGGAGCTCCCACATCCCCATTGTAGTGGTCAGGGTCGCTATGCACCCTGGGGGGTTGGACTAACAATTTGCTAGGGCTGCTCTGGGTTCCCAGTCTGGCCCTGAAATGTATTACCTGCAAAAATGACTGCTCCCATGTATCTTATATTTACCAAAGCAATAGACCAAATATTGGCCCACCTGTCAACAACAAAAGGGAAGTAATAGAAAGCAGGCAAGAATTAGCTGACACATTAAAAAGTGGCCACAAAATGGCTGCCTAATGCTAATAACAAAAGTTCACAGCTACTCCTGGGAACCCTGCAACAATCTCCAAATGCAGCAAGTAGTGCAACAGGTCCTGTGCCTGAGTCATCTACTTTAAATCTAAAACAACTTCCTGTGTTAATTTATTGACCTCAACCACTATTGACAATGCCGTCCCTTCAATAGTCCTAGACATTGAAAGAATTTTATACACCCTGATAAAAGCAGGAAAAAAAATGAAATGGGAAGTGGTGAATTATGATACACATGCTCCCATATTATACCATTCAATGGATGATCTAGAAGGGAATTTGGTACCCAAAGATAGCCATAGTTCTCAATAAGTTATCATGCTTTTTGAACAAATGATCATCAAAACAGTACTGTTCTTTTTCCATCCCAACTAAAGGGAAGCAATATTCAATCGAATGGTACGAATGACAAATGTAGGCAAACAAAACAAGTGCTTGGCTATTAAATATAAAATGCTGCACCTTTTTGCCTGGGGACACAGAACTTAAAAATGCAAGAGTTAAGTATACCAAACTACTGGCAAGAAAGACGTGACTACTACAGAACAAGATCTGGGACGATCTGAGAAAGGCCACTGAAGTAATGACAGTAAAACATTTTGGGAACTGGTAACTACAGAAATCAGCAAAATATTTCGGAAGATCATATTTGACCACATGAATGGCTCATTTAAAAAAAATATACTTCTCAACTTCTTGTGACAAAATGAACCCAGCAGGTATTATTGTAGCTCCATCACATGCACTGGGTCAGAGTTCTGCTTTTTCTGCATGGGAAGTGGAATGTGCAATATTTTCAGAAAAACCAAATACGGCACGTGACCCAGATGGCGTTCCTGGAACTCTTTTGTGGTGATCCGTCAATTTGAGCTCCAGCTTTAACCAAGTTCTTCAATGCAACTCTATCCTCAAACGAAATGTCCAGCTCCTGGTGTAGAGCTATTACTGTACCTCTACACGGGAAAAGTAGCCACATTATCCCTTCAAATTACTGGCCATTTTCGCTTTTGGACAATGCACGCAAAATGTATGGCTGCATCCAGCTGCACTCCACCCAAGAATGGATGACAACAAATGACATCCTCTCTCCCTTACAAGGCGGGCTTTTGCCAAGGCATTGGTGACTGGGACGATAGATCAGGCAACGAGACTCCAGCAATTTTGCTTAGTATAAACTCAAAGCAAGTCATGTTGTTTCTAACATTTATTGACTTAATTTGCCACTGCTTTGGTAAACAGGATTCAAATTTGAACTGCACTATAATCAGGACTAGACAGTACCCTAATAGAACAACTAAATCATTAAACACACAGCAAGGCACCTATCAGATAGGGCCAGCTGGGGAATTACACCGATGCCTTCACTATCGACACAGGTGGACGCCAAAGATTCGTCCTAGTCCCTATAATATTGAGGCTGTTTTTGAATGATATTGGCAAATACCTCACATCTTTAAATTCATATGTTCTCAGTGTGTAACAAAGATCCTACTTCTAATGTATGTGGACTGCGTGGTTATTCTACCCCTGAAAAAGAAGGCAGTGCATCAACTGATTGGTAGATTTAAAAACTACTGTGAGAAAAAATGCTTGAGCATTAACGTCGCACTGTGCCTTTTGAAGACCTCCGAGATTAACAGCTAACGATTAGAAAGAGTAAATCGCTTTGAATATCTCAAAGCGTGACTCGATCACTGTTTGTCGTGGGTCAAAAGCAAAAGCTTTCCTAAAACCAGGACAGGCTACATCAGCTGTTTTGCTGTGTAAGGCTAGGCTTGAATAGCAAGTAATCAACACCCTTTCACATGTATCTACATGATGGTTGTATCTGCTTATATAGCGCAGAATTATGGGGCCCACTTAAATAACAAGGCTCTTCTGGGCACTGAATCTTTCTGCGATCCCTACTCGGTTTAGGCCATGTACCCCCACTGTCTTCACTTCGGATGGAGATCGCCCTATATTCTATTTCTGATGGAACTGCACTTTGTCCCATACTCTGTTGGCTAAAACTACATAAACGCTCATTATGGAAACTACACTAAGACAGTGGCTGAAGTGTTGTCTTTCCCAGGGGGCTTGTAACTTAAATTGGTTTCTGCATGTTAAAACTCATTTAAAGGACATGGGTGTGGGGGAATTTCGGAAGGATCCCACATCAGCACATTTATACTCTGTAGCTATTAAAAATAGTTTTGAGGCCAAAACTATATGCATATTTTAGCACCCATCCGTCCAGGACCTCTTTCCTACAAAACACAGAGCAAAATATTCAGCCAGAATCAGGCGCACCCTCTATGTATAATGTCTTCTTGCCTACTCAGGAATAACTGTCTCAACGTTATCCAACCAAATACTACACTTGCGCCTTTGTGACTGAGGCATAGGCAGCAAAGATAACTTGTTATACTTTCTGACTTTCTGCCTCAAATCCCCTCCTATTTGCAAACTATCGCCGCTGTCGCTTTTCAAGTATTAGAATTTTGGCCAGTATAAATTGTCCTCAGCCTTGTGCTACAAACTGTCTTAAAGATCTATCGAGCAGTAGCTTCATAAATTTGGGTAGCTTGATAATGAACAGCCCTTCGGCTATAATATATAGTATTTTAACTTTATCTGACATTTGGGGCTTTGTAAATCACGGTTTCTTTGTTTTACCACATTTTTTAGCTTAGATTTTTTACAGAATATTGAATTTAGGCTTTTACATATAGTTGTATTGTGTAATGGCTTTTTCTTAAGTTATACACAGTAAAGAGGAGTTGTATTAATAGTGCTCGCAGTCAGCTGAATCTCGCTTCACAACTGGCACGTGTATTTTACGTGGCAAAGTAATTGGGTGGGGGGGTTACTTCCTTTGAACATAGGGGCGTTGCCCCACTCGTATTTTGGCTCCTCTGACACCCCTTTTACGTGCATATACATTTTTTTTTAAACACTTCATTTTCATTTGCCTGTGGGCAGTCAGCATTCAGCCGGGGACGTCAGCGACTGTGAAGTGGGTGGGGTTTCACTTTTGATAGACAGCACACACCAGTAGTATACTCAAGTGAGCGCAGGGCACCTAGGCCAAAGTGCGTGTGTCAAGTTGGACTGCAGTCTTTCTCTGGCCAGCCTGACATGCGCACTAGAGGCCTCTCTTCACCTGCACATTAGGGACCTGGAGTTGATTAAAGCCACAACCTGCTGTCTCCTAATAAGCAGTGAGTTTGCCTGCTCAAGTCAATACTGGTGCTGCTCTCATGATGTGTAATAGCAAGGGAGTAGCGTCTGGATTGGTTGCCAGACTGGGTTGCTAGGCCTCTGGTGCAGGTATCATGGAGCCACAGGGGTTGGATCTTGTGGCTCTGCTCATGGAGCATGACCAATCACTGTAATGGCTTATTGTGAAGCCATGCAGTGATTGGCCATTTCTCCCATTACAGCCCTCCTAGCCCCCCTCTCCTCTTCAAATGCCAAACATTGTTTGCACAAGGGTGCAAGGGAGAGATCATATGGAGTAGAAGACTACACCTTGTGGCCTCTGCTCTGGCCAGTCGCATTTTTATCCTGACTCTGTCCAAGCCTCGTGTGTGGAGTTGAGAGAGCGTACCTTATATAATCAATATTAACATGAAATGTTTATGAACTAACGTGTAATAAAGCCGCATAGAAAATGTGCTAATGTAAATTTTGCAAAACGCGTGTTTGAAATGTGCCCACGGGGAGTGGCCGTCAATATATACGGGGACTAATAATGAAAATGACTAATAATGTTGAAATGTTATACTAAGGTGTGGTTTTACACGAATAATTAAATATTATATGCTAAAATTCTGCTAATAAATCATTAGGCCTTAGTTAGCATGAGTCGAGGCCTAGCTGCCTGGTTTCATAATGAATGTGTTTTTCTAACATGCAGTGTGCTGACTTGCTAAAGACATGAACTCTTGTTTTTCCAAAGCTAGAAGATGAATGTAACTGTAGTAGATCCGTTCTGATGAAATTCGACTTGCTTGAAGAAACATTTTAGCTGAATGCAACAGTGTAGACTACTTGCAGGTACAAGGTCGCTTGAACCGGGACAGACAATGGAACCACTGACTGAAGATTTGCAAAGGACCATGAGAGGATGAAATTATACCGGACATTCTATCCGCTGACGACGTCAATCATAAGGACCAATAAACTACGTGAGAACTGTTATGGAGTGACAAATTCGATGAGCTAATTCAAACTCTATTGGAGGGAGATAGTGGGGTACCGACTCTATCCAATTAAATTTTAGGGGACTGTACAACGAAAAAGGGATAAAAACCCTTGACACAAGGAAGTAGTTTACATTGGAGACTGGAGATAGAGGAGGGGGAGATGCTGATGCGAATTGCTATGACCCAGACACTTTGTCATTTTACATA
This sequence comes from Pleurodeles waltl, assembly GCF_031143425.1. Taxonomy (NCBI): domain Eukaryota; kingdom Metazoa; phylum Chordata; class Amphibia; order Caudata; family Salamandridae; genus Pleurodeles; species Pleurodeles waltl. Next base: position 666,567,387 of record NC_090438.1, read on the forward strand.
GAGACTTTGCTGTTTGGTTCTTAAAACCAACTTTGCCCTTATATTGCCCGTTTATACATTGCCTCCTTATGAGGGAAGTACCCTTTTACCCTTCTTACCTGAGATGAGTTCCTGACTGATGGCGAATCAACTGATGTCCTGAGGACGAAGACAGAATCTGTATGCTGACCCAATACGGAGGGTAACTATATGACAATGAAATTGTGATTGTCTGTTTGCTTTTCCTTTCTAGGTATCAACTACTTCTTTTGACAGAGACCTTAGTTAGAGGTTTTTCCAAATTGATGTTGCTAAATTGTTTTGCATGAAGCCCAACATGCCAATGCTAATTCGAGGTTAGATGAGGGGTTCATTGATCTGACGCAAATAGACAAATGACTGAATCTATACTCTGAACAATGCACTAACGTTACTCTGCTGTGATTGATCTATGTTGACGTCGTGTTATGTTCTAATATTCGTGATCCTTGCTTTGATGAAGTCTTATTAGAGTTATCATATTGTGACCATGCTAATGAGTTTCTTAGTTTTGAGATTAATAAACTTGCTCGTAGAATTGTAATCAATAAGGGAATAAATATCACAGAATCGTACTAAACTGGAGTGGTTATTCATGACTGAAAGGTCATGGTGGTGTCCTGAGTCTTATTAAATGTCTTTGACTAAAGTGAATTGCCTTGTTATAATAAATATTGATGAAATTATTGACATTGATTGACATGTTGATTAGCTATCTCGTCCTAAGGTGTCTTCAATCAGGGTCGAAAGATTCATTGGCCTAAAACGAGTCCCTGAGTGTATAAATAAATCATAAAGGGACGCGTTGAGTCAATCTCTACTTAGTCTGTGAATGATTAAGGTGAGCTGGGTGTGTGCCTGATAAATTAATGTATGGCCATCCAGCTAGCAGCTGTGTTAAAAAAAAAAAAACTGCTTGAGTTACGGTTTGGTCCCTGCTGCAAGGTCTCAAAATCTTTACTGCATGTTCGCAAACTCGTGAGCACCAGTTACATTACACAAGAATACATTCATTTTTGATAGCAAAGTGAGATTAAGTGATTTTCCCAGAAACGCAGGATGTTGAGCTGATGCCAAGACTCAAACTGTGTTCCCCAGCTCCAAAGTAGGCAGCTCTGGCCCTTACGCACATCCTCTACCCTAGGGTTTTGTCTGGTGCGTGTTGGGGCAGTGTGGGAATAAATCTTTAATTTTTTTTTTAAATCAATCAGTATTTGTAAAGCGCAGCTACTCACCTGTGGGGGTCTCACGTCTTGAGGTTCTTCCTGAAGATGGTGAGCGACGGGCTTTGTCTGAGGTGCACGGAGAGGTTGTTCCAGCTCTTCACTGAAGTGTAGGTAAAAGATCGTCCTCTGGCGGTCGTTTTGCAGATGCGAGGGACGGTGGCCAGGGCCATATGGGCAGAGTGGAGGGATCTGGCAGGGGTGTGGAAGGAGATGCAGTGGTTCCGGTAGGCTGGTCCTGTGTTGTGTATGACCTTGTATGTGTGTGTGAGAAGCTTGAAGGTGATTTGCTTCTCGACCGGTAGCCAGTGGGCTGGAAATTCTTTAGTTCTGATGGGTCGTCAAAGGTATCTTGAAGAGAGGGCGTATTTCGGCATGTTTCCAGTCGTCAGGGAAGGTGCCCATGCTGATGGAGCAGTTAATTGTGTTACGAAGCACGGGGGCGATGGATTCGCTGGCTCTGAGGTATATGTGGTGCGGGCAGGGGTCTGAAGGGGCTCCTGAGTAGGTGCTGTTCATGATGTTGACTGTTTCCTCTGTGGTGAGTATGGACCAGTCATGGATGGTCTGGGTGGGTTCTGGGGCGGGGTGGGTCGGTCACAGGTTTCGGTGACAGAAAGCTGTCATAGATTTCCTGGATCTTGTGGTGGAAAAAGGAAGCAAGTTTGTCGCAGAGGTCCTGTGACAGGGGATGCTGGTGGCTTCGGAGGGGGAGTCTGTGAATTCATTGATGACTGAGAGGAGTTCCTTCGAGTTGTGTGCAGAGGAGTTGATGCGCACCCGGAGTGCGTCCTTCCTTGCGTTCTTTATTTTTTGTCGGTGGGCAGCTGTTGCGGCTCTGAATGAGGTGAGGTCTTTGCTGGATTGGTTGTTCCTCCATTTTTTTCTCTAAACATCTGCAAGCATGCTTTGATTCTTGGAGTTCGGGAGGGAACCACCTGGCCTTCTTAGGTATGTGTTTGGCCGATGTCAGCCGGAGAGGGGCTAGAGTTTGGGCGCATTCAGTGATCCATGCATTGAGGTTGCACACTGCTGTGTTGGTTTTATCAGAGGTGGGAGGGAGGGATTTTGCAAGCGCTGAGGTAAGTTGCTCGTTGGTGATTTCGTTCCATATCCTGTGGGGGGGTTTGGAGGGGGTCGGGTGCGGCTGCTGGGTGGGGTGATTGTGTAGCTGTGGTTGGTCCAGTCTGAGATGGTCTCAATGGTGATCTGGTCGCTTGAGGTGAAGATAGGGTCCAGTGTGTGTCCTGCAATGTGTGGGTGTAGAGACCAGCTGTCTGAGGCCGAGGGTGGCGAGGTTGTTGAGTAGAGCGGTGGTGTTTGGGTCAGTGCGGTCCTCCAGGTAGAAGTTCAGGTTGCCGAGGAGGAGGTAGTCGACTGACGCCAGGGCCTGGGGGGTAGCGATGTCCACGATGTCTGACAGCTGGGCGGGGGCCGGGTGGCCTGTACACCAGGGTGCCACGGATGGAGGAGTTGTGGTTGGAGTGGACCAGGAAGTGAAACTGTTCCATGGTGGTGCAGTGATCTTCTTGGACGGCCTTGACATGTAGTGAGGACTTGTGTACTATGGCGAGTCCTCCACCTGGGCGGGAGGGCTGGTCCCTCCTTAGGATGCTGTAATTGTCGGGAATGGCGATATCTGGACCCGAGGTGCGGTTGGTCCAGGTCTCAGTGAGGAAGATGATGTCCAGTCGGGTGGTGTTGATCAGGGCCCAGAGTTCGGTGGCATGTTTGTGGAGGGAGCAGATGGTCAGGGCGAGGCAATTGATGGAGTTGTGGAGGTTGTTGGTATCTTGTGTGCGTAGAGTACCTTTGGTTTGTTGAAGTTGGCGATGAAGTTGCAGGGTGTCTTTGGGGGAGCAGGTGCAGCAGTTGTTGAGACGTCCGGTGTTGAGGTGGAGGAGGGTCTCGGAGTTGTAATGGAGGCAGTCCAGGGGGTGGTTTAACAGAGATCCAGGGTTCCTGGCAGTGGGTGCAGGCACGGACAGGCACAGTCAGACTTGCCTTTGGCGTGCCAGCAGCACACCGGCTGCATGGCGGGCACCATTAAGGAAAGGTTGCGGGGAGCATTCCGCTGGGCGGCAGGAGGGCAGAAAAGGTGCTTCGCAGTGGGAGGTGCGGGGCAGAGGAAGAGGGGAGAAATTAAAAAGCACTAGGGAAAAACGAGGGGTGATAGAAAAAAAAGGCAGAAAATGCAAGAGTGAAAGGGTGATTGAGAAGTAAAGGCAAGTGATAGAAGAAAAAGGCAGGAAATGCAAAAATGAGAAAGCAACAGAGAAGAAAAGAAAAATACTTGTGATGGCCACTAGACCACCATGGATAAGGTGCTGGGATGAGCCTGTGGGTGAAGGAGGCTCTCAGTTCATCCCATGCAAGAAGCAGTGACAGCAGCAGCCAGAGGAGCTGGGCAGGGCAGCAGATGCTGACCAGGAATTCAGTGCAGTTGCCCTTTCACAGTGCTGCGGCCGCCATTTTTCTTTTAGCGCTTAGTAAAACAGGTTCTATTTCATAGCTCTGCAAACCAGGTGCCATTAACAAAATCGCTATAATTAATTTGCATCGACCTTGCAGAGATGAAGAGGTGAAAAAGCTATGTCAGGATTGTAATCTGTGACATTCTTGTTCTGTCAAGATCTCTGCAGTGGATGCTTTAACCAACTGACTTGAGTAGAGCTTAACACTAAGCATTATCATGTGCTCTTGATAACCTCTGGAGGGTAACCAATCCAGCATATAGGTTAGTTCTAGGCAAGAAGATGGCAAAAGGTGTCTCCAAAATGGTGGAAAAGGAGTTGTGACTCCAGACCCAAGCACTTCACGGCCTCAAGCTTGATAGCAAAAAACATGTAGGCTTTAGATGTAACTTTGGCCTCTTCCAATGGAGTTCAGTTAGTAGAGGCAGCAATTTTCCAAACCTTGTAGTGCAAAGAAGTTAACACAAGGGTGCCATAGTGAGAGGAGCAGCATATCAATCACAGGGCACAAAAGTGGAGCAAACTCAATCACCTACTCCTCTCAGAATCACTGGTATCCTGGCTTTGACAGTCCCCTCACAGCTACTGCGAACTTGCACTCCTGTGTAGAATGATCCACTCATCATCAGGAAATTTACTGTCTTCATTTTAAAAAAATACGTCAAAAGTAAGACAATTTTTTCTACAATACAACAATTGTTTCTAAGTGAGTTTCACAGGAATGTGTTTTGTTGTAATTGAACCCGAGGGAGGGTCAGACAGCTAAACAAGCCTTCTTGCCAGTGTCCATACTGGTCTGAAAGAAATGTAAATGTGTGCAGCTGGTAAATCTGCAAATGTAAAGGGTCCCTGAAACCCAGTACTTGCTCAGTCTAATTGATGGACTTGCTTGAAGCTTCCTGATACACATTTATTCTTTTTGAGAGGTAGTGTAAGGGAGCTACCAGCTACGTTGTGAAGTGTGTGCTTTTGAAAGACAGTTACCAAAAAATGGCTTCCTGCTGATGCACATTTATTCTTTTTGAGGGGTGTTGTAAGGCAGCTACCAGCTAAAATGTGAACTGTGTGCTTTTAAAGGGCAGCTATAAAAAAAACTGCACTTTGTACATTCTGCTAAAAATCTGCATTTTTGAACACTTCATCTTAAACATTTTTGTGTATTCTGCAGCAGTGTGTTTAATACTGTGTGTAATGCAAGTTCAAAATAATGACTTGCATGTTCACATTGCTCACTGTCACAAACTTAGAACTTGTAGCACTAAACATATACAAGTCACTATTCTCCACTGCTCCAAACAGGATTCAATTCTGTGGCTCTCTGGTGCAGTGCATTAACTAATGGAGGTTTCAAGATGCACAATAGTGCATTTCCCACTGATTAACATAATTTGTATTTAATTTTGATTTAAGCTGTGCTTAACTTTAAATGTAGTTACTGGAAGGTAAAAGCCCAAACAATTACAGAATATTTTGTTTTTGTTTTTTAGTCATGACCTCAGGCTAACTCATCCCGACCCCCTTGTGCGCAGCATCACAGCTCTGCGCTTTTTTTAATGCACTTTGCCCACTGGTGTGATCATCATGATCACAAATAAGAGGCAGATCCCCTTGTCCTGTGAATGAATCAGGTGAGCTGGGTGCCTGTCTCATATGAATGTACGTCACTGTCACATATTAAAGTTAACACATTAAACGCATAGAGCAATGTGTACCTAGCACTGTACGCAACACACAATCTGAAAAAAGGGCGCATTAAATATCAGTTGCCGTGGGAACCTGGAGAACTGAAAATAAAATTTAAATGGACTTGAGAGGAGGAAGTATGACTGAAATATAACAGACAGTCATAGAAGCACATGTTCACCGTGCAAGGTGTGCATAGTTTAGTTTGACACATGGCGATCAGGCAGGCTGCAGACCTTAATGTGCAGCAGTCTGCCCTCTGCATTGTCAGAAGAACATTACAAGTTGACTGCTGTAGGATTATTTTCGATTTCTCATGCAAGTGTGTAATGAGCTGTCCTAGTGTTGGGTCTTACATAGCGTTTTAGGCTCAAATGCAGCCTGCTGGTGTTCCTTAGCTTCAGAGGAGACCGGGGGAGTAAGATTTACAATAATTTATTGTCACGTTTTATAATACAAACGTTTGTGCGACAAAGGCCTAACACACAGGTCTCCCTTTTCTCAAAGAAGGCCTGTCTGCACTCATTGGTGTATGTGTGCTCACACAAAGTGCAGTGCTCTAACATAAGCCATCCAGCTTCTCTCCCATTGTAGTGAGTGGTCAGAATGTGAAATCACACTTAGCATCGTGTTCGTGTAATTTGTGTTTCTACCATATAGTATAATCTTTCTCTTAACACTCCCTGTACCACAGCAAGATTGTTTCACACTCCATATTACAAAATACTCTCATTTTAACAGTGAGTAATTGTAACCAGCACTTCTGCCAATGTCTAGTTGTGATTTGCCAACACTTAAACTAGGGATCTTTTTCAAAGGAATAACTCTTTCGCCTGAAATGATTTTCACAGGCATCATAGTATGCATTAACTTGGCTGTGGCATAATTTGTGTGGTTGACACTACTAAATTGTTTTTCTTTTCAGCTTCTGGTAAAGCCTGACAAGCTTTACTTAATTTTTGGGAAAAGAACAAGAGGGTACAGAACCCAACCTCATGTGCTGCTCTTGCAGCCCTGCAGCACAACAACCCCAGCCTTTAAGGTAAGCAAACTGATGCTATAGTTTTACATGGTAGTTAAGAGCTATGTATGTAGTCTACATGGTGTGTGGGGTGAGTGCACATCAATATCAATGCGAGGCACAGAACTGTGTACTTTATATTAAAAGATAGATTGGAATGTTCTGAGTACCATTGAAGACACTGAGTTGGCTCAGATTACAATGGCTGATATAAGCCTTCTGCTCCAACAATGTTTCTTTCTGTTTGTTTCTTTTTAACTTAGAATATTCTTCCCTCAGTGGATTGAATGTAATACTAGCTTTATAGCCCAGCTGCCTCTGGCTACATCAGTTGTTATAGGCCCTCACCTGTGGCTCCAGATGTTCCAGCTTTAGGGCCTTCAGCAACCAGTACGGCACACCGAGGCAGCAAGCTGTAAGGTTGTAACAGTCATGTTGTGCAAAGGGAGCTTTTGGAGATATATTGCATTAATGTACATGAAATGCATTTATACCCGGCTATGAGTTGTTTTTGCACCAAACCTTATAAATTGTACTTTGATTATTGACAGGTAACTTGAATATTGACAAGACAAACCATGAATACCGTAGAGCAACTACTTGCAGAGCCATTCCGTGGACTGAGTCATGAAGATCAACCAACTTTAAAACAACCAAAAATTAGGATCTGACCACCCAGACCTAAAACTCCAACAAAGTGCCCAAGACACAGGAAGACGTACATTCTCAGACTCCTGGTACGCAGAAGTTGATTGACGTACAGGGAGTACTTGAACAAATTCTTTGTTCTGCTTCCCCTGCTTGCTGTTTGGTAACATTCCATGGACAAAAAAATGGAGTAACTGACTTGAAGCATTTGTTGGATAAAATAAAGAAGCATGCACACTCAAGAATCCAAATGGAAAACCTGGGAATGTTGGGAGACAGAATGATTGAAGCCCACATAAGCGACGTGTACCGAAAATCAAAGAAACACAATGAAGCAGTTGAGACACATACTATCAAAAGTAATTTGTTGTATTTGGTTCTGTGGTGCTTTTGAACTTGACATTACGAGGGCATGATGAATCTGAAAGGTCCTCAAATCCTGGTATATTCAGAGGCCTCGTGGATTTCGTAGCAAGCATACATAGTTAAATTGAAGCACATTTGGCAAGTGTTCCACTCTTTAAGGGTGCTTCTAAAATGATACAAAGTGAACTTCTTGAGTGTATGCTCGAGATTATAAAAAGCTATATTGTCCAACAGTTGAAAAACACAGACTTTGTGGCTATTCAGGCTGACACCACTGATGTGGCCACTAAAACAGTCCATATTAATCTTTTGAAACCTTTACAATGACAGTAAAGTTGTGGAGAGGTTTTATGGTTTCACACATTTAAGAGACTCTAGTGCAGAAACTATTTCTTCAGCTATACTCGATGACCTTCAATTTTTTCTGGAGCCCCCTCAATGACTTGTTGGACAAAGCTGCGATGGTGTTTAAGTAAATAGAGGAATCTTTGGCATACAAACAAAAAAGTAGAAATGTGTACTCTAATTACCACTATGCTACCAACTTAATCTTGCTATGCAGCAAGCAGTAGCTAAGAACTCCAAGGCACAATTTGTCTTTATGTATGTAGCAGGTATGGCAGCATTTATTTTCATCTCCCCTCCACTACAACCAAAAGAACAGAAATATTTCAGGACATGGCCAGAAGGCTTCCAAAGGTATCCCCAACTCAGTGAACTTTCACATATGTACAATGAACTTAATATTCCAATATGGGGTTGAGCTTGAGAAATGTTTTGACACCACAGAAACCAGTTGTGACTTTGAATAAAAAAGTCAGAATGAGGCCCGTGGCTTTGTTAGGACATTACAAGACTGATCATTTCTGTTCTTTCTTTCTGTTCCATTAAAAAATACCTCATGTCAACATTAGTCAACCAGCTACAAAAACGTGAAATAGACACTGTCTTTGCAAAAAGCAACCAATCAGTTTGTTACCAGCATGAACAATGTCAGAGGGGATTGACAATTTAGACAGAAGACTGCCAACCGATTCTAGTTTCTCAAACCGCAGGAAAGAAATCGGTTGTATGGTCCTAATTGCAAAGGAAATATGTGACACTGTAGTTGTGCATGCAAAGAAATGTTTATCTTTTTCAGAGCATTTAGTGAGTGCCACATTACTGCAAAGGGATCAATTTGCAAATTATATTTCCTTCCCTGAGCAAGCACTGAAAGAGGCTGTGGAATCTTATCATATGCTCAACAAAGGGGATCTGAGAACTGAGTAAACTGTACTGTATGGAATACATGTTTAACGCCAGGCCACTGGTGTCATTTCTTTGCTTGCTTGAATTCAGAAAGTTAATATGAACAGATCATTTAGAGAGATTGTGGCTTTACTAAAAAAATAGTCATTACCACTGCTATGACAACGGCAAGTTGGACGATGTTTTTAAGCTTTAAACAGAATCAAGAAATTCCTGACGAACACCATGATTGATTAAATACTGAATGCTTTAGCAATGCTCTCTATAGAAAGGCATTGTTAACTTGTTAGGAGAATCCCAGACTTGCTCAGTTGTTCCTCATCTGCTGTACAGATATTTCAGTCACTGAAATCACTGGTATATGCCTGACATCATTCTGTCTAACATTTACCTTATGACTGCACTGAAACTCAATACTGAGCATTTGAGACATTGGAACAGTCCTTCATTTTTTCTTTTAGCAGCACCTCTCAATAAGTTGTGTGGGTTCATACAGCCTTCATTTCAATTGCTGTCTGACCCAAAACACCGATTTATTTTTTGGATATGTTTGTTCTGCCTGACAACTGCAAGATAAGAGGGGTGTTGCAGCAGATCATGATGGCTTTGTGGGGCCACCACCACTACCTCACGAACAACTGCTGCATCATTTGCAACATTTGTAAATGATGTAGCTGTTTTTGATGATGAAGTGGTCCAGCAAGAGGAGCTAATGGAGTTCCATCATCAGGATGGGGGTGATGGTGATCATATTACTCCCTCCCCTCAATGAGATGGTCAGTGCCTTGTAAGGTGCCCTACTGCCTTTCAATGTTTATTCCTTGCTGTCTCATTGTGCCCAGTCTGACAAATCACAATAACTTGTATTTCCTGACTTAAATTTCACTTGTAAAAGTATATCAATAAATAAGGAAATATGTGAGGCACTCAGCATTGTTATCTCAAAGTCTGTTATGAAGTTATGTGGTTATAGTGAATAAGCAGCTACTTATACCATCATGTGAAATGTCTTTATGCCATAACTACGCTTTCACAATTGCCTTATTAACCTTCTTGAATTCTCAAATTTACTTGAAAATGCATCATTTGCCCATTATGTTTTCAAACTTTTCTCAGGAGGAGAATTTACTACCCCTCTCCCCCCCAACCCGCGTATGACAGTCAAGCTCCCTCGCATCAGATCACTCATCACAAACATTTATGCCCCACCACTTTCAAATGTTCCCTGCTGCAACTGCTGCTGGAAGAGGCACTATAAAATTGGGACTGTCCATGTAAATCTGGGATATCTGATGACCCTCACCTGGTTCCCAGTGCCTCAAACTCAGCTTGTAGGTATCTGATCCACATATGACTGACTATAAAACACCTGCCTCCAGTAAGTCATGCTTGGAAATCTCTCTCTACTTTGTAGCTGTCTGTATTAAAAATATTTGCCACTCCTTCTGTACTATTTATTTCTCTGCTGCATGTTTTCCATTTAGATGCAGGCTATGTCAAGTGTATAACTGAAATGTTTGTTTGCCTATTTAAATAACATTTCATAGCTTTTCGTTCTGTGGCCTGCCTGCTATGTATTTGTCCCCTCCCTCACTTCCCTGCTACAGGTCAGCCGCTCTCATCAGAACATATCTAGTGATTAACTCTTCCCATATGTGACTCATGATACCTCCCTGTAAGCCCTGCATGCTACAAACCCTCCTCCAAGGGCACCCAGGAATAGTGTTACGTACTGCGCCGGACTTCTCACCTCTGGATACCAGGTTGGTGAATACACCAAGTCTTCTACAGGTTCTGGATACTCTCAGATAAGGGCGACCCCTTCTAGTAGTAACGGTGCCGCTTGACAGGCTACCCCAAAGCAGACCGTACCCTTCAGAAGGAGTCCCAGAGGGGGAAAAAACCAACACTGGGGAAAAAAACTCAAACAGGAACTCCTGAAGAAAAACAAGAAAAAACAGGACTTGACAACAGGAAACAAAAATAGGCAAATCTCCCAAGGCAAAAAACAGGAACAAAGAACAGGCAAAAATCTCCGAAGGCAAAAATCAGGAACAAAGAACAGGCACAAATCTCCCAAGGCAAAAAGCAGGAACAAAGAACAGGCAAAATATCCCAAGGCAAAAAGCAGGAACAAAGAACAGGAGCGAACAGCACAACCAGAAGGAAGTGTTTGCAACGCAAGGTGGAGCAAGACTGATTGACTTATATACTGAGAAAAGGGAAGTGACATCACAGGAAAAGGAAAGAACAACATCTTGAATAGAGCCTATAGACCAGTATAGGAAAAAGAAAGTAGTATAAAAGAAAAACAGAGCATGCTGGGACAAAAACACGAAGAAGACAAGATGGACACAACATGGACAGAGACAGGCAAAAAGACCAGACAAAACCACCACCAACAACAAAAAGAAGAAAAAAGGGCTACAGGTAAGTGTAGCGTGACAGAGAGCGGCATATATGCTTCCCAGAATGTGTAGTCAAAAAACGCGGGGAATGGCGCTCCAAGTATCAGTAGCGCGTTCCATCAGCGAGGACAGAAAGAGACGCTGCGTCAGAGCGCGGCGTTACAGTAGGTCCCCTCCCTGAGGCACCAGGTTTGTCAGGATGACTGTAAAAAAACAGGTGGACCAAACGGGGAGCATGGACGGAGGAAGCATCCTCCCAAGAACAGTCACTGAGAGGGTATCCTTTCCAATGGACCAAAAACTGTAGTTTGTGTCGAAAAATTCTGGAATCACAGATTTCCTGGACTTCATACTCAGGGTGTCCATTAATAAAAATAGGAGGTGGACGCTGGAACTGGCGATGGTATGGATCAGGAACAAAGAGTTTTAACTGAGACGCATGGAAAACAGGAATAACCTTCCAGGTATGAAGTAAGCCGAGACGCACAACTACAGGATTCAGGACTTGCGAAATCCGAAAGGGTCCATAAAAACGTGGCTTGAACTTATTGGTGGAAAACCGGGAAGGTAGAAATCTGGAAGAAAGCCATACCTTGTGGCCCACTTGATACAAAGGTGCGGCTTGTCGATAAGGATCCACCTTTCGTTTCATTGCTTGTTTCGAAGGTAGGAGAGTTGTGTGAAGTAGGCCCTGGATTCGACTGATCTGTCATGAAAAAGAAGTGACAGCAGGCACAGAAAAAGATGTTCGGGAAACAGTAGTGAAAGTCCTCAGATGAAATCCATAGGTACAAGAAAATGGTGTGGTCTTGGTCACACTATGTATTGTGTTGTTATAGGAGAACTCGGCAAGAGCAAGATACTCCAACCAATTGCTTTGTGTGGCATTACAGTAACATCTCAGATACTGCTGAAGTTCTTGATTCAGTCTTTCAGTTTGCCCATTAGTTTGTGGATGAAAACCAGAGGATGAAGAAATCTCAATGTTAAATAGGGCACAAAAGGCTCTCCAGAAACGTGATACATATTGAGGCCCTCTGTCCGAAATGACCTCTTGCGGAAGACCACGGAGGCGAAAAATATCCTGCAGAAAAATGCGACTCATTTCTGGGGCCATCAGTAGTTTTTTCAAGGCTGAGAAAAGGGCCATCTTGGTGAATGAATCTACGGTCACCATGATTACTTAGTTAACAGAGGAGGTAGGTAGAGAGCATATGAAATCCGTGGATAGAGTACACAAAGGAGCAGAAGGAACCGGTAAAGGTCTTAATAAACCTGCCACCTTAGTTCGGGGCGTCTTAGTCTGAGCACAGACTGGGCATGCTGACACATAGGTTTCAGTGTCTGTCTTAAGCGAAGGCCACCAAAAAGAATGCTGAAGCAGCTCCTGGGCCTTCCTGACACCTCAATGACCGGCTATAGGAGAATCATGGCACATTTGTAGAGCTTCTGTCTGCATTTTCTTGGTAGGTAGAAAAAGAGCGTGTTGATGATAGAAGTAGTTGTCCTTCTGCAAAAAAGGAGTCCCTCTATCCCATTCTGAAGCAGACAGAAACTGGTACTCGGATTGAACATGTCTGGAAAAGATTGAGTAGCTCCGATGATTCTATTAGACTCAAAAAGAGGTGGAGAGGAGTTCTGGGCTATGTCAGAATATCTGCGGGATGAGGCATCTGCCACTGAATTCTGGGAATTATGTACGTGATCACGAAATCGTACTGGCTAAAGAAGGAAGCCCATCGAGCCTGACAACTATTGCGACACTGAAAACTCCGAAGACATTGGAGATTACAATGATCAGTCCTGGCTTCAAAAGGCTCTCTGGAACCCATCAAGAAATGCCTTCATTCTTTACAAGCTACTTTGAGTGCGAGTAGTTCTCGTTCCAGTACAGAATAACTGCGTTCAGCCTCTGATAGTGTATGAGACAGATAAAAGATAGGATGTTCCAGTCCATCGTTGCCTTGTTTTTGTAGCAGAACTGCCCCAATAGCTCTGTCTGAGGCATCAGTCACCACGATAAATTTCTTGGTATTGTCAGGATGACGCAACACGGGTGCTTGGGTAAAGGCTGTCTTCAATTCTTGAAACGCGCGTTCAGCATCCTTGGTCCAAACGAAACCCTTCTTCAGGTTCTCTTTCTTAATTGTTTGTGTTATGAAACTTTGTAGGTGGGCAAAGTTCTGAATAAACTGACGATAAAAGTTTGATAAACCAAGGAAACATTGCGTTTCCTTAATGGACGTTGGAGAAGGCCAATCTAATATGGCACTGACCTTGTCAGGATCCATGGATATTCCGTGTTGATTAATGCAGAACCCCAAATACTTTACTTCAGATTTATGGAACTCACACTTCTCAGGTTTACAAAACAATTGGTTTTTCTTGAGTCTTTCAGGACTTGCAGGACATGATTTATATGTTGCTCAGGATCACGGGAATATATCAAGATATCATCCAAATAAATTACTACATATTGGTTGAATACATCAGAGAACACCGAATCCATAAAATCGTTGAAAAACAGTAGGGGCGTTGGTCAGTCCAAAAGGGGTACGGAGAGCTGTCTTCCATTCATCTCCTTCCTTGATCCGAACTAGATGATAGGCACCCCGTAAGTCTAATTTGGTAACCATCTTGACTCCTTGAATGGCATCCAATATATCTCTGATTAAAGGCAGCGGATATCTATCCTTAATCATTATTCTGTTGAGTTCACGAAAGTCAACACAAGGACGCAGATCCTTAGTCTTCTTTGGGACAAAGAAGAGAGGAGCCCCAGCAGGGGACGTGGAAGGACCAATCAAACCGTTGTGTAAGTTATCGTCTAAATATTCCTTTAGCACCTTCTTTTCTTGGTCTGTCAGAGAATACATTTGGTCAAAGGGGACGACTTCATCAGGAATTAAAGGAATAGCACAGTCATAACTGTGATGAGGCGGCAAAATAGGATTACTAGGTTTCTGAAAAATCCTGATATCTTCCTGATACCAATCTGGAACTCCCTGGATCATAATGACAGAATTAGTGTTATCCTTAGTTAACTGACAGGACCTTTTGGGAGTCCAATAAGAAGTAGTGGAATAACAATTCTGTTGACAAAATGAAGACGTTAGGGATATAGGCGGTCATTCCGACCCTGGCGGTCATGGACCGCCAGGGCCGGGGACCGCGGGAGCACCGCCAACAGGCTGGCGGTGCTCCCAAGGGCATTCTGACCGCGGCAGTACAGCCGCGGTCAGAAACAGAAAACCGGCGGTGTACCGCCGGTTTTCCGCTGCCCTGGGGAATCCTCCATGGCGGCGCAGCTTGCTGCGCCGCCATGGGGATTCCGACCCCCATACCGCCATCCTGTTCCTGGCGGTTTTGGCCGCCAGGAACAGGATGACGGTATGGGGTGTCATGGGGCCCCTGGGGGCCCCTGCAGTGCCCATGCCAATGGCATGGGCACTGCAGGGGCCCCCGTAACAGGGCCCCACCATGATTTTCAGTGTCTGCCATGCAGACACTGAAAATCGCGACGGGTGCAACTCCACCCGTCGCACCCCTTCCACTCTGCCGGCTCCATTCGGAGCCGGCATCCTTGTGGAAGGGTGTTTCCCGCTGGGCTGGCGGGCGGCCTTCTGGCGGTCGCCCGCCAGCCCAGCGGGAAACCCAGAATACCTGCGGCGGTCTTGTGACCGCGCAGCGGTATTCTGGCGGCTCCCGCCGGCCCTGCGGATACCGCGGCCGGCGGGAGTCAGAATGACCCCCATAGTTCTTGTTTACCAATTGACATAGGGGTTGTGTCGGGCTAACCAGGGTATTCCCAAAATCATGATGTGATTTGGTGAGGCTATAAGATCAAAGGCAACATGTTCTTGATGCCCCCTAAATGTCAAACAAAGAGTAGGAGTTGAGGCCACCACAGGCCCTGAGTTTAACGGAGAGCCATCCACTGTGTGAACCTGCTCAGGAGTCTCTTTAAGAATGGGGGGAATTCCTTTACTCGTAGCCCAGGTCTCATCCAGATAGAGTCCACTGGCTCCACAATCAAGGAGAGCCAGAAGGTATTCTTCTTGATCTTGTGAACTTTGTAACTTGACCGAGAGGATAAACAGGGTGGACATGCTTTCTTTGGAGGAACATATTGATGGTAGAATCTTTTGGCGTTTCAATCTGTTATGTACTGCGCCAGACTTCTCACCTCTGGATACCGGGATGGTGAATACACCAACTCTGCTATAGGTTCTGGATACTCCCAGATAAGGGCGACCCCTTCTAGTAGCAACGGTGCCGCTTGACAGGCTACGCCAAAGCAGACCGTACCCTTCAGAAGGAGTCCCAGAGGGAAAAAAAATAACACTGGTGAAAAACCTCAAACAGGAACTCCTGAAGAAAAACAAGAAAAAACAGGACTTGACAACAGGAAACAAAAATAGGCAAATCTCCCAAGGCAAAAAACAGGAACAAAGAACAGGCAAAAATCTCACAAGGCAAAAAGCAGGAACAAAGAACAGGCAAAAATCTCCCAAGGTAAAAAGCAGGAACAAAGAATAGGCAAAATCTCCCAAGGCAAAAAGAAGGAACAAAGAACAGGAGTAAACAGCACAACCAGAAGGAAGTGTTTGCAACGCAAGGTGGAACAAGACTGACTGACTTATATACTGAGAAGAGGGAAGTGACATCACAGGAAAAGGAAAGAACATCATCTTGAATTAGGAAGAGCCCATAGACCATTATAGGAAAAAGAAAGTAGTATAAAAGAAAAACAGAGCATGCTTTGACAAAAACACGAAGAAGACAAGATGGACACAACATGGACAGAGACAGGCAAAAAAAGGGCTACAGGTAAGTGTAGCGCGACCGGGAGCAAAATATATGCTTCCCAAAATGTGCAGTCAAAAAAAAGCAGGGAACGGCGCGCCGAGTATCGGTAGGGTGTTCCATCCGCGAGGACAGAAAGAGACACCGTGTCAGAGCGCGGCGTTACAAATAGAAGTTAAGGTTGTCTTTGTTGGCAATGTTTAGTGCTAGTGAAGGCCTTATGACTGAACCGCTGGCCTATTTACTACATGCTGTATCTTTCTCTGTCAAATGATCCAGTGTCTGACTAGCCTATAGGGATATCAGGCAGTGCCCAATGGACTGGTCTGACTGATCATTGTGTAGCCAGTATTTAAGCAGTTCTTGTCTGGTTGTATTGCCAGGTGGGCTGGTTTACCGGATATTACCACTTTGTTTTATATTTTAGCTATTTGCCTCGCTAATGCGAGGACTTATTTAGGTGCCCGGGCCCATTTATTGTCCCAGCCTAACCGAAAAGTAACCTTGCCCCTTTCTATATCTAACCTAAATTAACTCCATCAACAGAATAACTGATGCCCTTTGTCTTAGTTCCATAACAAAATCTACATCAAAAGAATGTGTTAGCACTACTCATGTTGGTGTCTAGAGACCCATGCATGTTTTGTCCCATAGAGTGGGTGGACCTCTCAGAGCCTATACTGTGGATAGCTGTATAAAGCCAATTCCTTTGAGTGGCTCGTAAATGGGTTCCACAGCCCATATAACATGACTGTCCAAAGCCCAGCAAGTTGCTAATCTTCTGCTCCTCTGACTATTCATACCATATGGCATGGCTGGCTGTATTATGCCCACTCCTATGTGTTACTCTGCTACAGCCCTTGAAAGACTGTACACATCACATATTAGCACTGGGTAGGATGAACAGTCCTATGTGTTTCTCCTCTGTGGACTACTCAGTTTATTTCCTATAGTTGGCTGCATCATGGTTACTCATTTGACAGTCTTGAATAGACTCCTTAGAGCACATATCTCTCGTTGTGTATAGCCCATTCCTATGGGTTGCTCCCTACTACATGAGTGGATGCCTCATGGAAATACTATGGCTGGTTGTGTAATAGGAGTCCACTATGTTGCTCCATGGTGGAACTAATGAGGCTTAAACTATGGATAGTTGTGTAATGCTGCATTAAAATGAGGAGCGCTCTGCAGCTTCACAATGGACCCATCTGATAATATACTATGGTGGGTTGTGTTATACCCATTCCTATGGGTTGCTCTCTATTGCTCCTTGGTGAATTCATCATAAGGAATAGTATAGATTGTTGTATAATGCTGATTCCCGTGGGCTTCTCCTTGCCACATATGGGTGGACTTATCAAGCATATACTGTGGCTGATCGCATAATGTTTGCACGCCTGTCTCTCCACTGTGAAACTTCCAAGGGGTGTCTCACTGCCACATGTGGGTGAACTCTTTAGGCATATACTAATACTGCTCCTGTAATGGCAGTCCCTCTGCAATGAACTTATATGGGAATGTAATATGGATGGTTCTAAAATGCCCTTTCCTAAAGGCTGCTCCTAGACATTCCTGGGTGGACTTCTTAGAACAAACTGATTGATTTCATAATACCCATCACCATTGGTAACTCCTTTATCTGTGTACATAGCATCATATTTAGTTGATTCAAGATTTCACCCATCAAGGTTAGCAGCTTTCACCACCAAGAACTTCCTAAGTCATATTTAGTGTAACTTAAATTGTATCACATACTGTATGTAGATCTGGAATTCAGGTGTCTGAGTACCTGCACAAGTGCCTATTATCTCTCACTTTTCTGCTATACACATATGTAAGCGCGTCTATAAGCATGTTGCTGAAACGTTTCAGCGGTCTCTGTCCATGTGTTGGTGCATTTTTCATCTTTTGCAGGAATCCAATGCGCAATGAGGTTGATTGACCTTTGGACACAGAAAGATGTGTGGTGAACCATCAACAATATTTCAACACCGCCCAATAATTAAGACACCATGACCAATGTGGCCATGGAAGGAAAACTCTAATCAGAAATAAAGTTAAAAGCTTTATTACAAACACAAGCTCAAAGTCATGTAGACAGAGTGCAAAACCAAGTTTTAAAGAAACATAATCACCAAGGGTTGCCTAAGGTGACAAAATAAATGCAGGTGAACTAACATTAATACAACT
This sequence comes from Pleurodeles waltl, assembly GCF_031143425.1. Lineage (NCBI taxonomy): Eukaryota > Metazoa > Chordata > Amphibia > Caudata > Salamandridae > Pleurodeles > Pleurodeles waltl. The sequence goes on from NC_090438.1 coordinate 666,585,475, forward strand.
AAGCATTTAAGAAGAATGATACATAAATTCAATAAGGATATCTGCAACACAGATATTACATGTTGCTCAGAATTTATTATCAGCCAATTTCAATTTAGCAGATTCAATAATTTAACTTTTGGCAGGGCACAGGTCAACTCTACAGCTAACCAAATTAGGGAAATTAGTGGACAAAAAGTACAAAATTAATTTGGAAAAAGATAATCTTGGACTACAGGTCACTACCTGAGTTTGGCAAAAGGTAAGTAAAAGGAGAATGTGTCAGCATATCAGAAGGTCAGGCACAAGCCTTCTGAAGGGGCATAATAAAGGATCATTAAATCTAAATAGGGCATTTCAAGGATAAGGGAAAATAGAGAGGAAAATACTTCTCCAGGGGATACAGCATTCAGAGAATCTTCATCAGCAAAGCATCAGAATCAGCAAGAATAAGGACAACCTTTGCAAGCAGCAGAGGTATGCTCAGGACTGCTCACAAAATTGCTGCAGACTGACCAAAGTTTGAATGTCCATTGGTATTTCAATTCACAAGGAACGTTCGGATTTGTCAAAGGGGTCAGTTCATGCTGCGTTAAATAGACATCATTCAAATATAATTTTATGTCAAGACCGGAGGACCCTATTATGCTAACTTTTCTTGCTTTAATTTTAACAGCAGCAGTCAACAATAAAAACTACAAATCACAGAAGGCAAATGAAATAAGCCTATGGGAGGAGAAACGCAGTCCTTCAGATACAACCAATCAGCAATGTATTCACCATATAATGACCTCACTTGACTGAGAACAGCCCTCTTTTCTTGCTGCTCGCAGTCAAGTACTTCTCCTCATATTTATTCATATTCGTTGGTATTTCTCTTTGTTAGGGGAGCCCACGCCAAGGATGCCAAGTCTAACACGTGTCCCCCCAGCTGAAAGTGGGAAGCAACTACCCAACCTCATGGGAGTTCTCATCACTGAGGCAGAAGAATCTGGACAGACCATCAGCATTGGCGTGTTCTTTACCAGGGTGGTGTTCCACTGCAAAGTCCATCTCCTGTAGGGAAATGGACCACCTGAATAGTTTTGGATTCTCGCCCCTCATCTGCATTAACTATCTGAGGGGCCTGTGGTCTGTATGAACCTGTAAGTGAGTCCCAAACAAGTAGGGTCTTAGCTTCTTCAGCGCCCAGACCACAGCAAACGCTTCACGTTCTATGGCACTCCACCTACGTTCCCTGGGAAGTAACCTCCTGCTAATGAAGGCTACAGGTTGATCTAGGGCATCTTCATTAAGCTCTGAGAGTACTGTTCCAATACCATGCTCTGAGGCATCTGTTTGCACAACAAACGCCTTGGAGTAGTCAGGTACCTTCGGCACAGGTGCTGTTCACATGGCAGCCTTCAGGGCATCAAAAGTGGTCTGGCAAGCCTCTGTCCAGATCACCTTCTTGGGTTGCTTCTTAGAAGTCAACTCAGTCAAGGGGGTAACAATGGTACCATACCCCTTCACAAACCTTCTGTAGTAGCCAGTGAGATCTAAAAAGTCTCTCACCTCAGTCTGGGTTTTGGGAGGCTCCCAAGCCAGAATGGTGTAAATTTTTGGCTGTAGGGTTGCCACCTGACCACTCCCTACCTGGTGTCCCAAGTACACCACAGAAACGTGTACCCTATTTGGCATTTGCTTGCCTTAATAGTGAGGCCTGCCTTCTGCAGGGCCTCCAACACTCTGCAGAGGTGTTGCAGATGTTCCTTCCCATGTGGAACTAAAAACAGCAATGTCATTCAGGTAGGTGGCACTGAACTCATCCAGCCCAGCCAACACCTGGTTGACCAACCTCTGAAAGGTGGCAGGGGCATTCTTCATCTCAAATGGCATAACTTTAAATTGGAAGTGCCCATCTGGGGTCGAAAATGCAGACATCTCCTTGGCCCCCTCAGTTAAGGCAATCTGCCAGTACCCAGACGTTAGGTCAAATGTGCTGAGGCAGGTGGCAGCTCCCAACCGATCAATGAACTCATCAGCTCAGGGGATTGGGTGTGTGTCAGTCTTGCTACTGCACTGAGTTCCCGGTAGTCCACACAGAACCTGAGTTCTGGAGTGGCACCAGGTGCAGCAGCCTTTGGGACCAATACCACTGGGCTGGCCCAAGGACTGCTGGAATGCTCCATAACCCCTAGGGTTAACATTTTGGATACCTCATCCTTAATACTAGCCCTGACCATGACTTACTGTTTAATGGGTGTACTGTCCCCAGTGTCCACATCATGTGTGCACAAGTGTGTGACCTCTGGGATCACGGAAAACAGTGAGGCGAACTGTCCCAACACCTGGCGACAGTCTCTCTGCTGCTCTGCAGTCAGGGAGGGGTGGGGGAGGATCACTCCCTCCACAGACCCATCTTTTTCTCCCGCAGACAGGAGGTCAGGAAAAGGCTCACTCTCCTCCTCCACCTCATCATCTGTTGCAAGGAGCATGGACAGTACAGTCCGCTCAAAGTGTGGTTTGAGGCGGTTAACAAGCAGGACCCTTAAAGGGTTCCTGGGAGTCTGCAAGTCCACCAGACTTCACTCTTGTGCTCCACCACCTCAAAAGGCCTAGTCCACTTGTCTTGGAGCGCCATAGAGACCACTGGTGCCATCACCCACACTTTTTGACCAGGTTGAAACTCGACCAGAGTGGCATCCTGATCATACCACCGTTTCATATTCTCCTGGCTTGCTTCCAGGTTTTCCTGTGCGAGACTCCTGAAGAGGGCAGTCTGGTTTCTCAGAGCCAGCATGTAGGTAAATACATCCTGGGGGGATTTACTATGAGCTTTTTCCAAAGCCTCCTGCACCAGACTTAAAGGTCTCCTCACAGGGTGGCCATATACCAGCTCAAAGGGACTAAACCCAAGTCCCTTTTGAGGCACCTCCATGTAAGCGAACAGAAGGCATGGCAAGAGGATGTCCCACTTCCGCCTCAAGGGCTCTGACAGGCCCATAATCATGCCTTTCAAGGTGCAGTTGAATCTCTCAACCAGACCATTACTTTGGGGGTGGCAAGGGGTGGTGAACTTGTAGGTTACCCCACACTCCTTCCACAGAGACTTCATATACGTGGATATGAAGTTGGTACCCCTGTCTGATACCACTTCCTTGGGGAACCCCATGCAGGTAAAAAACCCCATCAAAGCACGACCCACCACAGGGGATGTGATTGACCTCAGAGGAATGGCTTCTGGGTACCGGGTGGCATGGTCCACCAAGACCAGGATGAACCTTTTGCCCATGGCTGTCTTGGGATCCTGGGCCCTACAATTTCAATACCAACCCTTTCAAAGTGGGTAATGACAACAGGAAAAGGTTGGAGGGGAGACTTACATTTCCCCCCACTATTGCCACTTGTCTGACAAATTTGGCAAGACCTGCAATGTGCATCTGAGTGCCTGCGCATTAGGGGCCAGTGAAAGTGGGTGACAAGCCTCTCAAAGGTCTTGTCCCACCCCAAATGTCCAGCTAAAGGCATATCATGAGCCAACCCCAGTAGGAAGGCCGTGAAGCACTGGGGTACCATCAGCACCCGGGCTGACCCAGGCTCAGGAACCTTAGGCTCACTGGACAGGAGGTCATCATCCCAATAGATTAGGTGAGTTCCTGGATCCTTGCCAGCCACCTGGTCTGCAGCCTGCTGCTGCAAACCTTCCAGAGTAGGGCATGTCTTTGTGCTGCACAAAATGCTTCACTGGTGGGCCCCCCTTCCTACTGCCACTGCGACAGCTCAGGGACCTCCCCCAGCTCAGACCTGTGTTCCACCTCCTTCCAAGGGGAATCCTCCAGGTCACTGCCAAGCAAACAATCTACAGGCATGTTTGGACTCACAATTACATTCAAGGAACCTGAGACCCCCCTCCATTCAAAGGGGAACCTGCGCCACTCTACACAGGTGCTCTGAGTTGTCCACTGCAACTACTTGGTGAAGTACACGAGGATCAATCTGCTCTTCAGACACCAGGTGACTCCTCACTGTAGTCACACTGGCTCCTGTGTCTCTCAGAGCCTCCACCTTCTGTCCACTGATGGTCACCCACTGCCTGTACTTCTTAGTGTTCTTAGGCACAAGGGTTCTCTGGACCATCTCACTGTCCCCTAGTAAGACAAGGGTCCTCTCAGCTGGCTCCCACCGACCTGGAACCAACTCCTCCCCAAGCGCTACACTAGCCAAACCCTGGGACTGTGCATCAGTGGGTGCCGGTGTACTCTTGGGGCATTTGGGGTCTCCCCTCACATGACCCACCTGGTCACATGCATAGCACTTACATGGGGGACCCCATGCCACTGGCTTCCCTTTGGAGAACCATGAGTTCTTCTCACTGGGGGGCTGGGAATCCTTACCCTGGGAATCAGATTGGGGCCCTTTAGAGAACTCCCCCTGTTTACCCTTATTCCCCCCTTTCTTTTGTGAGGGACCCTGCCCACCCTTGGTGTGGTTTCCCCCATACCCCCTGAGGACCCTGGTGCTCTCCCAGCGGTCCGCTTCCTGGGCAAGCTTCCTAGGATCAGTCAGCTTGCTGTCAATTAGGTGCTCGCACAGTTTTGGAAAACATAAACTGTACAAGTGCTCCCAAGCAATCGAATTGTAAAGACCCTAATACGTTGTTACCTTACTGCCTTTCAGCCAACCATCCAGTTACCTGCAGAATGAATCTACGCACTCCAACCATCCTTGGGATTCCTTCTTCTAATAGGACCTAAACTTGTCCTTATACTGCTCAGGGGTGAGACCATATCTTGTGAGTAGGGCATCCTTCACGATAGAGTAAGTGAGCCCCTGAGAATCCCCTAAGGATGTCAGAGTATCCCTCCCCTCTACCTCAAAGTGCTTCCACAGACCCGCCTCCCAATGAGCTTCAGGGACCAGATTCATGTGGAGAGCAGGCTCATACCCCTTGAACCACAAGTATATGTCATCCTCCCTCTTGTAATCCTTAACTAGGTCTTTTGGAATGTGTACCCTTCTCTCACTCAGGCTGCACTGTGCTGTTGCTGCCACCATCTCTGCTGTTGCTGTTCTTCATTTGAATGGTGAATATGAGTGGGATCAAACATAGGGACCCCATCCGAGTCCATTACAACATTAGATTTGGGAGCACCCTGATGCACAATTTTTGGTTTCTTTGCCGGAGGAGGTGATAAGTCATTATCTGAGTCCACATTAGCCAAATCATCATCTGTATACGGAATATAGGAGACCAAAATGGGGGAAGAAATACGTTTGGATTTTGTTGTACATTTGGCTGAAATCTGTTTTTCGTGAATATTTCCCTTCTTAGAAGGAGGCCCTGAGGAGCCACGTCCTCTGCCTTGCGTGAGGAAACCTCACCAAACGATAGTGTCAAGTTATAATGTTTTTAGGTTGTAAATTAACTGAAGGGCACTTTCTGCCTTTCCCCGCAGAATGGGCCTAAATTGTTTTAGACGTGTTAAAAACAGAAGTTTCTAAATTTTTTGTAATCTTATTCATTGAGGGTGAAACTGCCTGTTGTACAGAGGCTTGAATAAAATTATTAAATTACTCTTTAATGTTATTTTCCTCTTCCGAAGCCTCCTGAATTAAAGAAGAGCTATCAATCTTTATTTCCAAATCAACGTGGTTAAAATAACTAACAATTCAGTAAATAAAGGGTTCAAACCCAAGGCAGTACACTTGACAGAATAAGCCCTGCCTATGGGTGTGTATGGAAGGAGGAAAGGGGAGTTGGAGAAATCGTGACAAACAAGCTCTCACTGCCGGGAGGAAAGCAGGAGGCTCGGCGAGCAAAATGGGGGGAAAAAACCTGATTAAATCAGCATTCGAGGGAGCACATTGAGTAGAGAGTAGGCGTTCCTCAGAAGCGGCATAAAATGGCGGCCGCTATCTGAGGATCAAACTCCAACTGTCAAATAGAATAAAGCGAGAGGGAAAGCACACTCAGGGCGGTGTGGCAACGTGCTGTCTAGGCAAATTTAAAGGTGAATGAAAAAGCAGCACAAAACCTGTAAGTCTAAAGAAACATCGAATAGCAACCATTTAATAACTGTTAGACTTGGCATCCTCGGTGTGGTCTCCCCTAACTTTTTGCCTCTGTTTCCCAGGTTGTTGATGTGAGTTGGACTGTTTTTTCTGTTTTTGTTTCTCTGAACACTTTACCACTGCTAAAGTGCAAGTGCTCCTATACAAAATGTGTATGTAATTGGTTCATCCATGATTGGCATATTTGATTTACTGGTAAGTCCCTAGTACAGTGCACTAGAGGTGCCCAGGGCCTTTAAATCAAATGCTATTAGTAAGCCTGCAGCACTGGTTGTGCCACCCACAATAGTAGCTCTGAACATATGGCTCAGATCTGCCACTTGCCATGCCCAAACCTTCCCTTTTCTTACATGTAAGACACCCCTATGGTAGATCCTAGGTAGCCCCATGGGCAAGGTGCAGTGTATGTTTGAGGTAGGACATATACTAATGTGTTTTACATATCCTAACAGTGAAATACTGCTAAATTCGTTTTTCACTATTGCAAGGCCTATCCCTCTCATAGGTTACCATGGGGGCTGCCTTTAAATATGATTAAAGTGTAGATTCCCTTTGGGAGCAGATAGACATGTGGAGTTTGGGGTCTCTGAGCTTGCAATTTAAAAATACATCTTTCTGTAAAGTTGATTTTAAGATTCTGTGTTTGAAAATGCCACTTTTAGAAGGTGAGCATTTTCTTGCTTAAACCATTCTGTGACTCTGCCTGTTTGTGGATTCCCTGTCTGGATCAGTTTGACAGTTGGGCTGTTTGCACCTCTTTCTAGACAGTGACACAAAGGGAGCTGGGGTGTAGCCTGCATATTCTGATGGGCCATCTGTGCTAGGAGGGAGAGGAGGAGTGGTCACTCACACCTGAAAGGGCTGTGCCTGCCCTCACATAATACAGTCTCCAACCCCCTGGTGTGTGTCCGGGGCCTGGCCTGGGCAAGGCAGGATTTCACAAATAAGAGAGACTTTTTTTTTAAGTAAGCCTACTTCAAAGGGCAAAATGGGTGTAAGAAGGGCACCCAAAACCACAGACTTTAGATCGCTTCTGGAAACCAAGAGGAACTTCTGCCTGGAGAAGAGCTGCCCTGCCTGTGACCGTTCTTTGTGGAGCTATCCTGAAGTTGCAGCTTCTGCCTGTGCAAGAGGACAAAGACTGTACTTTGGGTGCCTTCCTACTTGTGAAGAAATCTCCAAAGGCTTGAAACTGAGCCTGCCTCCTGTTGTTGAAGTCTCAGGGACAGCAAAGACTTCTTTCTACCAGCACCTGGAGCCTCTGCTGAGACTCCTGCCCTGCCAAGTGCTGCCCTATCGAGTTCCTGGGGCCTTGACAGGAGATGCTGGCAGCACAAGTTTGAGAAATCAATGCACAGACCGCCGTGCGGGGAAAATTTTGACGCAACCTCAGGAAAAACAACAGGCCGCCGACTTTGTGGTTGAAATCAACGCTCTGCCTGCAGCACGGCTGGGAGATCGATACCCGTTGCCGGAGAAACGACGTGCAGCATTGCTGATGGATGCTGGTGAGATCGCAATCCACACTGCGCAGTTTTTGGATCACCGTGTGGCAGGATTTCTGACGCAAACATCACTAGCCGTGTAAACACGATGCAAAGCCTGCCCGGACCTGAGAGTGCTTGTCCCAAATGGTGCATTGCTCTCCTGCAGAGAGAAGAAATGATGCACAACGACCCGACTGAAGGAGAAACGACACACGGTCTCGCTTGTGAGTGATATCGACGCATCGCAGGCTTCTTTCGACGCACACTCGCCCGTGTAGGGTTATTTTTGACGCAACCCAGGTACATTTTCACGTTAACAGCGTTAGTGTCATGTTTAAAAGAACATGAAGACTCTTTTTACATTTTAATTAATAACTTGACTTGTGTAAATTGGATTTTTTGTCGTTTGGGTCTTGTTTTGTTTAGATAAATATTTTCTATTTTTCTAAACCTGTGTTGTGTCATTTTGTAGTTTTTGCATTAAGTTACTGTATGTGTTGGTACAAATACTTTACACCTAGCACTCTGAAGTTAAGCCAGCCTGCTCGTGCCAAGATACCAAGGGGGTGAGCTGGGGTTAGCTGAGGGTGATTTTCCTTTACCCTGAGTAGAGTGAGGGTCCTTGCTTGGACAGGGGGTAACCTGACTGCCAATCAAAGACCCCTTTTCTAACATTGGTGATCAGTGGTTGGGATTGGACTTGTATTTGTACTTGACATACAGTGAATAAGTGTACACTACCCTTTTCAGTGCAGACCACTATGTGACCACATACTACTTGTCTTGTGATTTTTGCTTTTCTCTATTGGACTTCTTTTTTTGTTCTCCTTCTTGCTGGTCCCTTGCTTGGCGTTTTTGACACTTCATTTGGGAACTTGTTTTTCTGCCTTTGGAACTTTGCACTTTTTAACTCTTCATCATGTTCCAATCTGGAGCTGTATCAGCTGGATCAGCTTTTGACATAGAGAAATTGGAGAGCTATACAGTGGCTCAGTTGAAGCAGTCCTGTAAAGAATTTGCCTATCCCATTAAGGGCTCATCCAAGAAGGAGGAGCTGCAAAAGGCGCTATGGGCCTGGATGACAGTCAAACAAGCTGGAGGGCACACAGAGGAGGAGCAAGAAGGGGAGGAAGGGGTGCAAGTCACTCACAATGATGCAGTGGGTGGGCCTTTTATGTCCAGGGAGAGAGTCTCCAGGGCAGGTAGCAGTGTGTCATCCAACGGTCTGACTCCTGAAGAGTTACAGGACAGACAGGCAGAGAGAGAGTACCAATTAGAGCTAGAGAGGCTCAAGCTCAAGATGGAGAGGGAGGCAGAAGGATGGCCATTGAGGAAAAGAAGATACTGCTGGCTCATGAGCTTAGCTTGAGGGGGCTAGATCAGGGGAGCCAGTCCAGTAGAGATGAAGAACTTTCCCTTTGGATCTAATGTGCTTTCTGTCTAATGGACAATGCTAATTCTGCCCTCAAGCATGAACGCAGGAAGGGGCGCCTGCTCAAATTGGATCCCAAATTGGTTAACCTTGCAACTGTGGATCCCGGTTTCAAGGCGGAAGGTCTTCTTTTCGGCGACTCTTTTGTCACAGAGTTGAGTGAATGTGTCTCTACTTTCGCATCACTAGACAAAGCACAGCAATCCTTGAAGAAAATGTTTTCTCAACGGGTTTTTGCCAGGGCTGGCAGAGGAAGGAACTGCTCTGCCAGTCGTGGTTACAGCAACCAAGGTTTCAGAGGATCTTACAATAGCTCCTACCAGGAATATAAACCTCACTTCTACCCGCGAAGAGGCAGGGGTTTCCGTGGCAAAGGGTCCAGAGGTCTCAGATACTCTTACCAAATAGGTGAGCGTTCATTCTGGCCTCATTCCTATAGGTGGTCGTTTTCGTCTTTTTCTTCCACAATGGTTGTCAATCAAAGCAGACCCTTGGGTTTTAAACATGGTTCAAGGTTATGCTATCAAACTCTACTCAGAACCTTTTCAGTCAACCCCTCCTCTTTCACCAAAGTTCTTAAGACAAATGTTCGATCTCATTTCTTTAGAAGTACTGTCCCTTTTCCAAAAACAAGCTATAGCCCATTGTCATCCTGACTAGTCAGGTTTTATCAGCTCTATCTTTTTAGATCAAAAGAAAAACAAAAAGATGCGGCCAGTAATCAACCTCAGGTTGCTCAACCCATTTGTAGTTTATCGCCATTTCAAAATGGAAACAATTCTTCACCTCAGGGAAACCCTTCTTCAAAATGACTGGATGGTTTGTTTGGATTTGAAAGATGCTTAACTCACTGTCCCTATTCATCCAAATTACAAAACATTTCTTCAGTTTCAGTGGTTAGATCAATTCTTCCATTTTGCATCCCTTCCATTCGGTCTCTTTTCAGCTCCTTGGTGTTTTACCAAGTTAATGAAAACAGTGGTAGCTCTACTCAGAGCTCAGGGCGTCAGACTCATAATTTATCTGGATGATATACTCATAATGAACCAGAATATCCAATCTCTTCAATCCCTTACCTGGTCCCTTTTAGAGGATCTAGGTTTCCTTCTCAACAAAGAAAAATCTTTCCTGTCTCCAACCCAACGCATAGAATTCCTGGGTTTCGCAATAAATTCAGTTTCTGCCACTCTACATCTGACTTCAGCAAAGGTCAAATCTATAAAATCAGAAATCCTTCAGGTTCTACGCAATTCTTTTATTTCTCTCAAATCTCTAGCTCAAATGGTAGGTCTTCTCTCCTCTTCTATCCAAGACATACTCCCAGGTCACCTGCATTATCGGGATCTCCAGAGTTAAAAATCCAGCATTTAAGAAAAGGCCTTGCGCACTTGGACTCCATTTTGTTAGATCAAGACTCTTGTGTAGAACTTCATTGGTGGATCCTCCATTTAGATACCTGGAACGTCAGAACAATAATTGTATTAGCCCCAGATCTTGTATTAGAATCAGATGCAAGTCTCTCGGGTTGGGGGGCCCATTGTGGTCCAATATCAACTGGAGGTACATGGTCACTAGATGAGTCCAGATTGCATATAAATTGTTTAGAGATGCTTGCAGGCTCCTTTGCAATCAGACGTCTTGCAAAGAACAGAGTTTGCTGTGCTATCCTTTTCAGGATGGACAGCATTTCAGCGGTAAGATACATAAAACATTTAGGGGGTACGAAATCCAAACCTTTCGCAGAACTAGCTAAAGCCTTCTGGAAATAGTGCTTTTTAAACCAAGTTTTGGTTTGTACAGAATATCTCCCGGGTGGTCTCAATTCGGTGGCAGATTGGCACTCACAATACTTTCAGGATTCAAGCGACCGGAAACTCCATTCCCCAATTTTCCATTCTATTCAGGACAAATGGGGTCCGCTGAAAATAGATCTTTTTGCCTCTCGTCTCAACTCCCAACTTCCTCAATTTTACAGTTAGCACCCAGATCCATTAGCGTTAGCCTCAGATGCCTTCTCACAGGATTGGTCTCTTTCCCTAAATTATGCTTTCCCACTTTCTCATGATCAGCAGATTACTTGCGCAGGTCCAGCGTCAAAAGGCGACACTAGTGCTCATAGCTCCCTTTAGGCAGTCCCAGGTATGATTCTCAACCATCCTAGAGTTGTCCATAGATTTCCCCTTTCTCCTTCTTTTTCCCATCTCCTTTTGGTCCCCCTGAATCATCCTCACAACCTGGTTTTAGACAACCTTCTTACCCTTACCCTATATCACTCATTTCCGGGCTCCAGGAGCTATAAAGGCCTACAAGTCAGCTTGGTCTTTATGGCACAGCTGGTGCTTAGGAAAGGATATCAATTCCTCCCTTTCAGCGGATGTAATCTTTGTTATAAATTTTCTCCCATCGGAAGCTACCAAAGGAAAATCTTTTCATACTATAAATCTTTGCAGGTCCGCAATTTCTTTGAATCATTCTCGTTTGCCGACTTTTGAAGGGAGGAAAATTCTCTAATCCCCTTCTTCCCAAATACAGTAAATTATGGGATGTTAATATTGTTTTGAATCTGTTTTTGGCATGGCCTGATAATGCTCTTCTTTCCCTAAAAATGCTTTCTCCAAAATTAACAATGTTGTTATGTCCCATTTCAGTCAAAAGACTGCCTGATGTTACAGCTTTAGACATTTCCTTTCACCAATTTACTCCATCAGGTGTGTTATTCACTGTATTTGGACGTACCAAAACAAATCTCACATCAGTGTTTTACCCCTATTTTCCCGATGATCCTAAATTGTGTGTTGGGCAATGTTTAAAAGTTTATGAACACAAACCTGCAGATCTAAGAATGTCCTCTGTTTCTCAACTTCTCATATCTTTTAGGAAACCTTACTAACCAGTGTCTTCTCCTACTCTGGCTCGTTGGGTCAAATGTCTGTACCTTGCTGGTATTGATACTTCCGCTTTTGGGGCCCATTGCGACAGGGGAGCTATGGCTTCCAAGGCCTTCTGGGCTGTTTTCTATTTAGGGGACATTCTTACATCAGCTGATTGGTCTAATGACAATGTGTTTGGAGTTTTTTATGGTAAACCTGTTGACAATCCTTCTTCAACTGTTACTAGTGCGCTTTAAAAAAGCATAATAGGAGCCTCTGGTCTTGACATAAAATGTAGATTTTCCTAGAAATTTTTGAAAGAAAGTCTTAATTTTATTAAAGACACGGGGCGAGTCTTATCCCTCCACAATTTTCTAACTTTATTGTTCTTTCCCACCCTCACAGCGACTCCAACTCCATCGCAACCGACCTCATAACGCTGATGACTCTCTGCTTGGTTTTTCTTATGGAGCTACTTCCTCTTCAAGCTTTCTCTTATTATTGCTCTTTTGATTTTATTATCTATTTTACCTTTAGCTCGTTCTTTTTAACTTCTCGAGCAAGAATAGAGGGCTGTTCGCAATCAAGTGAGGTCATTGCTGATTGGTTGTATCTGAAGGACTACATTTTTCCTCCCATTGGCTTATTTCTCTTGCCTTCTGGGATTTGTAGTTTTTATTGTTGATGGCTGCTGTTAAAATTAAAGCAAGAAAAGTTAAGCATAATACTCGCCTCCCTGCCTTTAGTAAAATTAAGACTTTCCTTCATAAATTATTAGGAAAATCGACATTAATCGCCAGACTCCAGGTTGCAACAGTTCGACATATTCTCAAGTCTGCCATGGGAACATCTCCTTTACTCCTTTACGTGTGACTCCAAACAAGCTTGAAACAAAGGTATACAATCTCTGTCCATGTTTCTGCATTATTACGTTTCCAAGACAAATGGGTACAACTCTCCAAATCTAAACCGTTACAAAACAAGTTTGCCTATTATAGGAACAAAATCAGAAAGAAGACTTCATGTTATGAAAAATAATTCAACACTTTTGCATGATTGCAAAATTGCATTTTTCTCACTTGCACATATTTTAAAGTCATTAATCACAAGAAATTCATTTTTTTGTATATGTGCTGTTAGTCTAGAGTCTAAATTACATTTTAACATCGGTTTTAACCTTCTATCGTGATTTAATTCAAAAGGCACCCAAGTCGAACTTCGAAATATAAGCAATTGCACATTTAAAATGAGTGCCAGTGCAGCTTTCTACATAGTTTTTCTGCTCCTCTACATTCATAAACTAAACTTGTCACATCTTGATGACTTTTGTGACAGCACTAAAATTTTGCCTCTATCACATGCATGACACAAACACTTTCCAAGTAGCCACACTCCTCTATCCAATAGAACTCCAACGTAGTAGCATGCTTCATGTCTGCAAAAGTGCTTTGAGCCTTGTGAGGTGGGTGAAATATTGTATAAATGCAACTAAATTAAAAAACATAGACTACAAGAAAGCACAAAAATATAACACAAACTAAAATGCCACAACTATACAACAAATACATACAAGAAGGTAAAAACCAAAGAGGAGAAAAACAACCACAATAGAATTCTATGTCAGGACCGGAGGCGAGGATTATGCTTCTCTTTCCATGCTTTATTATAACAGCAGCCAATGAAAACCATGGAAAGTAAAAAACTACATGTCCCAACATTAGTAAAATCACGTGATGAACCATAGAGGAGGAAGCCTATAAAGTGTTACATCACACCCAGCCACTCCTCTTTCATTGCTGCTTCGCAGCCAGTTAAGTGACATATTTTTCTTCTTAATCGTATATCTAAATGTAATGTGTTTGGAGCGGGCTTTTCCCCTCCTTGTAAAGCGTCCTTTTGGATCACTTTTCATTTATGTAGAGTGGGAGCAGGGGAGCGAGGACTCGCGCTTCCAGTGCAGTCCTCTCTTTATGCCGGTAATAAAGTTGTTTTTCTTTAGTTTTATGATTTTATTACTAGCGCTCTACGTGAGCACGTTGTCGGAGCAGCAGTGCCCCTGTGCGCGCCTCTCCGGATCTTGTCATCTTCTTTTTTCCTGCAGCGCAAAGCCGCGCGTGTGTTTGCCTGCCCCCGGGGAGCCTGTAATTACTCGAGCCCGAGCGCTATATTTGCCGGGCCGAGTCTTGATTTACTTTGCCCCAGGGGGATTTCATTGCTTAGCGCTCGTGCCGGAGCACGCTGCCTTTCATCCATGGATCTTTCACGCTCGTCGAACGCTTCAACAGAGGCTCTGCCTCTTCAAGGAATAAGCGCTGCTGTGCTATTAAATTAACTGTGTTCTTCTCACCGGCTCAGCTCCCCGACTACGCCCCAGTGCCTGGACTCTGGGGTTGAAATAATTACTATTCAGGCTGGGCCTGATTTCAAGGGTTTATTAACCCCTTCACAGGGCAGCTCCCTCCACATCCTAATTGATTGATTTTTCCTGTGCCCTGTTTTTTACTTTAAACAGTTTATACTGCTCCTTTGGACCCCTTTCTGCTGTTCCTCTGTATGGCTGGCTATGATGACCAAGCCAAAGATTTGTACTATCTGGATGATACTGCTGGCTCTTTTGACCAGGACTTAGTATATGCCCTTGACGCAGGAGTGTGTCACTCAGTTAATCAGGCTTTAGCCCAAGCCATTCAGCCCATTAAGCACCATCTCTTGGGTTTGGTGGAGCAACAGGGCTGGTTGGCCCCGGCGGGCGTCCAACCCATTGGGGAATCTTCCCTTTCAACGAACACCCAGGCTGTTAAGCAAACTTTTAACCCGCACGCTGCGGACTTTGAATCCCTTTTAAGAAACATGGCAAGAGAGCGTGACTATAACGCGGGATCGCAAAAGAAAGCTGTTAGTGACCCAGCTTCTTCTTCTTCCTCGGAGCACTCCTCCGAGCAGGGTGATGTTCCCCCGCGTAAACACAAGAAGAAGGCTCATCACCAGGAGGCTCCTACCCCTAAGGTTCTGACTTTTGAACCAGAGGACATCGTGCATCCCAGATCTTCTCTGTGGTTACCACCCCCTGAGGTGGCGTATTAAATGGAAGCCCACATCAGACACAGCTTCGATAAGGATATTCGCTCTAGGCTGAGGTCTGAGTGCTCCAGACCAGATTTCCCCCCCCCAAGGTTACCGAGACCCCCGAGTTAGATCCTACTCTGGTCACATTCCTCAAGAAATCCGCAAAGGACCCGAAAAAGGGTATTAATCGTGCCTGGCGCGGATGCCAGGATAAGCTGTTGGACGTTTCCGGTCCTCTAACTAAGATTCTAGAGTTGGCCTTTCAGGCCAAAGAGTCGGGTGAGCCTATCAACCCGGACATTCTAGTAGGTTGGGCTCAGAGAGCTCCCTGCTTCTTGGGTAATGCCAACTGCGCCATATCTTCGGAACGCCGCAGATCTGTGTTGATGAAGCTAGACCCCAAGTTGGCGGACCTCGCTGCATCTGAATCAGGCCCAGTGGCCCAGGGTTTGCTGTTTGGGTCCCCCTTCATGAAGGAAATTTCCAAGTTTGTTTCCACTTACGCCTGCCTGGACAAGGCACAGGGATCCATCCGGAGAGTGCTACATCCACTTTTTAGAGGGGCCGGACGCTACAGAGGGTGTGCCTTCGGCCACTTTAATCAACAAGGCCCTCATCGTGGCTTCTACCAGCAAGGAAGAGGGGGTTTTCAGGAGTACGACTCCTCCTCTTCTACCTTCTACCCGTCGAGACCAAGATATAGTCAGGGCAGATTCCGCAGGGGGAGATCCAAAGGTCAACAATCTTTCTCCCAAGAGTCAGGAGCCACAGGTGAGCTTGATTGTAAGTTCAGAGATACTGTTGGGGGGCAGAACTCAGAATTTTTTGGAGGCTTGGCTTCTGATCTCTTCAGATGCTTGGGTCTTAAAGACCGTGCAGGGAATCAAGCTAGAATTTTACGAGTCCCCGTATCAACAATGCCTTCCCAGGCAGGTATATTTTTCCCTACAAGAGCACAGTCTCATTTCCACAGAAAATTCGGCTCTAGTAAAGAAGAGTGCCGTTGTCAGGGTTTCTCATCACCCTTCAGGCTTTGTCAGCCCAGTGTTTCTAGTAGACAAGAAGGGTGGCGGTTCTCACCTGGTTCTAAACTTAAAAGACTTCAACGTTTTTTTACTGTATCGTCATTTCAAGATGGAGGGCATCCATTTGCTGAGAGACTATCTCCAAGAGGGAGACTGGTTAGTCCATTTAGATCTAAAGGACGCTTACCTGACCATTCCTATTTTTCCTCCGCATCGGAGATTTCTCCAGTTCTGTTGGGAGACCGATTATTACGAATACAAAGTTCTCCCCTTTGGTCTGTCTTCTGCCCCTTGGTGTTTCACGAAGGTAATGCGCCCAGTCGTGGAATTCCTTCGTTCCCAAGGGGTCAGGTTAATAATTTATTTAGACGACATTCTGATCATGGCCCAGGATCGAGACCTGCTGTTGTCTCATCTAGAAAGTTCGGTGTCTCTGCTTCAGAGTCTGGGTTTTATAATCAATCCCCCAAAATCCATTCTGGTTCCCTCTCATCGGATAGATTTTCTGGGTTTCCAGATAGACTCGATGCAGTCTCTATTGATTCTTCCCCCCGGGAAGATTCATTCGATCAGGAGAGAGCTGAGGTCTCTGTTATCCAAACAGACTGTATCATTGAGAGCAATCGCCCGCATGGTGGGCCTGCTTTCTTCTTCGATTCAGGTGATTTTTCCGGGTCCCTTGCATTACCGAGCCCTTCAACGTTTGAAGATATCTCATCTTCAGAAAGGCCTCCGTTATGCGGATCAGGTTACCCTATAGACAAAGGTGGGGACTGGGAGATTACTGGTCCAGTGCACAGTCTCCCAAAATGAACCTATAATATCAAAACAAGTGCACTGTTCCACAAAGGAGAGAAACAAGAAAAATAATCCAGTTTGGAAGTGGCGAATCTGTACTGAGTATTTTTAGGAGGGCCCTCAAGCACCCATTTGGGTGACAGGTATCATCATCGGGCTTACTCCTCGCCAGACTGGTGCTGCAATGCCTGGCGGGCCACCCAACATTCTGGGTGGCACTCAACCATTGTAAAATTGCTAACAACAAGGGTCTGGGAAAGAAACTGAATCAGAAATGGAGAGTGTAGAAAAAGAGACAAAACTCTAAAATTAGCTCTGAACCTGAGCCACTATTTTAATGTGATAGAAATTGGGTTCAGGCCAAGATTAAAAACAAAAATATTAGAGTGTTACTGGAAATAATGTACCGTTACACTCTATAATCTAGGAAGGTAGTCCACCTAATCCTACATGGTCAACATGTTTCGCGTCTATGTTTGGTCACAAAGTGATCCAGTGACGCTTCTTCAGGACCCACGAAAAAAAGCCTTTGATTATTAAACTACTTCTCCTATGTGTCAGTAATTTATCAAGTGCACATAAAGTCACTTACAGTGTAGAAGACAGAGTATGTCTAAGTCAGTCGGTCAGTATAGTCGCCCTGCATATAATCAAAAAGACACAAAACAGTTAGTGCCAATAGTCAACACAGAAAAAACAGACAAGACTCTAAAATGTAGATTTTCCTAGTAAGTTATGACGGAAAGTCTTAATTTTATTAAAGACACGGAGGCGAATATTATGCGTTCTTTTCATGCTTTAATATTAACAGCAGCAGTCAAGAAACTACAACTCCCATGAAGGTTAGGATTGGACTAACCAATGGGAGCAAAACAGTAACTAAAACTAGACCAATAGGAACTGGCCATAAACCATAGAGAGTACCCTTGACTGCAAGCAGCCCTCTTTTCTTGAACGAGCAAGTCAAATAGTGTCATTAAACAAAGGGTAAATAAGACCAATTATTGCAAAAGCCAACAAAATGGAGAAAAAGTCTTGTAGCAAAGTGAAGAGTCGAAAGGATGATGGGTGAGGAAACTGAGCCTGGAACAGTTGAGATGACGTCTCTGGAGGCCTCTTCATGAAGAAGGAACTGATTGAACTGGCGGCGTTATCCGGAAGCTGGAGGCAACGCTGGAGTCGCTGGGAGGGAAAGAAAAAAGTACAATTAATAGAAGTACTGTGGTGGGATAATATTCGCCCTCCGTGTCTTTAATAAAATTAAGACTTTCCGTCATAACTTACTAGGAAAATCTACATTTTATGACAAGACCGGAGGCTCTATTATGCGCGTTTAAAGCTTATCAATAACTAGGGAAGAAGCAGTTCTAACAGGTTTACAATAGAAGGTTTTGAAAACATTATCGTTTGACCAATCTGCTGACCTGAGAATGTCCTCCAAGCTAGACCCAAGGGCGAAAGCTTTGGAGGCCATAGCTCCTCTGGAAGAATGTGCTCCAAACACAGAAATATCAATACCAGCCAAGGACATAATCATTTTAATCCAGCGGGCCAGAGTTGCCGAAGTCACTGGACCATGAGGTTTTCGGAAGGAGATCAGTAATTGAGTGGAAGAGGACTTTCTCAGGACAGCAGTTCTATTTTCATATTCTTTTAAACAAAGACCCACACACAACTTAGGTTTGTCAGGAAAGAAGGGATAGAAAACGGAGTGTAAATTAGTTTTGGTGCGTTTGGAAATGTGAAATAGAACCCCAGAAGGCAAGAATTGACGGGCAGAAACATCTAAGGACCTAACGTCCGAAGTCCTTTTAATAGAAATTAAGCAAAGCAGCATAGTAAGCTTGGCGGAGAGCATCTTAAGAGAAAGACTTTGATTATCCGGCCAGGAAAGAAAAAGGTTTAACACGAG
The DNA here is from genome assembly GCF_031143425.1 of Pleurodeles waltl. Taxonomy (NCBI): domain Eukaryota; kingdom Metazoa; phylum Chordata; class Amphibia; order Caudata; family Salamandridae; genus Pleurodeles; species Pleurodeles waltl. Next base: position 666,604,098 of record NC_090438.1, read on the forward strand.
GGAAACGTCCCATATATACGAGTACTTGGGCGAGGGGGTTTTGGAGAGTTTGACTCCTTTGAGCAGACGACAGATCAGTGGATGGGACCCGACCGGATTACCATCAATGTTTTCGTGGTTCATGGAAATAGCTGATTTGTAAAGGTTGATAGTGCGATAAGCCTTACCTAGGCCTGCCTGGGCGGCTAGGAAATTAATAATGAGGTTCAGATCTGCTGAAAAGGGATTGGAACATTTTCCCAAACACCAGCTTGTCCAAAGAGCCCAGGCTGATTTATAGGCTCGCCTGGTACCGGGCGCCCATGCGTTATTAATGAACTCTGAAGCTTCTGCCGAAATAGAATGGGTCTGTCGGGCAGACCGGAAATGAGCCAGGCCGAGATGGTTAGAGAGTGGTCGAGTATGAGATTGTGAGGGCGACCAAAAGGATCTAGAATGATGGACGGGAAAGTCGGAAGTAAGATGGGAAAGTCCACCGTTAACTCTAGAAGAGGAGGAAACCAAACTTGGGCTTGCCAAAAGGGAGCTAACAGAACAATGGAAGCCTTCTGACGTCTGACCTGGTTCAGGACGCTGTTGATGAGGATAAATGGAGGGAAGGCATAGTTGAGGGAACCGGACCAGTCTTGTAGGAAGGCGTCCGTGGCTAACGCTAGAGGGTCCGGGCGCCAGCTGAAGAAGAGAGGAAGCTGGGTGTTGAGTCTGGACGCAAATAGATCTACGTGGAAAGGACCCCATTTGCGTTCTATCTGATAAAAGACCGACTGATGTAATTTCCAATCGCTGGAATCCGAGAGGTGACGGGAATACCAGTCTGCATTGGAATTTAGCGAACCCGGAAGATATTCCGCTAGTAGAGAGAATTTGTGGGACAGGCAAAATTCCCAGAGGCTCTTGGCCAGAAGGGCCAGGGGTTTGGATCTGGTGCCCCCTAAATGGTTTATGTAACGCACGGCTGAGATGTTGTCCATACGGAGCAGAATGGAGCAGCGTGCTCTGTTTTTTGTGAAGCTTTTGACTGCAATGGAGCCTGCAAGAAGCTCTAAACAGTTTATGTGCAATCTGGACTCCTCTGCGGACCATATACCGCCAGTCGATATTGACCCACAGCGGGCGCCCCAGCCCGTGAGACTTGCATCTGATTCTAACACAAGATCGGGCACAGAGGGGAAGATAGATCTGCCGTTCCAAGCCTCTAAATGGGATATCCACCATTGAATTTCCAGCTGGGATTCCTGGTCTAGAGAGACAAGGTCGGAAAAGGCAAGACCTCGGCGAAGATGAAGAATTTTGAGGCGTTGGAGGGCACGGTAATGAAGGGGTCCCGGAAAGATGGCCTGGATAGAGGACGAAAGGAGGCCGACTATCCTTGCGAGAGCCCTGAGAGAAATAGTATCTTTTTGAAGGGTTAAAATTAGTTCCTTTTTTATTGCGGAAATTTTGGAACGAGGCAGGAAAAGAGCCGCAGAAACTGAATCGATTTGGAAGCCCAGAAAGTCTATTTGTTGACAAGGCAGGAGAACTGACTTCTCGTAATTTATTAGGAAACCAAGATCTGACAGGAGAGTGGATGTAAGCCGGAGATGGTTCAGTAAAGAGGATTTGCTCTGATGCATGATCAGAATGTCGTCTAGGTAGATAATAAGTCTGATGCCTAGAGAGCGAAGGAAGGTAACGACTGGTTTCAATAGTTTTGTGAAGCACCAGGGTGCTGAAGATAAACCGAACGGGAGAGAGGAAAACTGATAAGTTTTTGAGCCCCAGAGGAATTGCAGAAACTTCCGGTGTGACGGATGAATGGGAATGGTAAGGTATGCATCCTGTAAGTCTAATCTGACTAACCAATCGAATTGGAGCAAAATGTCCCTGAGATGGATAATGGTCTCCATCTTGAAGTGTCGATAGACGACAAATTGGTTGAACGATCGCAGGTTGATGACCGGCCTTAACTTTTTGTTCTTTTTGTGAACGAGAAAAATGGAGCTGATGAACCCGGAAGGGTCTGGAGAACAACGGTGAATGGCGCCCTTTTCTAAGAGCGATTGAATCTCTGAGGATATTAGAGAGGACATTTCTAGAGAAAACTTTGGAAAAGGAGGAAGGCAGAGTTGGACGGGAGGAGAAAGGAATTCGATCTGGTATCCCAGGACTGTAGAAAGAACCCAAGGGTCTGTAGAAATTGACTTCCATTTCGGAAGAAAGAAACGAAGACGCCCTCCTACGGGAGGGCCAGAAGGTAGGCTTACCTGAATTAATGGCCGGTCTGGAGAAACGTTGGCCACGGTTGCGAAACCCTCTAGATCGTTGCGGGTAGAATTGGGGTTTGAACTCGTGGTAATATGAGTTGAAGGAGGAATTGGTGGATCCTCTAGAGCCTTGATTCCTGTATGAGCGGCCGGTAAAGCGGCTCCTACCTCTACCGGCCCGGGAAAAAACACGCTGGTTGAAGACCTTTTTGAGGTTCTGTTGGGCTTTGTCCAGAGAAGAGAATGTGGACACAAAACGGCTGACGTCCTTGATGAAATTGTCGCCGAAGAGTTTTCCTTCAGCTTGAATGCCAGGATCTCGAGAGGCGAAGTTGGCTAGCTTAGGATCCATTTTGAGAAGAAGGCCCTTACGCCTTTCATGAATAATAGCAGCGTTAGCATTGCCCAGGAAACAAAAGGCTCTTTGAATCCAAAGAGAAAGGTCCAAGGGATCAATAGGAGAGTCATCCAACCTGGCAGATTCGGCTAGATCGAAAATTCTTGCCAGAGGTCCCACCACATCCAGGAGCTTGTCCTGGCACGTGGTCCAGGCCTTATCCACTCCTTTGCGAGGGTCCTTACCAAACTTAGTAAAGAAAGTAATAAGAGAGTCATCAATAATAGGAGTTGCAGTAATATTACAATTTAAAGACGGTCTGGGGCATTCAGATTTCAATTTGGATCTTGTCTGTTTATCCAGAGGGAGACGTAAACGGGAGGCAATGTAATCTCCTACATGGTCCAAAGGGAGCCATTCCGTCGAGTTCGGGTGGTGTATGAGGGATGGGTCGAACATAGGGACACCCTCCGAGTCGACAACACTAGAAGAGGGGTCAGCAACCGAAATTTTTCTACGTTTGGGGGAAGGGGAAGAAGGAGAAACACCCTCCTCAGGAGTATCAGACTGGGATAAGACATCCATGTCCTCGTCATCTGTGTCCCAAATTTTTGAGATTACAATCTTTTTAGGCGCGATAATATGTTTTAATTTAGCTCTGCATTTGGATTGAGAAGCTGGGTTTTTTGAAGGAATCCCCTCCTTAGAAGGAGGCCTGGGAGGAACCAAGTCCTCAGTCTGGCGTGAGGGAACCTCACTTTCTGTTTGTGCGCCTTTGCTCAATTTAGAAGAAAAAAGCTTTCGTTTTCTGCTTTCCCCCGCAGAATGGGCCATAGATTTGGACACCATGGACAGAACAGAGTTTTCAATGTTCTTTGACATCTTGTCCATAGAAGCCTTCATGGCTTGTTTGACAGAGGACTGGATAAATGTATTAAGATCCTGTGAAAAGGATCCCTCATCCTCCTCAGAGGCAGACCTGGAAGGGGAACTCCCCAAATCCATAATAATAAGAAAATGTGCCAAAACTCAGTAAAAATACAGCTAAAACTGTGGGCAAGAAAGCGCCCTCAAGAAAATGGCAATAATGGGGTTAATAGAATTAATAGGAGCAACACGCTCCACTGGCTGAAAAATGGCTCCTCCCCTGGGCGGGGATTAAACTTTGCCGAAACACGGGGAAGAACGAAGAACCGCTAAGGAGTGGTCATGAGATTCTCCAGACTAAGCTGGAGGCGCGCGAAGGGGAAAAGGAAGAGTCTGACCGCTGTCGGAGCCGGCCGCACGGACGAGAGCTGCGGTCTGGAAACAGTAAGATTCTTGTCAGGCAACGCGCAGATGAACGCGCTGAGGCAACGAAGAAAGAGCGCAATAGAACGCTCAAACCGGCGCGCGGCAACGCGACGGTTTAAGCCCGGGGGCTGAAACGAAAAAGTAAAAAGGCGGAATAACGGGTGCAAAGCGGTAGAAAACTAAATTATAAGCCACATTTAGAATGGTGACAGTAAAATATACAAACTCAAAAGGATAAGGAACAGTAACATAGAATAAACAAAGTAGTAAATATCAGGACGACCAAAGAGAGTACTTATCTTGACTGCGAGCAGCAAGAAAAGAGGGCTGCTTGCAGTCAAGGGTACTCTCTATGGTTTATGGCCAGTTCCTATTGGTCTAGTTTTAGTTACTGTTTTGCTCCCATTGGTTAGTCCAATCCTAACCTTCATGGGAGTTGTAGTTTCTTGACTGCTGCTGTTAATATTAAAGCATGAAAAGAACGCATAATAGAGCCTCCGGTCTTGTCATAAAATTAGCTCTGAACCTGAGCCACTATTTTAATGTGATAGAAATTGGGTTCAGGCCAAGATTAAAAACAAAAATATTAATAGAATTGAAAAATTCTTAGCGCGACTGCTAGAATTGTTTTTACTCCACACATCAACACAACTAACATAATAGCAACACACAAACACAATGACATCTCAATTAATCACAAAACGCAACACCACAATGCAATACAGCAACACATCACGCTATTAACACAGAAACACAGCTGAACATACCACAACTGCACAAATCACAGTTGCTGTGTTACGATTGTGTTGAATTGTGCTGCAGTTTTACACTGGTGCATTATTGTGCTGTGTGGGTATGTTTTGTTATATTTTTTCTAGTGCTAAATTCATGTGTTTGTGTTGGAAATGTGTGTGATTATGTTGTTCCATTTTAGCTGGGTGTTATTCTGGTGTTTTGCTATTTAAATGTTGGGGGGGGGGGGTTGGGGCCCCTCAAATGCCAAAACGCATGCATGCACGAAGCACTCTGACATTTATCAACAATGGCACATAATAAGGCCAAGCTAAGTGTTTAGTGTTTCTTACTCAAACATGCAGTTCTCAGAGGTGAGATTCAGGCAGAACGGGTAAATTGGCTCCTCCCGAATCCAACAGCGTGACGTTTCAAGAAACACAGCAAAACAATAGTACATAAAATATCGCTTTTAGATCTGATAAGATCTTTATCCCTTAAGAAAATTGGATCAGGTGGTAGGTGTGGGTTTCTTTGAGGATAACATTTACCATTATGTTATTTGTATGAAGCATAAAGTGCCCAGAATATGACATTTGCCATTAAAATGTAAAGCTCAGACCACTAATATAATGTATTTTGGAAAGCTTCGCTTGGAGTGAGTCAAAATTAGTTTGAGAGGTCCAATGCTAATTTCCTTTTCCCTAACAAGTAACACGATGTGCCAGTTTTCTGTGTAAAGCAAGATTTAAATAAAAATTCAGTAAGATTAGAAACTCAAAAAAACATTCCGAGCCAGCCAGGAGTCGAACCTAGAATCTTCTGATCCGTAGTCAGACGCGTTATCCATTGCGCCACTGGCCCTATGAGCCTCAATCCTGCGTACTAACCCTAAGACTGGAAAACAGACAACTACAGGCCACTTATTCTTTAATAAATGATCTTCGCGAAGCATTTTAATCACCACTGATCGAAATAAAACCACCTAATATCACACAGATGTTTTAAGTCTGTTGCTGGGTGCGGGGAGGAGTCACTGATGCTAGTACTCCAGGGGTGGGAGGTTTCTCTCTCGTTAACACTCAGTTTGTGCTTTTCCGACAGACCCCAAAATTGGACGCCTGCCCAAGAGAAATAATTAGCACCTAGATAAAAATGTAGGACATTAGTCGCCTACGGGTATCGGCTTCAAACTGTTTTTATTACGTGTGGCACATCAACCTCGATGTCCGCAGTTCCCGCTTTTCATTACATTAGTATCTAGAACAATCTCTTATTATGTAGTGTAGAAACAGAAGCCCCGTGTGTACGCGGAGATTGTAGTCAGTTCACAGCGCAGAGCAAGTAACATTCACTGCACCTCTCACTACTGAAATAACAGTGTTTTCATGGGATATAGTCTGTCTTTACTTTCTACCATGTGGCGAGAAATCGACGCCACTGGCGGTCATCTTGGAGTGGAACAGGTGTCTTCCAAACTCATAATACTGAGCGGGCATGCGCCATTCAATGAGGAACTTCCGCCAATGTACCTGAAGCAATAACGGAGTATGATGTCCGATTGATTCGTTATAAGTCGTATGTAGGCCACAGAGTCATATTAAATCAGTCTAAAATGGCGCCCCTGTATTACAGTTTCGATGCTAAAGTATGTTTATGTATGACAGCACCTGGATTCTATGGCAGGAGCGGAGGCTCGGATTCTATGTCAGGAACGGAGGCTTCGGATTATGCTTCTCTTCCTTTACTGAATGAAAACACAGCAGCCAAAGAGTTAAAACATTAAAACTACAACTCCCATAAACATTTGTAGTCCAGACTGCCCAATCCCAGGCAAGCCTCAGCTATAAGTGTCACCATAACAACAGAATTTCCTCTTTATTTGCTGCTGCACAGCCGAAGTTAAGTCCCATTTTTTCTCTACATTAATTTGTAAGTTATTGTAATTTAATTGCGGTTACCGGCCTGTGGAGCGGGAGCGGGGCTGAACGGCGCCAGAATAGGTGGCGGTTTTCTTAACCACTCGCCTTTGATGTTCAACGCGCGGTCAGAGGCTTGTTTAACGGCCTCCGATCGCGCGCCGCATGTGTCACTGTTTTATGCCGGCGCGCGGGGTTTTCCTTTCAGGTTCCCGCGGCACGGGTTCAGTGGAGGATTACCGGTCTCCTTGGAGACCGGGCGGGCGCTGGCTACTAGAAGAGAGCAGTCCGCTCTCTGTTTCTAGCTTTTGCCTCCTCACGCCGGCACGAGTCGGAGCTGGAGTTTTCCTTCAGTTCCCGGCTCGTGCTGATCGCAAGTGGAGATTAAAAGCGCGATTTGCCCCCAGAACGCCAGACGGGCGAATAAACGCTGCAGGCTTGGTCTAGGAGGTCAGCAGGTGCTCCCTCCACTGGATTTGGCCGAGTTAAGAGCTATTTTTAGACTCTTCATATAAACTGGTGATTTACCTGCCGGGGTTTCCTCCCCCCTTGAACTCTGTCTGTCTCCTACCATGGCTTATTTTGCTGGGGAGGAAGAGTACTAGCAGGAGGAGGTTGAGGCTCCTGTACCTGAACAGTTAGAGGAGAGATTGGTCCAGGCTCTTGGGCAACATGTTCAGGATTCTGTTAACCAGGGCTTAATTAAGGCCCTGAAACCTTTTACTGTACCTTTGGTCCGATATGGACGGAGAGAATTGATAGGGCTTATTCCCACGGGATCAGGGGCCAGAGAGCCTTCCCCCAGAGAGGCTGGTTTGTCCTCTTAAGGGTTTTTTGAATCCGCTCTCTTCAGCAGAGATTCTGGCCCAAATGGCATCAGCAGTGATCAATGATCACGAATATAGCTCTAACCTTCAACCACCGTCTGAAAATTTAATTTTCCCCTCGGGGACACCTAGAGAATTTTCACAGTCATCTGATTCCGACGCAGATTCAGATATCTCTGAGCCCAAAATAGGGGGCAAGCACAAACGGAAAGTCAAACATTCTGCGGACGAAGTTACTCCTCATGGGAACTTGCTTTTTTAACCAGAGAACATTGTTCATCCCAGATCCACGGACTGGGTGCCTTGTGCTGAGGTGGCCCATTACGTGCAAGATAGGTTGCGCAAGGGCTTCGATAAAGATGTTCGTAGCACTCTTCGATCGGAATGTCCCCGACCCTCTCTGCAGGGCAAAGTGGCTGATACTCCAGAGCTGGATCCCAGTGTGGCAACCTTCTGAAAAAAGTTTACTAAAGACCCCAGAAAAGGCCTTGACTGTGCCTGGAAGGGGTGTCAGGATAAGATGTTGGATCTGTCCGGCCCCATTACTAAAATACTTGAGTTGGCAGTTCAGGCTAAAGAGACTAACACTATTCTTGACCCTCTAACTGTAATGGAATGGGCCCAAAGAGCCATTTGCCTCCTTGGAAACGCGAACTGCGCCATGTCTACTGAGCGCAGGAAATCGTTCCTTATGCGAATCGATCCAAAATTGGCGGAACTTGCTCCCTCTGAGCCGGGCCCCTTGGCCAATGGTCTCCTTTTCGGGGAGAAATTTGTTAAAGATCTAGGCAAATATGTCTCTACGTTCACGGCCCTTGACAAGGCCCAATCTTCCATGAAACGGATGTTCACAGGGGGCCTTTTTACCAGGGCCGGACGTTACAGAGGTCGAGCGTCAGGCCGTGGTTTCCAGCAGACCTCCCCCAGTTACACCCCCAGAGGTCAAGGATACTATCAATCCTCCGGATTCTACCCTTCCAGAGGTAGAAGAGGCCACGGCTTCAGAGGACGAGGAGCCGATCGCTCTCAAGACTCCAATAACTCAGGTGAGAATTATTCATTTTTCTGAAGTAATTCTTGGGGGAAGATTGGAGCGTCACGCTCAAGCATGGGCCCGTATCTCTCAAGACTCTTGGGTTCTTCAGACAGTCAGGGGCTACAGGTTAGACTTTTACTCCAGACCAGTCCAGAGTCAACCCCCTCCTCCTCTCCATTCTTCCCTAGCAGAAAGCAGTTTTATAGACGCAGAAATTGGCAGTCTCCTCCTCCAAGAGGCGATTGTTCCCTCGGTACCCCAGTTAAACGGTTTTGTCAGTACAATTTTTCTTGTTCCAATGAAAGAAAAAGGTTTCCGCCTAGTGATGAATCTGAGAGACTTCAACCAATGGATAGTCTACCGTCATTTCAAGATGGAGGGTATCCACATGTTACGCGATCTCCTTCAAGAAAAAGATTGGTTAGTGCGTTTAGACCTAAGAGACGCTTATCTATCAGTCCCAATTTACGCCCGCATCGGCACTTTCTTCAGTTCCAATGGAGGCACCAATGGTTCGAGTTCAAAGTCTTCCCCTTTGGCCTTTCATCAGCCCCATAGTGCTTCACGAAACTTCTTCGCCTGGTGGCCAAGTTTCTTCGAGAACGAGGCGTTCGCCTCATTATTTATCTCGACAATCTTTTGATCATGGCTCAGTACAGGGAGTTAGTCCTGAGGCATCTCTCGTGGACAATTCAGATCCTTCAAGACATAGGTTTCTTAATCAACAGCGAGAAGTCTGTGATATCTCCAACGCAATGTATAGAATTCTTAGGTTTTCAAGTAGATTCAGTTCTAGCGCAGCTGCGGTTAACCCTGGCAAAGCGGACTGCTATCAAGAAAGAGTTACGGAAAGCTCTTGCCTCTCCGACTATATCCTTGCGGATTTTAGCCCGGTTGGTGGGGCTTCTGGCCTCCTCCATCCAGGCGATTTTTCCAGGCCCATTACATTACAGAGCCCTTCAACGTCTCAAGATTTTGCATTTGCGCAGGAGACTGTCCTATGCGGACCAGATTCCACTTTCGGAGGAAGCCAAGACGGAGATCATTTGGTGGCTGACTCACATGGAAGCATGAAATGGCAGAACCATTGTCGCCTCCTTGCCGGAGATGGTCATAGAGTCGGATGCCAGCCGTTGGGGCTGGGGACCTCGTTGTGGCTCGGTGGAGATGGGGGGACGGTGGTCCTCGGAGGAGTTGAGACTTCATATCAATTGTCTGGAGCTCCTAGCGGGGTCCTTTGCGATCCGGTCGCTGTCCCCCAACAAAGCCAGTTGTTGCATTCTTTTGAGAATGGACAATATCTCAGCGGTGAGATACATCAATCGGCTGGGGGGACCAGATCTCATCTGCAGGCGGAGATAGCCAGAGAGTTTTGGCACTTTTGCCTTCAGAATCAGATTCATGTGATAGCAGAGTACCTTCTGGGACGCTCCAACGTTGTAGCGGACTGGAATTCACACTTCTTGAAAGACAGCAGCGATTGGATGCTGCACAGAAAGATTTTTCAGAACCTCTCAAAGAGATGGGGTCCCTGTGTGACAGATTTGTTCGCATCCCGGCTCAATGCTCAACTGCAAAACATTTACAGTTGGAGACCGGATCCGTTGGCAATGGGAACAGACGCTTTTCTTCAAGATTGGTCGCAACATCTTCTCTATGCTTTACCCCCCTTTTCAATGATTCAGAGGGTCCTTGCTCAAGTAAAGAGGCAATTGTCCGACATCATTTTAGTGACACCTCTTTGGAAAGCTCAGGCTTGGTTTCCGGTAGCGATGTCACTAACGTGTGCACCTCCAGTGCTTCTGACATTGTTCCCGTCTCTTCTTCTGGACCCCTTGGGGGCCCCTCACCCGCTGGTGATCCAGAATCAACTGAGTCTAATGGCGTGGAGACTTTCAGGAGACGCTGGCAAGTGCCGGGAGTTTCAGGGGAAGCTTTGTTCTTTTTGTCCCAATCTTGGGCTCCTTCCACCCACAAGCGATACGAGGCATCCTGGAAGAGATGGATGGGTTGGTGCAGTGAGCGGAGTATTGATCCCTTGGGGGCCCAAATTTCCATGATTGCTAATTTTCTCTCTGAGCTGGCCTCGCAGGGTCTCGCTTACAGGACGGTTAATAGCTTTAGGTCTGCTATTTCGGCGGGTCATCCCCATGTGGATGGTAGGCCTGTGGGCGAGCATCCTTTGATTTCTAAGATTCTTCAGGGTATTCGGATGGTTAACCCCCCTCAGACTCGATATTCGGTTTTGTGGGATGTTATTATTGTTCTTAATTTTCTTAAGACTTGGCCGTGTAACGACGACTTGTCGCGTAAACAACTGTCTGCTAAATTAACGGTTCTGTTATGCCTTATCTCGTGCAGGCGGGTTTCGGATGTTAAAGCCCTGGATTTGACAGGTAGAGTATTCACTCCTACGGGAGTGTCTTTCTCAATTTTAAAACGTACAAAAACTGCATCCAAATGTATTTCTTACCCTGCCTTTCCGCATAATCAAAAGTTGTGTGTAGTACAGTGTTTGAAAGCGTATGAGAGTTGTACGAGAGAATCTCGCAGAGATTCAGGAGGTCAACTGTTGGTCTCGTTGCAAAAGCCTTACGGACCTGTCTCTGCTGCCACTTTGGCCAGGTGGGTTAAGTGGTTGTTGGGAGAAGCAGGCATTGATACCTCTATGTTTGGAGCTCACTCCATTCGGGGAGCTATGGCTTCCAAATCATTTGGAGCAGGTTCCAGACTGGAAGACATTATGGCAGCAGTGGATTGGTCCTCGGACAATACGTTTAAAGTCTTTTATCATAAGCCTATTGTTGACATAGCTTCTACAGTGGTAAATCAGCTTTAAACTAGCATAATCCTCACCTCCGTTCCTGACATAGAATAAAAAATGTTCTAGCTAACGCGTCAAGAATTTTCAATTCTATTAAGGTCACGGAGGCGAGGATTATCCCACCCATAAAAGATTACAAGTTAGTAATAATAACTAAAATGATTGCGTTCAATTGCATATTGTAACAATAATATATGTTTAATGTATTCCCCCCCCCCTTGAGACTTTTGGTTTTCCAAGAGCACTACTGGTTTGTTCTTTTTCTTTAGGTGCAGTTGCTAAAGGCGAATGAGTACCTTTCATCCTGGAGGTCGGAGTGCTATTGCCTGGAGGTTTTAGTTTTCATCTTCATGTTCCGCTGCGAGTTTTAGGACCGGAAGTTGGTTTGTCTTCGCAAAGAAAGAGGCAGTTCTGTTGTTATGGTGACACTTATAGCTGAGGCTTGCCTGGGATTGGGCAGCCTGGACTACAAATGTTTATGGGAGTTGTAGTTTTAATGTTTTAACTCTTTGGCTGCTGTGTTTTCATTCAGTAAAGGAAGAGAAGCATAATCCTCGCCTCCGTGTCCTTAATAGAATTGAAAAATGTTGACGCGTTAGCTAGAACATTTTTTATTATGCTTCTCTTTCTTTACTACTCAAATTTCAGCAGCCAGTCAACATACAGAAAAAAGTTAACTACATTTCCCATCATGCTTTACACGACATATCCACCAATCATCAGCTCCCTGACCCTATTAGAGTCCATAACACTTAGGAGAACCCCTCTTTCTTTGTTGCTCTTCGGTAAAATAAGTACTAATTTTTCGTATCCTTTTATACTTGTTCTCGTTAGTGGGATTCCTGTATTGGGGATTTTGGTTTTGGCGGCGCGTGTGCTTGGTTGCCGCAGCACCCTTTGTAAACTATTTTCTTGCCCCTTTGTTCATTTCTTCAGGTTTTTCGATCCCGGGTGGGGTTCCGCGTATCTTACAGGTGAGTTTGCTTTCTTGGGCTACTGTTGGTTTCCCCGGCCCTTTGGGGCCCCTGCTAGGTATTTTAGTTCGTGCTTCTACACATGACCAGTGCCTTCCCTGGAGCGGCCGGGTCAGAAAGCGGAGTCGGAGCGCGTAGCCCAAATCCTACTAGATATATTATTTGGGCTGCGCGCATTCCATTGTCAGTTTCTCCTCCTCCCAGACATTGACAGCACGTCAGAATCGGGCGTTTTTCACATTCCTGAGGTGCCTGTCATCGGTGTAGAGACCTGGCTCTGGCTGAAATAACGCCTGCATTCCTAGCAGGGTGCACGCCTTCTGGAAAGTTCATTTTCACGGATTTAGGCTCTCCTTGAAGCCCTCAGAGATTATTTGGGGGGCTGCAATAATTTTTATACAGGCTGAGGAGCCCAGTTAGGAATTTTTTCCTATTGCACCTGGGGTGGCTCCCCCCTTGTTGTGTCCAGTGTCCGACTGGTTTGATATTTGCCTGTTCGCAGTGCATTGGGTTACGATGACCGAGTGGCTGCCTTTTGAGGAGGAGGAGTTTGGGCAAGGCTATGAAGAGGCCCTGGGTCCTCAGTTGGGAGAAGGCTTGTCTGAGGGTATTAATGCCTCAGTGCAACAGTCTCTTATCAGGGCTTTGGCGGTTTCCGTACCGCAAAAAGTCAACCAAGCTGTTTTGGCAGCTTTGAAGCCCCTCACTCAGCAATTTGCATGCTTTGTCAAGAAACAGGGGTTGGTTCCCTTGACAGATGACAAGTTGGCGGACGAAGGCCCTTCTGTTGCGGCTAAACCGAAACCTCAAACCATTTTGTGACCTCATGATGGAGCCATGTCGGCTTTGACCCAGTCTTCTTCAGACCATGTGTATTGCTCCCTTCCGTCTTCTTCCAAAGGATCTCCCCTTGAGGCTGAAGTTTCGTCTGTTTTAGATTCAGCCGCTTCCAACTCCTCTCATTCTAGTAGCTCCTTGCGTAAACTCAAGAGGGCTAGGAAGTCGGGTTCTTCTCATGCCAAGGAAAGGCCAAAGTCTCCTTCCAATCCGTTTCAGTTTAACCTGGAAGATATTAATCATCCTCGCTCTGCGGATTGGGCCCCGGCACAGGCTGTGGCGGATTATCTCCATGATAAGTTAAGGAAGGGCTTCGACAAGGAGGTACGGAATAGGTTGCGGGCTGAGTGCCCTAGGCCAGAAATTCAGTACAAGGTGGCAGAGACACCAGACATTGATCCCAGCATGCTTACTTTCCTTAAGAAATTCACCAAGGACCCCCAAAAAGGCATTGACAGGGCTTGGCGCTCGTGTCAAGATAAACTTTTGGACCTTTCAGGTCCTTTGGCCAAGATCTTGGAAATGGCCTTAAGAGCTAAAGAGACTGGCGTTCCAATTGATCCTCATACTCTGGCAGAGTGGACGCAGAGGGCGATCTGTTTGTTAGGAAATGCTAACTGCGCCATATCAACAGAAAGACGCAAGTGTCTCCTCATGAGAATTGATTCTACCTTGACGAAGTTAGCGGCTGTGGATGCGGGTCCCCTGGCGGAAGGTCGTCTTTTTGGCGACAAGTTTGTCAAAGACATGGCCAAGTATGTGACCACTTTTACTAACCTGGATAAGGCGAAGGCGAACTTGAAAACGGTTTTCCATTTGGGCCCTTTTAGATGGGCCGGGCGAGGCAGGGGGCTGCTCGTCAGGCCGTTCGAAATTCCAAGGCTCCCAGCGAGGCTCTTTCAGTAGAGGCCAGTACTATGCCAGAGGAGGTGCTTTCTTCCCCTCCGACTCCCGTTTCCTTCATCGGCGTGGACATCAAGGTGGTTCAAGAACCAACATCCAGTCAAGTTTGTCTGCAGGTGAGACTTCAAGATTGTTGTCTCATTCAGTTGGGGGGTCGTGTGCAGTATTTCCTCCACAACTGGTATCGCGTGATTCAGGATGCATGGGTGTTGCAGACTGTTCAGGGTTTCCATTTGGAGTTCTTTCAGACTCCGCAGCAGGAGAGTATTCCTTCTCCTCTCAATTTTTCCCTACAAGACGCCAGCGTGATCGATTCCGAGTTTCACGATTTGTTCCAGAAAAGAGCAATTGCTTTCTGCGAACCCCATCCTTCCGGATTCTGCAGCAACATCTTTCTGGTACAAAAAAGAGGAGGAGGGCATCGGTTGGTTTTAAACCTCCGAGAATTCAACTCATTCATTGTCTACCGGCATTTCAAAATGGAGGGTCTTCATCTGTTACCAGATCTTCTTCAGACGAGAGACTGGTTGATGCGACTAGATCTCAAAGGTGCATATCTGATGGTTCCCATTAGGCGCCCTCAATGGCATTTTCTTCAGTTCAGGTGGAGGGGCAGTTGGATGGAGTATTTGGTCCTGCCCTTCGGGCTCTCCTCGGCGCCTTGGTGCTTCACCAAACTGCTCAAGCCGGTGGTTGCACACCGGAGGGAGAACGGGATCCGCTTGATCATATATCTAGACGATATTCTGATCATGGCGAAATCCCAGGAGCTGCTCAAGCAACACAGGCTCACGACCATCTCCCTTCTTCAGGATCTAGGTTTTGTCATAAACGAAAAGAAATTGATCCTTATGCCTTCCAGGACTGTAGAATTCTTAGGTTTTGTGATTGATTCAGAGAGGTCACTATTGGTCCTTCCCAAGGCCAAGCTTCTGGACTTCAAGAAGGAGCTTCAGGTGGCATTAGCTAAAACCTCTTTGTCCCTGAGGAAAATCACTTGGATTGTGGGGCGGCTGACCTCTTCAATTCAGGCGATTTTTCCAGGCCCCCTCCACTACAGAGTGTTACAAAGACTCAAGATCCGCCATCTTCAGAAAGGCTTGACCTATTCGGATTTGGTTCCTCTGACAGACGAAGTTCGCTCGGAGCTCAACTGGTGGTTGACGCAGGTCGACGCGTGGAATGGCAGGGCTATATTCAGCTCCCAGCTGGAGACGGTGATAGAATCAGATGCCTGCCTTTGGGGCTGGGGAGCGAGATACGGGGACATCTCGACAGGGGGGATATGGTCTCCGCAGGAACTTCAGTTGCACATCAATTGCCTGGAGTTATTAGCAGGTTCTTTTGCAATAAGGACTGCATCGCCCAGAAGGTTTTGTTTTCCATTCTTTTGCAAATGGACAATATCACAGCAGTCAGGTATATCAACAAATTGGGGGGCAGCAGGTCGCCTGTCCTGGCCGAGATTGCCAAATATTTTTGGCATTACTGTTTGAAACACAGACTTCTGGTGACGGCGGAATATCTTCCAGGTCAGATCAATGTGGTAGCGGATTGGAATTACAGGTACCTCAGGGATTACAGTGACTGGAAGCTTCTGCCTCAATTATTGCTTTTGACTCAGCAATTGTGGGGCCTGTGCGAGATAGATCTTTTTGCCTCACGTCAGAACAAGCAGATAGAGGATTTTTTTCAGTTGGAGGCTAGATCCGTTGGCGAGGGCCACGGACGATTTCCTTCAGGATTGGGCCGGGTCTCTCAATTATGCCTTTCCCCCCTTTGCCATGATCCAGAGGGTAGCGACTCAGATCAAGCGGCAGAGAGCAGAGGTAATCCTGATCACTGCAATTTGGAGAGCTCAGCCTCGGTTCCCGTTACTGCTGGAACTGGCATACGATTTTCCTCTATATCTTCCTTGGTCTCCAGACATGCTTCTGTGTCCGCTGGCCGAAAAGCATCCTCTAGTACTGGAGAGGCAGTTGCAGCTGATGGCTTGGAGGCTTTCAGGCAACAGTGGCACTTGCCAGGCATTTCGCAATCGGCTGAAAGATTTATCAATAGGGCTCGGGCGCCCTCCACTAGGAAGAGGTATTTCTCCACTTGGAGAGTCTGGAGGAGTTGGTGCCTGGAACGTCATTTGGATCCCATGGCAACCAGGATTGTCCAAATCGTGAATCTTTTGTCGCTGAAAGCTGAAAAAGGATTGTCGTACAGGTCAGTAAATAACTTTCAGTCAGCCATTTCTACAGGCCATGTCCAGGTCGATGGCACTCCAGTAGGCATGCATCCTGTGGTGACTAAGCTTCTGAGGGGTGTGAGGGTTTCCAATCCTCCTTCTCCCAAGTATACCTTCCTTTGGGTCGTGAACTTAGTTCTTAACTTGTTTGAGAGATGGCCTGATAATTCAGGTTTGTCTAGGAAGCAATTGTCAGCCAAGTTAGCAATGCTATTATTCTTGGCGGCTTGTCGAAGGTCTTCGGACGTGAAGGCCTTGGATCCTGCAGGTAGAGTTTTTACACCGGAGGGTGTTTCTTTTTCGATCTTTAGAAGGACTGACTAAGACAATGTTTACGAATATAGAATACTTTGCATTTCAGTTTTCTAAAAAGTTGTGTGTTGTAGATTGCTTGAAAGAATATGAACAGTGTACTAGATTACTCAAGCCGAATCTGACGGGTCAATTTGCTGATTGCACTCCGTAAACCTTTTAAACCTGTGTCGGCAGCTACCATTGCTAGGTGGTTGCGCCTTGTAATGGTTGAAGCTGGTATTGATACGCATTTATTTGGAGCGCACTCAGTTCGGCGTTCGATGGCATCTAAATCTGTACATTTGGGTGTGTCTCTGCAGGATATTTTGAAATCAGCTGATTGGTCCTCGGACTCTACTTTTAAATAGTTTTATTACAAGCCAGTAGGTGATTTTGCATCTACAGTGTTTCAGGCAGCTTTGAACTAGCATAATCTGAGCCTCCGGTCTTGCCATAGAATGTAAAATTTGCTAGCAGTCGCACCAAGAATTTTTAAGTCTATTAATGACACGGAGGCAAGGATTATCCCTCCCAAGGATTTATTTGCTGTTTTCAGGTGGCAATATGTTAATTGCAGACTATATCTGGATATGTTTTAATGTACCCTCCCTAATTATGAAGTTGATGTATAGGATGACCATGCTATTATTATTCATATTATTTTTTCCATTTTTCCTAGGATCAAAGCAAAAGTCGGAGTAACAGGGATATCCTTCCCAGTGAATCATGGTGGGACATTCTATCTGTGATGAACGATCGTCTTCAAGCAGTTGATTCTCCTTTGTGGATGTTTTTCCAAGTTCTTGGTTTATGATTCTTCGTGATGCAGTTTGTGAAGCAAAGAAAGAGGAGTTCTCCTAAGTGTTATGGACTCTAATAGGGTCAGTGAGCTGATGATTGGTGGACATGTCGTGTAAAGCATGATGGGAAATATAGTTAACTTTTTCTGTATTTTGATTGGCTGCTGAAATTTGAGTAGGAAAGAAAGAGAAGCATAATCCTCGCCTCCGTGTCCTTAATAGAATTGAAAATTCTTGGTGCGACTGCTAGCAAATTTTACATACCCTCACGGGTGATTAGCGAGCTTTAAAAAATCTACGTTGCATAAAAAGCTACAGAGCACAATTTCATATTTGCTTTCTGACTTGAGGCACAAAAAATATTGGGAGGACTAATTAGATTAGTAAAAGCACCTCAAACCTTAATAAGTAAACTTACAAGGGGACTCGAATAGGTCGATGAACCTTTTGACTCGTTTAAGATGTTCTTGCCATAGCTCCAGTACATGAACAAATAATCAATTCACAATAATCAATAATCATTTGCATAAATCAATGATCAGTGGAGTCAGTAAATATCACACAACATGACCTTTTAGACATGAATAACCACACCTTTAGTAAAAGTTTAGTACTTTTATTTTCCTTATATTAACAATGCTAAATGTCATATAGATTAATCTCAAAATCAAATGAGACACATATAAGAACAATACTGGTTGATCCAAATGACGGAAGAAACGCAATCTAATCAAAGCCTGAATCATGACACATTCTAAAGCACAGGTGCAAATCAAAAGCAGAGTCAGCTGCAATAAAGAGATGTGATACATAGAATTTAGCAAGATAACTCATCAAACATTAGTCCCTGTAATTTGTCAGTCATTATGTGAATACCCTTATCTAACCTCAGATCAGCATCAGTATGCTGGGCTTCATGCAAAAAAATTTAGAACACAAATTTGGAAAAACATCTAACTATGGATCTATCAAACAGCGCAGTTGGTAACTAGAAAGAAAAGGCATAAAAATGCAATTCAGTCACATTGTCATATCTACCTATCCACGTATGGGTCAGCAAACAGGATCAGTCTTCATCCTCAGGTCATCAATCGATCAGCAAAGCATCAGGCTCTCAGTCAGAGTGTATGAGCCCAATGCCAGAACCTCAAATCTCTTCTAAAGTCTCTTCTTCCCCTCATCTATTGCAGTAATTTCCTAAAATCTCCTAAAGTATCTCTGTGCAATTTTCCTCTGTCTTGTTGTTAAATCAAAGTCACCTAAACTATCCCCTAATTCCCTATTGGTCAATTAATCGTACGTTTATACACTACCCAAAAATATTTATACATCAAATCTTTGAATTCTAATATTTCGCTCTTCACACAAAGTTGATTGGTCCACTTTACAAAGTCCTCATCATCTGGCTCGTCAGGTAACAAATTTGTTGCAACTTCATCTCCAGTCAGTGTCTTCATTGTTCGCGTCCTGAGAAAGTACATCTCACACACATTACACACATTTTGCTACATTACTGGGAACAGAAGCCCTCATTACAACATTGGCGGTAAATCCCGCTTACCGCCATGCAGAAGAACACCGACACACCGCTGCAGCGGCGGAATTCTGCTACAGCTATTACGACCCACAGATCGGAATCTGCCAAAATCTAGACACCCACACAAGTCCGCCACACCAACGGTCAGTGATAAACTGGTGATAACAAAACCTCCACCGTCATGCCAACAGGAATACGCCCGCACTATCACGACTCATGAATCCATGTGGCGGTCTTTCAACCGTGGTATTCCATTGGCGGTACACACCGCTGCGCTCAAAATTCACACACATTTACAAAACACAACCACATTCGACAATTTGAAATACACACACCTGATACACATACACACAACACTCCCACACACCCAATACAATATAAAACACACACCCACATCACCCACAAACTCCTATGACAAAAATTTAGAACGAAGCACAGAGAGAGACACCACCATCAACAAACTAGCATCCACAAGCACACAACACCATCACTCACACAACATCTACGCACCTCACACAACACACAAAAACACCATGGCACCGCAAAGACACCACAGGTTCTTTGAGGAGGAGCTCAGGGTCATGATGGAGGAAATCATCCGGGTAGAGCCACGGCTATTTGGATCACAGGTGCAGCACACCTCCATTGCTAGGAAGATGGAGCTATGGCGCCGAATCCAAGAACACAGGATGACATCAGGAAGAGGTGGAATGACCTACGGGGGAAGGTGCATTCCGTGGTCTCAAGAAACCAGATTGCAGTTCAGAGGACTGGCGGTGGACCCATACCTCCTCCCCCACAACTAACAACATGGGAGGAGCAGGTCTTGGCTATACTGCATCCTGAGAGCCTTGCAGGAGTAGCTGGAGGAATGGACTCTGGTAAGTCAAATCTTAACTATTACATCCCCCACTCTACCTGCATGCTATCACATACCCCCACCCTCACCCTCACCCCATCACTCCAACACCTTACATATGTCCCACTATCACAAACCACCCATCCCAACACCAAGCCCTGCATGCAACACCAAAGCATGAACACCCATCACCAAAGCATGTCCACTACACATACCCACACAGATCCCCAAACCAAATATCACACAAGGTCCTAGACAAGAATGTAAGCACTGGGGAACAGGGTCACCCACCCATTGCACCCAATGGCACACACAGATGCAATAATCATGCCTTAACACCCCTGCAGGACCCCTACCCAACGTCACCAGACAGGAGGTTCCAGACTTGTCCACACCCCCACAGAAGAGGCCCACAGTGATGACAGCAGCTCTGTTCAACTGGATCCAGAGGAGCAGCCTGGCCCATCTGGGACCTCAGTCCTCCCAGTTCCCCACACACTGGCACATGCCACCACAGAGCTCCCCCCCCTCAGGAAACACCAGCAAAGCACCCACCCAGCGGGCCCATACCTCTGTCCCCAGGACACGTCAAGCAGCAGTGTGTCCACCACTACAGGGAACCCAGGAAAACCCACAAACCCAAGAACATCAGGGTCCTGGGGGCAGTAGCAGTGTGCACATGGTTCAGGGGACAGAGGAACAGGAAAACAGGGGAACTGGGAGGACTGCTGTTCGACAGGGGGAGGACAGGCCCAGGGAACCCACTCTCCACGAGGCCCTCTCCAACATCATGGGAGCGTACCATCATTCCCAGGAGACGATGGCAACGGTACTGGCCAAGTTTCAGGAGACCCAGCGGCTGCAGGAGGAACAGTATTTGGGGATCAGGAAGGACTTGAAGTCCATTAACACCACCCTGGTCACCATTGTAGGGGTCCTGAAGGACCTTGTGAACACCAGGAGGGAAACTGTGGCACCTCAAGGGGCTCCTGACACTAGCCTCGATGATGAACTGCCCACCACCTCTGCTGGCGCTAGTGGACAGCAGGCACCGCCACAGGACCACGACACCAGCACCTCACCCCCTGCAGATGGAGAACCCCCCGCAAACGGTCCCTGAGATACAGGACAAAGACAGAGAACAATGCCAAGACCCCACCAAGAAATGAGACCACCCTGAATGTCATCCTTCTGTCCCACTTTGTCACCCTGTCCATCCTTAAACTGCCCTAGCTCCACTTCCTATGCCCCTTTGGACAATGCACCTGTGAGACAAAGAACTTTACTCTGCCATGGACATTCCTCCACCATCACCCCTGACCATTTTACAACCCCCTCCACTAATTTGCACTTAAATAAACACCCTTGAATCACAAAACAATCTGGAGTCAGTCTGTGCTTCCACAAAAGTGTATTTGCAATAACTGAGGAAAATAGCAATGTCCATTGTATTGTCAACACACCTATGTCACACAGCTCTAGTCCATGAGGTAACATAGCAGAGGTCACACAGTGGGACCCACATCTGTGAAATGGAAAGGCTAAGTGACAGGTCAGGGTCCATACGCTGGGTGAAAGTGACAGACATATGATAGGTCTAACAATTGTATGAGATGTAGGAGGCAGTGATGTCTTCTTACCTGTGTCTCACTGGAAGTATTGTTGGATCACGTTGTTTCTGTTGTCTATATCCTCTTCTTCTGCCTCCTCTTCTTCACTGTCCACAGGCTCCACATCTTCCACAAGACCTCCTTCTGGACCATCCCTCCTGCAGAAAAGGCTCCTGTCATCGCAAAGCCAAGTTGTGCAGCATACAGCAGGCCACGATGATCTGGCACACCTTCTTTGGTGAGTAGTACAGAGAACCACCTGTCATATGGAGGCACTGGAACCTGGCCTTCGGGAGGCCAAAGGTTTGTTCTATAATCCTCCTAGTTCTACCATGTGCCTCATTGTAGCGTTCCTCTGCCCTTGTCCTGGGATTTCTCACTGGGGTAAGTAGCCATGACAGGTTGGGGTACCCAGAGTCACCTGCAAATGTTGAAGGACAACCGTTAGACACACACTAATCCGTAGGGACAACCCCAAACCCAGACAACTAGTCACACTGTATAGGGTCCTTGTCCTCACCTATTAGCCACACACAGTGCCTCTGGAGTTGCCCCATCACATAAGGGATGCTGCTATTCCTCAGAATGTAAGCGTCATGCACTGAGCCAGGAAATTTGCCATTCGCATGGGAGATGTACTGGTCGGCCAAACACACCATCTGCACATTCATTGAATGGTAGCTCTTCCTGTTTCTGTACACCTGTTCACTCCTGCGGGGGGGTACCAATGCCACATGTGTCACATCAATGGCACCTATGATGTTGGGGATATGTCCCAGGGCATAGAAGTCACCTTTCACTGTGTGCAAATCCTCCCCCTTAGGGAAAACGATGTAGCTGCGCATGTGTTTCAGCAGGACAGAAAACACTCTGGACAACACGTTTGAGAACATAGGCTGGGACATCCCTGATGCAATGGCCACTGTTGTTTGAAAAGACCCACTTGCCAGGAAATGGAGTACTGACAGGACCTGCACTAGATGGGGGATTCCTGTGGGATGGCGGATAGCTGACATCAGGTCTGGCTCCAACTGGGCACACAGTTCCTGGATTGTGGCATGATCAAGTCTGTAGGTGACTATTACATGTCTCTCTTCCTTTGTCGACAGGTCCACCAGCGGTCTGTACACCGGATGATGCCGCCATCTCCTCACCTGCTCCAGCGGACGTGCCCTATGGACGAGAACAGCGAGCACAGAGTCAGCCAACACTGAGGTATTACTACATGTCATTAGCAAACATTTGTAAATCTGCAATGTGCCTGTCTCTGTGTGTATGCAAGGCCTAGATATGTGTGACGCATTTAAAAATAATGCCATGTGGCCCCCTGAAATGGCGGCTGCCTGACCTGTAATGTGGGACATGGGGATATGAGGTAACTGCGCTGGTGTTGTACACCGTCGCGGTAGGCGGTCAAAGACCACCGCGCAATCCTGCATTGGTTAACATTGGGCCCTATGGGTCCCAGGAGCCAATGACAATGTACGCCAGCAGTGACGGTATGCACTGCCGCGGACGTAACTGCCATTTTCTGTCTGTTCACTCACTTGATAACTGACCTTCGACAGGAGAGGACCTACACTGCAAGTGCTGCTGTGATCTGTGTCTGGAAGCGATGATGGCTCATGTGTCTGGGGAAAGGGCCCCTGCCTTCACTTCGGAGGAGTTGGAGAAGTTAGTGGATGGGGTCCTCCCCCAGTACACGCTACTCTACGGTCCTCCCGACAAACAGGTGAGTACACTGTGAGCATGCTGTATGGGCAATGCCTGTTTAGAGTGGTGTGGATGGAAGATACAGGGTGGGGGGACAGAGGCCTGCATGAGCGGACGGTGAGTGTATGTGCGTCAGGGCAAGGGTGGGAACGTGGGACAATGACTGTGACGGTCCGGACGGTTAAAGTTTTTCATTTTCTCCTGTACTATTCCTCTAGGTCAGCGCCCACCAAAAGAAGGATATTTGGCGTGCCATCGCCAAGGACGTCCAGACCCTGGGGATCCACCACAGACGGAGCACCCACTACCGGAAAAGATGAGAGGACATTCGCCGCTGGAGCAAGAAGACGGCGGAGGCCCAGCTGGGGATGGCCTCCCAACGTGGGAGGGGTGCCTGTTGCACTATGACCCCCCTGATGTTCCGGATCCTGGCGGTGGCATATCCGGAGTTGGATGGGCACTTGAGGGCATCACAACAGCCACAAGGGGGTGAGTACCCTCACATCCATCTGACTCTGGGTGCATTAGGAGGTGTCTGGTTGGGGGAGGTGGGCAGTGGGTTACCCTAGGCTAAGGTGAGCTTTGTAGGCAAGGACCCTTTGTGAGGCAGGCTATGTGGCACCCCAACCCCACCAGTGGTAAGAGCCTTCTACACCTAGTCAGGCTTCTGTGACTTCTATGTGTGCAGCAATCGGGCATAGGCCTTGTACCCCATGTTCCTGTGATTAATTAGGGAACTTTAAGTGTATGGTGTAGTGCAGAGGGCTGCTGTGTCTGTAGTGTCCGCCAACGGTAGCGGTATTGCATGCACTGAACATGTGTTTCTTCTTTCTCCCCCCCCTTTTTGTGGTCTCCCTGTTCTTGTGTGCATTAGCATCATCAGGTGGAGGAGCAGTGCCACCGGAGCAGGAGGGAGCTGCATCCCACATGGCCCTGGAGGGCAAGACAACGGAGTCTGAAGTCACCAGTGGGACGGAGGGCGAGGGGAGCTCCACGGCAGGGACAGGAGCTGAGACCTGCGACACCGACTCCTCCTCTGATGGGAGCTCCCTTGCGGTGGCGGGCCCCTCTGTGCCCTCCGCATCTACAGGTACAGCCGCCACCCCCTACCAGCACCGCCCTCCCAGCAGCCCCTCAGCATGTGTCCTGTGGCCGCTCACCCAGGAGGGTGGGCATCTCCTTCGCCCCAGGCACCTCAGGCCCTGCCCCAGTCAGCCCTGCTGCCCTCAGTGAGGAGGCCATTGACCTCCTGAGATCCCTCACAGTTGGGCAGTCTACCATTCTGAATGCCAGCCAGAGTGTAGAGAGGCATTTGCAACAAACAAATGCATGCCTGGGGGGCATTCATTCTGGCCAGGCAGCCCAACAGAGAGCATTTCAGGCTCTGGCCTCAGCACTGATGGCAGCCATTGTCCCTGTGTCCAGCCTCCCCCCTCCAACCTCCTCCACCCAGACCCAATCCCCTGTACCTCAGCCTATCCCAAGCACACCATCAGACCAGCATGCATACACCTCAACACACAAGCGTGGCTCAGGCAAACATGAGCACCACACATCCCACAGGCACTCACACAAGCATCATACCCATGCACACATACCAACATCCACTGCCTCCACTATGTCCCCCTCCTCCACGACTCCCTCCTCCCTCCCTGTCACGTCTCCACTCACACCTGCATGCACTACATCCTCAGCCACTACCTCCATCACCAGCACGCCCATCACCACACACTGCTCACGTGTACTCACCACCCCCACTACCATTCACACATCCCCTGTGTCCTCTCCCAGTGTGTCTGTGAGCCCTCCTCCCAAAGTACACAAACGCAGTCACACACCCACCCAACAGCCATCCACCTCACAACAGCCTCCAGCCCATGCATCTTCACCCAAAGTCAGCAAACGTACACCTCCTACATCCACTACCTCCTCCTCCACTCCCAAACCCCCTTCATCTACCCGTCTCAGTGTGTCTAAAAAGCTTTTCCTATCAAATGTTGACCTCTTCCCTACACCTCCCCCCCCTTCTGTCCTCTAGGGCCTGCCTTTTCAGGTCTCAACCCAGCACCTCAGCCACCACATCACCGGGCACAGTGGTGCCAGCAATAGCGGGATTCTGGAGTGCACCAAGCAACAGGGCTGCCAGTGTCCCAAGGAGCGAGGGCAAGGACATTCCTCCACCTCCAAAACAGAGAAAGTTGCCCACATCCCGGAGGGAGAAGGCAAAAACACCTGCCACCAAGGGCTCAGGCAAGACAAAAGTTGAAAGTGGCAAGACAGCTGCGCCACCATCCAAGGTGGGGAAGGGCCTAAAAATCAAAGGCAGGTCCAGGTCGATGCCAATCTGCACGGCGAACAAGGGCGTCACCGGCACTGCTACCTGCATCGCCGCCACGGAGACCGCCGCCAGCACCCCAGACGCTGAGCCCTTCACCAGCACCGCAGACACTGTGCCCTTCACCAGCACTGCAGTCAGTGAGCCCGCCGCAAGCACCACCGCAACTGACACCGCCACCAGCACTGCCATCGGCCCGCAACATCCTGGGCCAATGGCACCACCGCAGACATGGCTGCCATCCCCAGTGTTCAGTCTTACAAGGCTGGTGGTCAGTTCCAGGAGCCTGGGCAGCTTGCATGTTGTACCACCGTCAGTGGAGTGTCACATCCACTACCTCAGTCCTGGCAGGATAAAGCACTCTGGGCACAAAGCCCCCTCCAGAACCAGTGGAGTATCACTCCACTACCTCAGTCCTTGGCAGGAGGAAGCACTCTGGGCACAAAGCCCCCTCCAGAACCAGTGGAGAGATACATCCACTATCTCAGTCCTTGGCAGGATGAAGCAGTCTGGGCACAAAGCCCCCTCCAGAACCAGTGGAGTATCACATCCACTACCTCAGTCCTTGGCAGGATGAAGCACTCTGGGCACAAAGCCCCCTCCAGAACCAGTGGAGAGATACATCCACTACCTCAGTCCTTGGCAGGATGAAGCACTCTGGGCACAAAGCCCCTCAGAACCAGTGGAGTATCACATCCACTACCTCAGTCCTTGGCAGGACTAAGCACTCTGGGCACAAAGCCCTCTCCAGAACCAGTGGAGACTGTTACCCACTTGAGAGACTGTGGCTTTGCACTCCCCAGGATAAAGCAGTGGGCAACCCACCCACTGGAGAGACCTGAGAGACTGTGGCTTTGCACTCCCCAATAAAGCAGTGGGCAACCTACCCATTGGAGAGACTTGAGAGACTGTGGCTTTGCACTCCCCAGGATAAAGCAGTGGGCAAACCACCCACTGGAGAGACTTGAGAGACTGTGGCTTTGCACTCCCCAGGATACATCAATGGGCATGAAGCCCCCTCGTGGAGCTGGGGTCGTGCACTCATCCGGCTGAGGTGCCCCCTTCCCTTCCCCCTGAGGTGCCTGTTTCACTTCGATCTGATGCCCCAGCAGTGTTCTCTCCATTTCAAGTCTGGTATCGAGTGTGGGCCTCGCCCATGCATTTTGGGCCCAGTGGTCCACTGACTATGAATGGTGCACTTCCCAGACTTGAATAGTTGGTGTACATAATTGTTTATACTGTATTTAAAGTTTTGACTAATGGATTTTTATTGATTACAATCATTACAATCATTTCCTTTTGTCATTGCGTTCT
The DNA here is from genome assembly GCF_031143425.1 of Pleurodeles waltl. Classification (NCBI taxonomy): domain Eukaryota; kingdom Metazoa; phylum Chordata; class Amphibia; order Caudata; family Salamandridae; genus Pleurodeles; species Pleurodeles waltl. The sequence goes on from NC_090438.1 coordinate 666,630,724, forward strand.
TCCAGGTGGGGTTGGGGGGTGTAAATGTAATGTTGCAGCATGTATTTGTGTGTATGCTGTTGTGGGTGAGGGTGTGGGTGGGAGTGTTGCGTGTGTGTGCCACTCTCTTTTCCCTCCCCCCTCCCCTGTGTTGTAGGTGCAGTACTTACTGTGGTCGTCGCCGCCGTCTTTCGTGCTCCTGGTAGAGGAGCAGGAATACTATCGCAGGGAGTATTTGGAGTTCTGGCTCCATGGCGTCCTGGTTCCTCATGGGTTGTGTAGAGGTGAGTATTTACCCTTCCAAGTCCTGTTTCTGCCGTGTTTTTGTTTGCGTTGAATCCGCCCCGGACAAGGTGGCAGATTGGCCTGTCATAATAGTGTGGGCAGTACATTGTCTTCCTCCTGTCTGTTGGCGGTGACCGCCGCTGGGTTTGTTTCTACCGCCGTGGCTGTCGGAGTGCTAAAGTGGCTGTCTATGTTGGCGGTTTCTGCCATGGTCGTGATTCAATTTTTTTTCCGCCGGCCTGTTGGCGGTCTTACCGACGCTTTAACACCGACCGCCAGGGTTGTAATGAGGGCCATAGTCTCTTGTCTGCAGGTTCTCACAGAAAGCTTTGGTTAAGCCCTTTTAACAAGACAATGGGCATTTCACAGTTTAGTTCACCCTGTCAGCACTTTTATTAACCGCTAAGAAATACAGCTTTTGCATGAGGCCTGGCAAAACTAGTCCAAGACACTCGCTAAGTTAAGTCCTCTAATTAATAAGCTAGAGCATACTTCATAACCCTTAATATGACATATTACTACATTAATCTAATACGTTTTCAATATTTCATAAGTATTAAACATCAATTAGTACATTTACTTAACACTGGTGGCCATTCTTCGAGGCCATATTTTCAAACGCATGCATTATTCATTTTCTACATAATTAATTATTCAAATTACATAAACACTCATCAAAAATTTCTAGTTAAGACACCTGCTTCAGCAGTCCCTCTTCTGATGACTAAATGTGTCATCACACCAATTACTACCCACAATTTTATAATTCAATTTCTTAAAAATGTTGTCTTCTCTTTGAATTTTCCCTGTAAATTCTTTCCTTTTTTTCTTCCCTCCTCTGATTATTCTTAGACTTTTTCAATGTAATCCTTTTACATAATATGCATAATCCCCATATCCCCAATAGACAACCTACAACAATTAATATTCCCTGTATTATTTTCAGTAGTACCCCATTCCAAATGCTGCTAAGCCAATTTCCCACTGAAGCAAACCGCTTACTAACCTTTTCCTAAACACCTGGTTCTTTTAATTCTTTCAAATCACTACTTGCATTAGTCAGATTAGTAAACGTCTTATCTCTTTACTGTTGTCAGGAATGTACGAGCAACAATGCTCATTTTACAGACTCCACCATCCTTTGCTTAAAAGAATGTCTAAAGCAAAAAAAGTCATAACTCTATCCGCAGCTAATTCAGTATCTATCAGGAGTATAGCCCCTGAAAAATTTGTCACCATGTTATCCACAATAGTATACAGCTTTTGAATATTGATCGAATTCAGGATGACTCCCACTGAAGGAATCACCGCACCAAATATATCTCCCACTATCGCAGAAGAGGACTCCCTCCTCTGTCTCTTATGATGTAATTCAGTCACTTTTGAAAACTTTTTGAAATATTCCATCTGATAAATCTTTGGGAAAACTATCCCCAAATAACATGTCCCGTTCCATCCTGTTGGAAGACAGTAATAAGCATTAAGTCCACAAATATAATAAATCCCAGGAATTACAGGTCCTGCCCATTCAACATAAATGTCCATTTACTCTGAAACAAAAAAACATGCTTGCATTCACTCGAACCCACAAATAAAGTGCCCGTGAGCGATTTTGGCCTGTATATAAAAAGCTTCCCTATGTGTAGTGCATCTAAAGCTAATTTTCCTTGCATTTTAATTGCAGTGTAAGCATATTCATTCTTGTAAGTCCTTTTCTCTAAGCCCTTTTTTAATTTCTCTTTTAGTGCCTTTCTCCTATCATCAGTATGATCTAAGAAGCTCTTCTCTAAAGGTGTAAGCAAGTATGTCAGGTTGTTTTTATGCGCATAAGTTGTGCCACACGTCAAAGTAGGTTCAAAGAATCCTCTAACTAACACTAAAGGCCTAATTACAACTTTGGCGGAGGGTGTTAATCCGTCCCAAATGTGACAGATATTCCACCCACTGTATTACGAGTTCCATTGGATATAATGGACTTGTAATACGGCGTTCGGTATATCCGTCCCCTTTGGGGCGGATTAACACCCTCCGCCAAAGTTGTAATCAGGCCCTATGTCATTATCCTTAGCTACTCTACTCAAATACCTAATGATAAGAACAAACAAAAACACAACATCATGATTAGAATAGAAATACTGAATATACTCCTGGTTGTAAAACCTTGTTAGTAACAGGCTACAACTTATTCCCATAAGTTAATGGTAAGCTATGATAGGTGACTCCTTCCTCAGTTGATGAAGGAATCTGCGTACACACAAGACAATCCTTTGCATCCATGGTCTCAACATACTCACTCAACAACCAATAGAAGACATTGGAAGAAAGTTCTCCTTGCGCATTAGTATAATCAAGAAGATACTTCTCATCTAACTTAAATCTCTCTAAAGCCATTAGTGTAGTAGTCTCAAAAGCAGAAGTATGGTTGGCTCCTTTTGCGTCAAGAACAGACATACCCACAAGCAATACTATAAACAATATCCCACACATAATTGCCAAACCAATGCTCATATATTTACAGCTCCTAGCATCTCTAACCTGTTTATCTAAATCAGCCATGATCTGGAAAGAATCAGAAAGCAGAAGGAATTTTAGGAAAACTTGCAGCAAAAATCAAAAACCCAGAAATAAATAACTCTTCTTTCAGCAGTTCAGTTTTGCTCCAGGAACCCTTCTTTCTTGTCAAAATCAGTTAGCAGCTCATCAAAATCAGGTTTCAAAAGTCAAATCAGGTTATCAATGTCTTTTCCGGTTACTTTCAACAGTCTCTTTCTCAAAAATGTTTCTCTAAAATTATTTCAATAGTTCCTCAATCTTCTTCACATCACCTCAAAATATTGACTTGGAACCTCCCTGTCAAAACAAAATGACATGACCTCTTGTTGCCATTCGTTTGTAGATGCATACGCCCATTCAGGACCTGTGTACCTTCGACTTGCTATTCTCTTTCTCTTCATTTTTCGATCACCATTCAGCTCTCCTTCACTTAGTTGCTCTTTTCTCATAGTATCTAATTCTTCCTCTATAGTTGTCCCAACAACCACCTCTTTCCTTTTCTCCACTTGCGATTTCGGCCACTTATCTTCTTTCAGCGAACCTTCTGTCAGTATTCTTTTCAAGATTGAACTCGAACCCTTTTCTTTCTCTATGGTGTTTTCTCTTGATGGACCTGCAACCCGTTCAGGAGGAGTCAGGTGACTTTGACTTTGATCCACCTTGACTCCTTCCCCTTCTCAGTCTTGCAATTGCTCTCTTTGTCTCTCAGAATCGTCTACTTCTGGGAGAACCCACTCTGGATTAGGCTCTCCTGCTACTTCAGTTGAGATAGGTTCCCCAATACTTTCCTGGAGGTCTCCACCCTTGTCTCTCACAGGAGTAACTGAACCGTCCTCAACAAGCTCAGCTCCAGTCTCAGTTCCTCTTTGTTCTTTTTCTGGTGCTGTGATTTGTCGCTTTCTTCGTGTGACGTGTGTAAATCCAGTTAGGAATCCCAGCACACTTCACAACTGTTGTAGTTGTCAGGACCACTTGCTATGGTCCCTTTCAACAAGGCTCCAAACACGTCTTTCTCGCATGCTTTCGGACAACAACCCAGTTTCCGGCTCTCAGGTTGTACATTAGGAGATATGGTGCATTTTTTCTCTCTCCCTTTTATGCAAAGCAGCACAGCATATTTTGGGCAGTGTTGCATTGCATAAAAGAATAATACATTTGAGTCTCAATTTCACACAAACTCACTACCTGTCAATGACTCTCACTCACCTTCACTCACATACACATTCTTACACATACACACTCATCTCACATAAACACACTCTCCCCCACAAGCATGCACACAACAGATAGCTAAAAACATTTTTACTTACTACTACAACTGACATCAAAAGTTGAATTCCAGATAAGTGTGGTCCATTTTTTATTATCTATATAGCGAATAACAGAATATTATTCTCTATTAGTATAGTAAAATACTATATATAATGCATACAACAGAATATTATTCACTATTAGTATGAAGAAAAACGTGCTTTTAGCATGTTTTTCTTTATACCAATAGTGAATCATAAGGAATGCTGAACGGCCCTTGTGTTCTTTGCACAGATTTTGCCACCTCTGGGGCCAAAGGTCGCAAGGAGCAAGCCAGGGGCCGCAGCTGTGGTCCCTTGTGACCCCTAAATGATGTCCATTCAAACTGGTCTGGGATGCCAAATGTCTTGCTATTTGCTGTTCACAGGACAAGTAAGGGAGGAGGCCAGGGACTGCTGGTTGGGACACCTGGACAGCCAAGAACGTTGTCTAACTTTCTGCCTTGTATCAAACATGCCAGCATTTGGAAAGCAGAAAGGAAGAGTTTAAAAAAATAGTTTGAGGTATTTATTTTCCCTAATAAAATGTATTAATATTGGGGCACTTTCAGACTGGAGAAAGCCAAATTACATCAATTTTTGTCTTTAAAAAGTGGGAGTTTGCAGTTTGACTTGGGTCTGTTGGTATGTATGCAAATTGAGCTGTAACAGAGGTGGTTGTCTGTGGCTGAGAGGGAAGAGCAGCAATGAAGATAGATTTGTGCACATTTAATGCAGCTTCAGTAGTAAATACATATTGTGTCCAGTAGACGTAATACAGTTGTGAATGTGTGAATAAGAACCACGCAGGGTACCTGTATTGAGAATATGCCTTTGGCGTGTACTTCCTCCATTAAGCCTGTTTAAGAGTGCTCACATATTGTCAGATCAGTGGACAGAGGCACAGGGTGACTATGTTTTGCCCAAGAACAAAGAGTGTGCTAAAGCAGGAGACCCACAACTGCATCACACTATTAGTTTCTTCCAAGGCTACAAATGTTTCATCATATTGCTTTTTGGTGAATATACCATGGGGTTGGACATGGTCCTCTTTCTCAGCTGTTATTGAGTTCGTTTTTGAACCTCACACCTAGAAGCAGCTTTAATATTGATTCGAAATACTCCCAATCTTGCCAAAAACTGGAGAAGAGGAATACGTTCAAAAAGTGATTGTTCAAGAGCACACAAGATAGTCACCTGGTGATACCGGGATGAACACATATCTCCTGGCTCCATAGTTTCCACCTAGACCACAAATGGAAGTGGCAGCAATTGTGATGGCAAGACTAAGGTACTACCCTTCCAGGGAATTGCCACTAAGTTGTGATCCCTGGCTAGATTTAGAATACAGAGTTTATTTCCAGCTTGTAGGAAAGGACCTCTTTTTGTAAGATCACGCTCCCAGGTTTTTTAAATGATGCTACTAGTTTTTTTACTCTGAACTGCAGTGGGCCCTGCTGTCTAGGCTCCAGTGTATGTGCTATGACTGCCCAAAGTATGTGTAAATTGTTTAATACCTGATTGGATTATTTAATTTACTTGTAAGTCCCTAGTATATGGTACTAGAGTTATCCAGAGCTAGTAAATATAAATGTCACAAGTGAACTGCAGGACTTAATTATGCCACCACTGCTGTGACAAGGTGTAAATGTGGCTCTAGGCCTGCCACTAGACAAGGTAAAATGAACCCTTTTGCCAAGTCAAGATCTTTTTAAACATTAGTAAGCTACCCCTAGGGAAGGCCTTAGTAGCCGACTAGGCTGTGTGCTTAATATTAAAGGGAAGGGCATGTTCCTTTTATGTTTAACATGCTCTGAAAGTGAAAACACAAATTGACGTTTTCACTATAGCAAGGCTAGTGGTCCTGTTGGCTAACATGGAGTTTCACTAGCCGCCATGCTAAGTGCTAACTTTCATTTGGGACCACCAAAGATGTTACTCTGAGATATCAAACTAGTCATTACATTAGACTCAACTCATTGCTGGGACTGGAATTGGGTTAACAATTAACTGAAGGGTGAGTTCAAAAAGTCACTACTTTGCTGCCCACACCCTCGGTAGCCTAATGAAATGAAGTAGAGGACTGCACGGTGATGATTCAATGCTCTTTATTTCAAGCAGAAGAAAATACACCCCAGCCACCACACTTGCTTTTGCTTGCCAACCACTCTCCTTCTTAAGTGTCTCCTCAGAGCTGATAGGCATTCCTTTAGAGCCACTATGTCACACTCCAAAGACAAGTGGATGAATATATATTTTTAGAGAAAGTGGAGGTTACCACATATCTCCCTCTTCTTAACACAACACAACAAAACAAAATGAGGATTCCCATTACAAGCAACACAAGTTATAAGTAAGAACACTACATGTGATGAGACCAAACCTTTGAAAACATAACACAAGTATAAGGCTTGAACTAACTAAATTTTCCTCTTTTCTTTTTAAACAAAGCTCTCAAGAAATGTGGGTTTCCTACACAACCTTGAGCTTCTTCTTAGCCCTTGACCATTTCTAATGTCCTTTGTATTTCTTTTTTTAAAATCTTTTATTGGAAATTGAAGGATGGTACAGAATACAATATAGGGCATCGCCCATATGTTTCATGACAAAGACTAATTTCACGGTTAACACATGAGTGGGTTCAACCGAAAGATAATCTGAACAGTAGGATAATAGGATATAGGGTCAGGAGTGGGGTAGGGATAGGTAGAAGGGGAGAGATAGGGGGAAATATTGAGGAAGGAGGTGTGTGAGGAGGAAAGAAAGGAAGGAGAGAGGGAGAAGAGAAGGGAAGAAAAGGGAAGAAAAAAAGGGGGGATACGTAGAGGGGTAGGTCGGCACACCAGGGTGGCTGGAAGAGTATATTGATGATTTCCTTCATCGTATGAAATATCATGTGGGGCCATGTATGAGTATGTATGTATATATTTACTTATAATGTGAGGCATGAGGTCCCAGGTGTTAAGTGTGGAGTGGGGGAGGAGGGTTCGAGGAATGTCTGCGTGGGTGTCCTTAACAGTTTTAAGCTCTTGGGAAAGGGTCTAATAGTTCTGCACTGGTCAGATTAATGTAAATTAGATAGAAAGAGGAGGATAGAAGGGGAAGAGGGGGAGGATATTGCGACCTGGGGAGGGAGTTGGGAAAGACGGGGCTATTGATAAAAATTTAAGCATTGTGGGGTTGAGGGGTTCTGTCCAAGATGGGTGATCTAGGAGTCGGGGAGAAAGGAGGAATTCATTGGTGTGTGGAGTAAAAATGGGGATGAGTAAGGGTAGACCTACAGAACAAGAAGAAAGGAAGAAAAGAAAAGATGGGTGGGACCTAGTTGACATCTGTCGACTATCCACCAGCTGAAATAATGCGGGAGAGGAGGGGAAGGTATGGATGACTGAGGTGGTAATTGTGGGGGGGGGAAGGGTTGTCAATTATGGTCCTGTCAGGAAGGGACCATAATTGACAACCCCCCCCCCCCCACAATTACCACCAGACTTCTGTAAACAAGGCTGCCTGATCTTGTAGATTGTAGATTACCCATTCATGAGTAGCGGTTTGGATCATAGCAGTCATCCATTCTGCCGGGGTCAGGCGGTGCTGGATCTCCAGTGTCGGATTATGCAAATTTTGGCTGTTGCGATTGCCGTGTGTAACAATCTCTGCTGCGATTGTGGCGGGGGTGGTACGGGCGCATGTCGTGGAAAAGGATAAGTGTCGGCGGGATCGGATGCGGTATCTGAAGGGAGTCCGCCAAGGTGTGGCGCACAGCGTCCCATAAGGGTTGTATCGATGAACAGTGGCACAGGATGTGTAAAAAGTCACAGTGAGAATCTGCGCATCACCAGCAGTTCGCATGTGGCATTAGGCCTGCCCTGAAGAGTTTCATGGGGGTCCAGTACCAGTCCTGGAGGATTTTAAATAGGCAAAACTTCAGTCGGGCTTCACGGGTGCCTCTATCGAGGGCCTCCAGGATGTCCAACCAGTCCTCCTCGGTATAGGTAGCCCCAAGCCGGACTTGCCATTTGTGGTGCAACCTTTCAAGAAGGGGTTGCGAGTAAAGGTGATTTACTAGCACTCCGTATAAGCCGGCCATCACACCTCTATGGCGACCCCATGTCTGGAAATAGGCGACAATTGGCGAGGTCTTGACCTCCCATGAGAGGGTTCCTAGTACTTTATGTAGGCAGTGCTTAAACTGTAGATATCGCCATTCTTGGCTATTATGTATATCGAACTCTTCCATTAAATTATCAAAGGGTCGGAGCCGATTGCCATCTATGATTTGGGCTGTGCAGCGGATGCCGGCATTGTTCCATTGGGGCCATTTTAGGGTACTTCCCCCTATTTTTAATGCTTTGGTTACCCTCTATAGGGGCTTGGGTGTGTAAGAAGGGATGTACTCCTAGGAGACGATGAGCCCTACGTCAAGCCGCGTTTGTTGCCATAAGGACAGGATTGGGCAGTTGGGGGTGGTCAATATATATCCCTCCTAGCCCTTCGCGTTGGTCCCGTAGAAGTTTCTCTATGGCTACCCACTGTGGGGGATCTGGAGTTCCGGGAAGTGAATATGCCAATTGCGATAGCTGTAGGGCTAGTGAGTATTGTACCACTGAGGGGAGTCCTACACCTCCGCAGGATTGTCGTGCCCGTATTTTTGCCGGTGTCAGCCTCGGGCGTGTAGAGCCCCAAACAAAGGTTCTTATTGAGGCATCAATCATCCTGAGCAAGGGAAGAGGCACATGCAGGGGAAACATGCCCAGTATGTACGTAAAGCGCAGGAGGGTGACCATCCTGACCGCCTGCGTCCTACCCCACATGGAAAGGCCCAATAACGACCATTTAGCGAAATCCTGTTTCATCCGGGATACAAGAGGGTCTAGGTTATCCCTAACCATGTGCTCCAGGCCCCGGTTGACAAGTGTTCCCAGATATTTGAGGCGTGTCGGAGTCCATTTGAATGGGAGACCGTGGATTGCGGCCCTCGTCGTTATTCATGAGAGGGGTAGTGATTCTCTCTTGTCCCAGTTTACCCAGTATCCAGATAGTGAGGCAAAGCCCTCTATGATTGAGAGCAACGATGGTAGGGATCTTTCTAAATCAGACAGGGTTAGCAAAATATCATCAGCATAGAGATAGATTTTGGAAGTGCCGCCTGTTAAGGGGATACCGTGTATCTGCTGGGAGTTTCATATTGGAGCTGCCAGAGGTTCCATTGCTAGCAGGAACAAGAGTGGTGACAAGGGGCAACCCTGTCTCGTACCTCTTCCAATGGGGAACGGGTCTGATAAGAAACCCCCACAGTTAACCTGCGCCGTAGGGTGGTCATACAGTAAGCGGGCTTTGGAGATAAATTGTTCTCCAAGCCCAAAGTGTTTCATAGTAGCGAACAGATAGGGCCATTCGATGCGTTCGAACGCCTTATCCGCGTCAAGGGACAAGGTCAGGGCTTCCTCCGGCATGTTTAGTGATTCGTATAGAGTATGACAGAGAGTGCGCATATGGTTTCTGAAGGTGCGTCCCGGTACGAACCCTACCTGGGTGTTTTGGATCAAGGATGGTATCACTTTACATAAGCGTGCCGCCAGGACACTAGCCAAGAGTTTGACGTCCCCGTTCAGGAGGGAAATAGGACAATAGCTGCCACAGAGTAGGGAGTCCCTACCCAGTTTGGGTAGGACAACAATTGTTGCCTTGTTGGACAGTGCGCCTAAGGAGCCCTCTTGGCATGCCTCCCCGAGTGCCTCCTGCACAGCAGTGACTACCTCTTCCCCTGCCCATCTGTAGAATTCAGCAGGGAAGCCATCCTCGCCTGGGGATTTGTGGTAGGGGAGCTTCATAATGGCTTGCACTATTTCTTCTCTGCTTATGTCACCCTCTAGGAGAGCCTGGCCCGCCTCCGAGAGGCGGGGTAGGTTGGCCGTGGTGAGAAAGGCCTCAAGTTGCGCATTGCTAGCCGTTGTTTCAGGGGTATAAAGATGTTAGTAGAAGGTCGCAAATTCATTTACTATGTCTTGTGGGTGGGTTAGTACTGGTCCTGAGGGGGACGTTATGACCGGGATAGCGGAGGCAGCTTCGCTCTGCCGAAGTTATGCCGCCAAGAGTCGTCCCGCCTTCTCACCTTGTTCATAGTGACAGTCACGTAGTCTTTGCAGTGCGGATTCCGCCTGCGAGGTGTAAAGCTCGTTGTGTGCCATTCGGGCTTGTTTGAGGGCGTGACGTAATGTGAGAGACGGCTGGGCGGTGTATTGTCTGGTGAGACTCTGAATATCGTCTTTGAGGGTTCATTGGCGGGTCGTCCTGTCACTATTAGCCAATGCTGCATCGCGCATCATGTTGCCTCTCAGGGTTGCCTTCACCGCTGCCCATAGAACCCGTTTGGAGGCCACAGTGCCGGTGTTGTCGGCCATGTATGTGGACACATGGGTCTTCAGTTGTTCTTTCCCTTGGGGGGAACGGTATCTATGTACCGTGAAGCACCATGGCTTGCGACCAGGGGTAGTGAGTCCCGTTTGGGTCTGGAGCAGAATACGGGAGTTGTCTGAAAGTCCGCTATCAAGTATACTGGTGTCTTGGAGTTGGGGGATTATGGTGTGCAACACGAAAAAATAGTCCAGGCGAGATTGTGTGCCGTGGACAGGTGACAGGAAGGTGTATTCATTGTCTTTTGGATGTATCAGTCTCTAGTAATCAACTAAGCCTGCATTGGTGGTTAAGTCTGTCAGCAGTGCCCTGTCTTGATTGTTACCAGTATTGATGGGGCCCCTCCTGTCTAATATGGCGTCCCGGGCAAGGTTACAGTCTCCCCCTATGATGTAGCCGGTGGTCCCTATTTCGGTCAGGAGGTGGTTTAATTGCAGGAAGAAGGATCGCTTAGTAACGGTCGGTGAATAGACTGAGCCCATGCATAGAAAAGTGTCTCCTACCTTCAGTTTTACGAATACATAGCTCCCCTCCAGATCGTTCCATGTTTTGATGATTGTAGCCGGAAGGGATTTACGTAGCAGTATTACTACTCCGCATTTGTGAGGGGTGCCTCCTCCGGACCCCTGGGCTGCTGGGCAGCAGCTAAAGGAAATCCTTCCTGCACAGTCCCGACGAAGCGTGCTAGTCTCCGTCCTGTCAAGGTGTGTCTCCTGAATCACAGCTATGTCGGCTCTTTTAGATTGGAGATAGGACAGCACCTTTTTTCGTTTGATGTAACTCGTCATGCCGTGCACATTCCGGGAGATGATTCGTAGCGGGTGTATGGCGCAAGGGGTAGCTCCCGGCATGCTGAATATCAGGATAAGGTCTCAACAGTTCGGAGGGTAGTGGAGAGGACTACCTCTATCGTTTGGGCAGGGGGAATATCTTTGGCAGCGTGATGGTTTGGGGGGGTAGCTGGTGGACGTCGAGTGGTCCTTCAGAAAGGAAAGAAAAGGAGGATAGATAAGATTGAGAGAGGAAGGGGAGGGGGGTAGGAGAGAAGGTGGGGAGAGGAAGAAGGAAGTGGGTAGCGTAGAGAAGTAGGGTAGAGAGCAGAGGGGGAGATGCAATCAGGAAAGGAGAGGGAGAAGGGGAGGAAGGGAGGGGAGGAGTAAGGAGAGAGGAGCTAGGCTGGGAAAGCTAGGGGAGCAATGTCCCCTGGGGGATAGATCTGTAGACTGCTTGTCCGGTTCCTATAGGAGCTCTCAGCGCCGTTGACCCTGGTCCCGGCCGGGGGGGGCAAAGGGGGAGGGGGGCGGCCGCCGATGCCACTTGTTAAGGATCTCTCTCTCTCCGCAGGGAGGAGGGGTGTTATGGGTTTGTCGTGGGGAAACTCAGGAGAGAGTGGCGGTAAAGGGAGTGATTATCCTGTGTGGGGGGGGGTGAGGGAGGAGAGAGTTGGAGCAGAGGAGGGGGTATAGGACATCTATGGTTAGTGACTGAGTAACATCTTATTGTTATGGTGATGGCGGGGAGGGTGCAGTCGTGTATAAGGGGGGGGGGTCATATTGTTAACGGGTAAGGGCTGATATTGTTTATGTGCCCCTAGTGGTGGGGTAGGGAACTGCTATGTCTGTTTGTCGCTGTCATGTAGGATCCTGTATTATAGGGACGGTTTAATAGCAGGAGGGGAGAGGGTGAGTGGGAGTAGATGGGTGAGGGGGAAGGGGAGTGGTGGGGAAGAAGGGAGGAGGGAGGGGTGGGAAAGGAGGGGAGAGGGGCGGGGGGAGTAGGTCAGCAGTGGGCCAGGGAGAGATTTTAAAGTGTACATACATGTATATGCATATATATCACCAGTCATAGATAACATCTCTGTGACATAGTATCATAATGTCATAATATCATGATATTGCATCTACGGCATTGAGTTATAAGGCATATCCTTGGCCTATGTGTAAACAGTGGGGGTCAACAGATTCTTAATCTAAATACAGGCAATCTGAACTTTGTAATAGGCTAGAGATAACTTCTGTTGCGTTATTGCATCGTATTACTTTGCATTAAAGGGGTAGGAACATATTAACTACACATTAGTAGCATCAGCATAGGGCATAAACCTGTCCTATGCGTAAACAGTGGGTGTCAAAAAGGTCTGTCCGGAATGCAAATAATGTGTGCATGGGATTGAGCTAGAGATAACTTGCATTACATCATTACATTGTATAACGTTGCATTGTAGGGATAGAAACATGTTAGCCACTTATTAGTAACATCATCAACAACAGTGAAGAAAATGTAAATGCAAAGTCTGGGTAAATACTCATCCGTCTGTCGGGCTGGCGACAATCATGCTCCGAGGCTCTCGTCGTTGTCTCGTATGGTCACTATGTCAGATAGCCATCTCAGGGGGGTGTAGATGCCGGTTTTAGGGGTGAGCGGGATTTGTCCTTCTCCGAGAGCTGGGTGTGGAGTGCCACGGTGTGTAAGACCTGGCCCCTGTCGTCGTGTGACCTGATTAGTCTCTCCAGGTCCCTGCCTCTAGGGCAGTTGTCAGGGTCTTGCCGTTCCATGCCTCCCCTCTACGGTCCTAGGGAAGTGATGTAGCTATTGTCTCCCGAAATGTCTTGTGGCCGGGTCGAAGTGGTGGAATCCATGGCTGATGCTGGAAGGAATCCAAAAAGAGTCTCAAGTCCTCGGGGTTGTAGAAGTCTTTAGATACCCCATTTTTGGTGACCCACATTCTCGCTGGGTCGAAGAGGCCGTATTTCATCTCCAGCTGACGGAGTCGGGGTCTTAAAGCCAAAAAGGCCTTCCTGCGTTCGTTGGTGTCTTTGGAGTACTCGGCCGTTATGAGGATTTCATATTTGTCTATCCGGAAGGGTCTGTGATTTCGTGCTGCTTGGAGGAGTTGGCGGGTCTGGGTATGGTGTAGTAGGCATGCAATGATCAGACGAGGTCTTGAGGCCCAATTGGGGCATTTCGGGCCCACTCTATGTGCTCGCTGGAATTCCAGTGGCGGGTCGAAGGTCAGCGAGGTCAGCTTGGGGAGAATAGAGCCAAGGAAGGCCTGTACATCTGGTCCCTCTTCATTTTCTGGAATTCTGAAAAGGCGGATATTATCTCTTCGGCTTCTGTCTTCCAGGTCCGTTATTTTGCTCCGAAGATAAAGAAGGTCCTGATCCCTGTCCTGGGCTGTGGCCACGTGGGTTTCTAGGGTCCCCATGCGATGTTCCAATCCTGCCACCCTAGATTGGAAGCCTGCAATGTCTGATCGCATGGATTTGGTCTCCAGGGTCAGGGAGGATATGGAAGCGTCCATCCCCTCTATCCGGCAGCTGACAGCGGTGATCTCCTGTAGTATCCGTTCCATGGTTGTAGGCTGTTCCTTATCGGACATCGTGGAAGGCTGGGCTGGGATTAAGGATGTGTGAGGTCCCACTATTGGGGAAGTAGGGCGCTTATGTTGGAGTGCCTCTGAAAATAGCAGTTGTCGTGCCAGTTTGCCTGTGGGTTTGTGTCCCGACTTGCCACCGGGCATCTCAGTGCCAGCCTGTGGGAAAAGCCCTATTAAGTCTGAGACCCTTTTTCCTTCCTTCTCGGGGACTGGTGAGGGTTGTGGTGCGCGGGCCAGTCGGCGCTTGGTCCCCCCCCTTTTTTTTTTGTGCAAAGCTGGTGACCGGTATAGTATGCAATGGTCGTCTTATATCGCTGGTGAGGGGCGTGAATAGAGATGGCGATACGGGCGTAGATCCGGCAAGGTTATGTGGGCCTGGTGATGAGGTAGTATCATTGTCGGGCAGCTATGATGTTCCCTTGCAGACCATGGGGTGGCAATGGAGCAGGACCCGCTCGTTGGTGTTGAGTGACTGTAGTGGGGGGCCCGGAGGGGGATATCTTGAAAAGATAAAAGACGGAAAATCAAAAGCCTCTTCTTACTTGCGCCATTGAACTGGACTCGCCGCTGTGGAGCTGCTCGCCTTTTGGGGCACTGAAGGTTATTAAAGAGAGGGCGGGTGATCTCGTCCCAGCATCGCCCTCCTCTGTGTTACATCCGAGTTGCCTTGCCCGGAAGTATGTTCTCCTGGGCGTCCCCTTCTTGGGTAGGGGCCCTAATGGTACCAGGGCCCTTGCGGTCACTCTGATGGTTGGGTAGCTGGAGGGGGTAGTCGATGCTGGCCTGTGCCAGTGTCCTGTCGCCCCGTTTTCCCGTGAGAGGGCGGGCACCTTCCCCTCTCCAATTGCTGGCCTCTTCTCTCTGGAGGTGGGGAGGGGGGCAGGGGGGCACGACATCCAAATAAGTAGCTCAATGCTAATATCCGGTGGTAATGGGGTGCGCGAGCCGTCGTCTCCGTCTCTGTCAGGCCGATCCACTCCGGCCTCGGGAGACGCGACTCCATCCCCCAGCAAGGCCTTTACTGCCGAGGCGCGCAGCAGTCTCCCCGGCTATTTTTCTTCGAGCCTCCCCCTCAGGGATCGGGTCTCAATGTATTCAGGAGGCCTCCGGAGGTAGTGTAAACTCGTTTACGGCGGCCACGGAGCGCCTGCCGCCTCCCCGAGCCCGACGCGGCGCGGAGCTCCCAGGTTAGGTGGCCATCTTTCTTCGTGGCCCAACCACGCCCCCTGTCCTTTGTATTTTTAATGTTCTCCACATCATTTCTTACAATTTCCTCACGTTTCATTGATGCATCCGTGGAAGTACCTAACCTAGGAGAGACTTTTACCACTCTGCCCAAATTCCATATTGTATGATCCTCAGTCCTCACAGCATTTTCAAAGACCTTAATCCAGTGGTCTTCAAACTGTTTAATGGCGTGCCCCCTGTAAAAATAAAATATATTGCCCCCCTCTGAATTCTTCACAATTCATCTAATAAATTGACAACGTTTATATATGTCTAGACATAGCTAAACATTGCAGTTATGTTACGGTTTCAAAAATGTAATAAAATACATTATACTAAACATACTGTTCTGGTCAGGCAGGCCTTACTAATGTGTACTAGTATCATTATTAGGGGTGGGTGGGGGTTTGAAGAGTATTTGGAGTCTCTTCTCTTTCAACACGTACTCCCAGCTTAGATATAAATGGAAAAACGTATTAGTAATGGCCGAATACAACCGTATTTACTGCTGCTCCTTTTTTTCAACTGAAACAAAGCCCTGTATTCACCATGGTGCCTATTTTGGCCAGAGCCTCGTGCCCCCAGGATCATCTGAGGACCCCTAGGCCCTTCCCCCCAGTTTGAAGACCCCTGCCTTAATCACTTTCTGGGGAGAGGAAAATTCTGAATGTGTCTTTAAAAGGCCCACAAGGGGATTCCTAACCTTAACTATGTCGCCAACCTGAATCATAGTTTTCTTAACCGCTTGGCGATCATCCAATCTGTTTTTCCTTTCTGACATCCTCATTCATTTTCTATTTTCCTTTACTCGTTCATTCCAATCTTGATTCACTTTTTGCCCAGACTTTTCATTTCCCAACATGGACAAATTAATGTGTTAGGTTTCCTCCTTTTAAACAGTTCAAAAGGGGAGATGCCTGTTATGGAGTGTAGGAAGTTGTCTCTGTATATACTATCTCAAAGTGAGAGATAGTGTGCACAGAGTCCAAGGGTTCCCTTATATGTTGATAGTGGCAAAATTAGATAATAGGAGGCTCTATTTTGTGGTAGTGTGGTCGAGCAGTAGGCTTTTCAGAGGGTAGTGTTAAGCACTTGTTGTACATACACAGGCAAGAAATGAGGAAACACACTCAAAGACTTAACTCCAGGCCAATAGTTTTCAATTAAAAAATATATTTTCTTAATTTATTTTTAGAACCACAAGATTCAAATTTGAGCTACAGCTTATCCCGTAGGTTAGCGGAAGGCTATGATAGGTGACCCCTTCTTGCACTGACGAAGGAATCTTTGTGCACACATAACAGTTTTTCGCATTCATGGTCTCAACATACTCATTCAGCAAGCGATAGAAGACATTAGTAGATAGTTCCCCCTTTGAATTAGTTCCCTCATGCAAGTGTCTTGCATCCTGCTCAAACTTTTCCCACAGTGTTAATGTTGTAGTCTCAGGTTTTAAAGCAGTGTTAGTTGCTTTCTTATCCAACCACAGCATTCCCACAATCACTCCCACAATTATTATTGCACACACAATACCTATTATAAGACTCAACCAACCACACACCTTACTCTTCTTGTTACTACCTCTATTATAAGCCATGTCTGTACAGAATCAGATAGCAGAATAACAAACAACTTGAGGATGATATAAAACTCTTTTTTTTCTTTTCTTTGATGCAAAAGTCTCTTTTTTCTCTGCGTATATTTACAGCGTTTCACTCACTCCAGGACCTCTTTTTGTCAAATCAGGTTAGCAGCTTGTCATAATCAGGTTTCTCAAAGTCAAATCAGGTTATCAGTGTCTCATCCGGTAATTTATAAGTCTCCTTTCTTTAGTTTGTGAGTTTTCTTTGTAATAAAGTCTCTCTCTTTGTATTACTTCAGGTACCGTAGTATTGGCGTGGTACTTCTCGATCAAAACAGAATGCTAAGAATTCTTGTTGCCATTCGGATGTTGTTGCATACGCCCATTCAGGACCTGCATACCTTCTATTTGCGGTTCTTTTTCTTTTCAGTCTGCGTTCACCTTGTAATTCTCCTTCACTTAGATCTTCTACTCTGGATGTATCAGTCTCTTCTGTTATTGTTTCACCTGGTACGCTTCTTGATTTCGCAGCCTGTTTCTCTGGCCAGTTATCTCCCTTATGCGTCTTCTTCCGGTTTGTCTTTTCAGGACGCTGAACAGCACCCTCCTCTTGCAATATGGTGTTTTCTCTTGATGGACCTGCAACTGGCTCAGGGGATGCCGAAGTATTTTGGTCTCTCTCTATTATTTCCCCTTCTTCTTCTGGATCTGTAACGGGTTCGAGTTCTAACCCGTATCCGTCTATTTCTGGGAGAACCTCTCCTTGATTTAGTTCTCCTGCTGCCTCTACTGAGATAGTCACCTCTCTCGAACTCGTTCACTGTTTGAGGGACTAGGCTGTTCTCAGTGGGCTCTCCTGCAGTCTCAGTTCCCTCTTGGCTGTTTTCTGGCCTTGAGACTTCCCTCTCTGGAACTGTTGTGCCGGAAACTTCAAGTTCCTCATCAGTTTGACACGTTACCTTCTTTGTATGACTGGCATGTATCCAATTTGAAACGCCTGCACATTTCACAGCAGTAGTTGTTGTCAAAATTACTTGATATGGCCCCTTCCAGCGTGGCTCCAAACACGACTTCCTCACGTGCTTCTTGACAACCACCCAGTCACCGGCTTGTAGGGTGTGACCTGTATCACCGATCGGTGGCAAAGTGTTAGCTTCTACCTGGTGAGAGAAAGAGCGAATCACATCAGCCAAGCCTTTGCAGTAGTCCAACACCATATCATCCGTGATATTCACTAGAGCATTTGCAGGTACTGCGGGTAACCTCATAGCTCTACCCATTAGGATTTTGTGTGGTGATAGTCCTGTCTTCTTATCAGGGGTGTTCCTCATTGACATCAGCACTAAGGGTAATGCATCTGGCCATTTCATATTGGTAGCTGCGCACATCTTTGCCAATTCTTGATTTCAAGGTACCATTCATTTGCTCTACTAATCCTGATGCTTCAGGGCGGTAGCTACAGTGCAGCTTCTGTTCAATGTCTAATGCGGCTCACAAGAGCTTAATCACCTCGTTGTCAAAGTGTCTGCCCCTATCTGATTCTATAGAGACCGGAAACCCGAACCTGGGTATTAATTCCCTAAGCAGCAGCTTTGCAACTGTGAGACTGTCATTTCTACGTGTGGGGTAAGCTTCAATCCAGTGACTGAAAACACACACAATCACCAACACGTACTTCAATCCTCCGCAAACAGGCATTTCAATGAAATCCATTTGCATCTTGCTAAATGGACCACTAGCTCTCCCTATCTGGCTCAAAGTTACCACAGTCCCTTTTCTGGCATTCATCTGTTGACAGGTGATGCACCTGTGACAGGTAACCTCTGCGGCATGTCTGAACTTTGGGTTAAACCAATCGATTTTGAATGACCTGATCAATGCATCTCTCCCGAGGTGGGCCTGTTCATGATAGAGCCTAGCGAATTGTGACAGAAGGCTGTTTGGCAAAACTAATTTCCCCTCCTCTGAGACCCACAAGTCGTCAGCCCTCTGTACACATTGCATTCTCTGCCAAGAGCGTTTTTCCTCTTTGCTAGCACGACCCTGTAGTGTTTTTAGCTCATCTAGGGTATCAACCACCCTTAATGCGAGGTTCAAGCATGTGTCATTTTCGGTTTGCGGCATCATCAATTCCCACTGATCCTTAAACGATATACAGTTCAATGCGCAAAACCTTGCGACTTGATCTGCAGAGCCGTTTCCCATGGACACAAAGGGGGTCATTCTGACCCTGGCGGTAGACTACCGCCAGGGCCAACGACCGCGGATGCACCGCCAACAGGCTGGCGGTGCATCCCAGGGCATTCTGACCGCGGCGGTACAGCCGCGGTCAGAAACGGAAAACCGGCGGTGTCCCGCCGGTTTCCCGCTGCCCTGAGGAATCCTCCATGGCGGCGCTGCAGGCAGCGCCGCCATGGGGATTTCGACCCCCTTACCGCCAGCCTGGTTCTGGCGGTTTTGACCGCCAGAACCTGGCTGGCGGTAACGGGTGTCGTGGGGCCCCTGGGGGCCCCTGCAGTGCCCATGCCAGTGGCATGGGCACTGCAGGGGCCCCCTAACAGGGCCCCACTAAGATTTTCAGTGTCTGCATAGCAGACACTGAAAATCGCGACGGGTGCAACTGCACCCGTCGCACCCTTCCCACTCCGCCGGCTCCATTCGGAGCCGGCATCCTCGTGGGAAGGGGTTTCCCGCTGGGCGAGCGGGCGGCCTTCTGGCGGTCGCCCGCCCAGCGGGAAACTCAGAATAACCGCGGCGGTCTTTTGACCGCCAGCCAATGTCAGAATCACCCCCAAAGTCTTGTGACTTAACGTGAGCATTGCATTTCACCACGGCAATTTCAAGAGGTAACTGAATCGTATGTAACAAGTCCTTGATTTGTTCACCATTTTTCACAGGAGAACCAGAAGAGGTCATGAAACCTCTCTGCTACCATAATTGGCCAAAGTCATGTACAATTCCAAATCCGTATCTGCTGTCAGTATAGATAGTGACTCTTAGATTTTCAGCTGCGTGGCAATTAGCTCTTTCACTTGTGCGGAATACACTTTCTCGAGCCAGGAAGCTTCAATGATACCAGCTATGGTACATACAGCGTAACCGTCTCTCAGCATTCCGACTGAGTCTCTCAAACAGGATCCATCAACAAACATAATACAGTCATTTTCTTTTAACTGTGTATCTTGAACATCAGGTCGTGGCTTGGTACATAGTTCTGTTACCTCAAGACAATCATGCTCAATTTCCTCTTCATTATTAACTTCAGTATTCTCAGCGGGAAGTAGAGTTGCCGGATCCAACACAGTACATCGTTTCAACGAAACATTAGGTGACCCCAGTATAATTGTCTCATATTTGGTAAGACGAGCATTTGTCATGTGCTGAGTTTTGGTTCTAGTCAACAAATTTTCAACTGAATGCGGAACCATTACTGTTAGGGGATATCCCATGACTATACCTTCACACTACGTAAGGCTCTGACCAACTGCTGCAACTGCGCACAAACAACCCGGTAAGGCTGCTGCAACGGGGTCCAAAGTAGCTGAAAAATATGCTACAGGGCGATTTGCACCTCCATGGACCTGTGTCAAGACAGACAAAGAACAAGCATCACGTTCATGACAAAACAGTAGAAAAGGCTTTGTGTAATCAGGCATACCCAAAGCTGGTGCCCTGCACATGCACTCTCTCAATTCCATGAATGACTCAAGCTCTTCCTTGGACAAAGCTATGGTATATGGTTCATCCTTGATCTCTTTACCTGTCAGTTTTATCAATGGTTTTGAGATAATCGAGAAGTTGGGTATCCACTGGCGACAGTAGCCCACCATTCCCAAAAACATCCTGACATCTCTCTTTGTTGTTGGGGGGTTCATTTGCAAAATGGCTGTTATTCTCTCTTTCGATATTCTCCTGGACCCTCTTTCAATTAAGTGTCCTAAGTATTTCACTTCTTTCTTGCAGTACTGCAACTTCTTTGGTGACACTTTATGTCCATTCTTTCCCAAATGATTCAGTAACGCAATTGTGTCATACCTACAGTTATCCATTGTCTTGGATGCAATTAGCAAGTCATCAATGTACTGCACTAGAGTCGAGTTAAATGGCAACACTAGGGATTCTAAGTCCTTTTTCAGTATCTGATTGAAGATGGACAGTGACTCAGAAAACCCTTGAGGAATTCTGCACCAACTGTACACCTTGTCCAGGAATTTGAAACTGAATAAAAACTGTCTGTCCTCGTGAAGAGGTATCGAAAAGAAGGCTTGTGACAGATTTACAACGGTGAACCATTCAGCATCACACAGGACCTGAAACATAATCACTGCTGGATTGCGCACTATGGGACAACATTTTACCAAAATCTCGTTTATTTTTCTCAAATCCTGCACAATTCGAACCTTCCCACAAGGCTTTTTCAGACCAATTATTGGTGAATTACATGGGCTGCTCAACACTTCCTTCAGGACTCCCTGTTTCACAAAGTCTGCAATTATTTGTGACACTTGAATAAGAACATCCTGTGCCATGTGATATTGCGGCACCTGGGGAAACACTGCATTTGGCTTCACTTGTACTTTAATTGGTTCTACTCCTTTTATCAATCCCACTTCTTTTCCTGTCAAATCCCACACTTTCTCTGTCACGGTCCCTTGTAACTCAGCAGGTAAATCTATCACTGTAAGCATTGGGAATAATGTAATCAAGGGGTAATCTTCATTTGCAGCTCCTGTCTCTAACTCTGAGAACTGACCATCATCCCCTTCATCATCACTGTTTGTCTGCACTTCGATTCCATCATTGGAACAGGTAATCGAACATTTTGTCGTGCACAGTAAGTCTCTTCCCAGTAAGGATACTGGACTCGAATCACAGACTACAAACTTATGCAGTCCCTGGAAGTTGCCGATCTCAACCTGCACTGGATCTGAAATCGGATTTGTCAAGTACTGGTTTGCTACTCCAACCACCCTTATGGTACGCCCGAAAGTGGTAATTTCGGAATCTCTGCACTTCTAACTGTAGAGCGTGTAGCTCCGGTATCAACCAAGAAGGAAACTTTGTGATCCATTACCTTTCCCTCTACATAGGGTCCCCTCTGATCTACCTTTAGGGACGCTGCAAGCCTGCACTCTTCGCTATCTGAGCTGTCATGCGACCACTCCTCATTCATTCCATCTTCACCACGCAATGGGAATTGCTGTACTGTATTATTTTGACTCATCACCTGACCTGTGACCTGCTGAGGAAGCATCACCTGTAGCTGTCCCATCGGAGCCATTGGTAATTGCATTTGCTGTCTAGGTACCATGGGAACCTACTGTTGTACTTGCTGCATTTGTGCCGGCTGAACACGCGGCATTTGCATTTGCTGCATGGGCTGTAACCCTTGCGTCTGTACCATGTTATTTTGGAAGTTCGGGTTTTGATTTCTCAACTTTGGACCTCTCATATTTTGCAATGTACCGACATTAGTGCTTTGTTGAACAACACCATCCTGCACCACATTTGGGCATTCCCGCTTCCAATGCCCCACGCCCCTGCACATGTGACATGGGGACATCCTTTTCATCCCTTGTGCGTCATTTTGAACCACAACAGTATTCAGGTCTGGACCGCGATTCACAAAACCTCGACCTCAACCTCTTGGTTGTGTCTGAAACACACCATTCACTTGCGGTTGTTGCTGTATCATCTGTTGAACTCCATTTCCCTGGATACCAGCCTGCGCTGCCCTTATCTGCATCACCATCACTTTCTCCTTTAACTTTTTCTGCTTCAGCTCAATTTCGTCACTACAGTATTTCGCATACTGCAACACCTCATCAATCGTCTTTGCTTGCCAACAAATCAAATGATTCTTAATCATCTGGCTAACCTCTGGTCTCAGTCCTTCAACAAATCTGAATATGAGATGGTACATGTCTTTTGGCTCAATGGTCTCAGTACCACTATAATGTTTAAATGCATTTAACAACCTCTCATAGTAAGCATGTATTGATTCCTTAACCTCCTGTGAGGTCCGGTCGATTTTCTGCCAGTCTGTCACCTTCGGCGACACTTTCTGCTTCAAAAATTCAATCACCTTATGATAGTACTTCATCACCTCCTCAGAGGGAGCTCCGGTCACCTTATCCCTTGCCGGCTCCTTCGTCGGGCAGTCTAGCCCTCTCTTGCATTCAAGCCACAAATCAGGCGGAGCAATGATCTCAAACAAGGTATTCAAGTCTTCCCAAAGACACTTTGCAAGTTTCACGAACCTATCTGTTTGTTGACACCACTCAATCAGTTTCTCCCTCAATCTGGGATAATCATTTGTAAAAGATAGGATGTCTCCTCCTGACCACGGCACATGAATTAAAACACCACCAGCTGTTTCTCTCATGGGTAGTATTTTTACCGATTCCGTATCGGGTGAAGCTTTAGCCTGACTCGACCCTGGACTGTCACCTTTCTCCTTTTCTCTTTTCTTTGCCCATCTGTATTCCCACTTTTCTAAAGCTCCCCAGATTTGCGCACTTTGCAGTATTTCTTTTAAATGCGCTTTCATTCCGGCAGACCTCATATGCTCAAAATCTTTTGAATCGAAGTCTAACCTGTAACTTCTTTTCAAATGTTTAGTGTTTTCAATATCAATGTGGTACTTGTCTGCTAGGTTCGCTAGTCTCTGATGTACCTTGCCTACCTCTTTAGTAATCTTAGGACACAGATATCTCAGTTCTGCTTCTGTGTATGATTCTAACCTGTTTACCCCCATTGTTCCGTCCACTAGTTCAGCAGCTTCCACCCCCAGTCTCATAAAATTCAGGTACTCATCTTTCCCTATCCTTTCCAGTTCTACCGTAGTCACTGTAGTCTTCTGTGAGGCATAGGTCTTCTCTAACCACTCATTCAACTGTTGTACTGTAAAGCCTTGCAGTGAAATGTTCCCTGCTTGCATCATGGGCGATTGTGAAGCGTTCGTACTTATTGTCTGTGGGGTTAACACCCCTAGCCCTGCCTGTCTCATTGAATCGAATGGTGCTTCAACTGGGCTAAGGTCTATTAAAGACCTTGGTTTTTCAACCGCTTGTTCTCCTGGGGCCATTAACTGGGGAGTTCCTAAGGACCCTCCTCTTATTGCATCTTGGGTCATCACTCCCTGATCACATACACCAGGTTTACCTTGTGCATACAATGACACTGGTGGACCAACAGTAATTGGTAACAATATTGCAGCAGGTGTCTGACCTGGTCCCAAACCTCGTAGACCAGGGACCCCAAAGGTCTGATCCAGCGAAGCCGGGGCAGGTATTAACGGAGGTCCTGCTACTGGATTATACCCCGGTATCAGTTGTGGCTGGGGCAGCAATTGCGGAGTTGACTCAATCTGTACTAACCTTGATTTTGTATATATCGGGTATGGCGGCACTATCAGATTTGTAGTAGTCTCTAGTACCGGGACGTCTGGATAGATTCTCTGTATCTGCGGTGGAGGTTGCAAATGTATCTGCATGTCTGGCGCAGTGGGTACACTGACAAAAATTCTGTATCAAAGCCGTATCACTAGTCTGTACTGTATCAGTAACTTCCTTCTCCTGCGACTGGTTCCCAGGACCTGTACTAGTGCTTGGGACATTATCGCTTACCGCATAAGGTGGCGGGTGATCATGTAATATTCGATTCATAAACTCTTCAGCGTCTGAATCGTCTTCCTCTTCCCAAGGTCTCTTAGTCTCTTTAGGCTTACTAGAGCTTTATCTGTTTTACAGGTGGCTTTCTTTCCCTGCGTCTCTTCTCCCTGTGTAATTGCTGGGAACAATTTCAATCCATCAACTATTCCCCGTCTCCACATTTTGTTCTCATTATCCCACCTAGCTTCTGCATAAGACTTTTCTGCCCTTTTTATTCTTCTTTGAAATTTTTCCTGTCTATGTTTAAGAGCCATTAGATCCCAAATCGCTAAAGCCACATACTGAGCTGGCCTCGGAGGTGGTTTTTGCGTACTTAACATCCACCTTAAATTCTCTAGTACCTTCGTATTGAACGTCCCATGTTCTGGAAACGCTAAGCTTCCCTCTTTCTCTGTTAATTTGCGCCACTGTTTCATCCACAAACAAGGCGCAGCACCTTTTTCCTCCATAACTATGTAAGCTGGAGTACCTTCAGGCGGTGTAGGCTCCCCTTCAGTCGCCATAATGTATACATCTCCTTTCAGAGCACTCCTAAAAGCCTTGACAAAATTCATCTTTGCGGTTTTCTCTTATTTGTATTTAATCAGAAAGTGACTTTAATTCCCAGGACACTCTTCACCCACCTTTCTCAACCTATTGCCTCTAACGGACGGCAGCCAATCCGTGTGCGACCCCTCTCGACAACTGACCTATCTCAGCACGGCACCACTGACGTCACACTCACACACTGCAGCTGACAAAGTCTTGCGGCTCGTCCGCCCCTCACTGGATTCACACCAAACTAATGCAAAATTACTGCGAGCACCTTTAACAACAACACAAATCTGCCGGTTTACTACAGGAAGGGTAACACATTTGCTTCAGAACTTTACAGAGATTTCACTTGAATCCTCGGCCGCTACTCTCTCCTTCTCAATTCCCGCATACGCAGCAGAATTTGACCCGCAAATCCTACTCTCGACTTGTCGATGGTACGTCCTAGTGCACTTTAGAACTTGCCAAATCTCCATCGAAGGTTTCACACATACATTTTGACTCAAACTCGACTTGTCAACCACGCCTGATTGACCTATTAAACCACACAGATTACAACATAAACCCAAGTGTCTCCTACACTTGTCAATATACTCCGGAGTCTTAGACCACGACGGGTCCGTACATAAACAACCAACCACGTGGATAATTTTGAGCACAAAGCGCCACACTCATATGAAGTACGCCGACTTCCCTACTCTCATACTGTGGAGTATGCCCTCTCCTACTAAAAAAACATTTACCTGACCTAAATACTGACAGATTTCACAATCACCTGCAAAAATGCATAAGCTGAGCAAGCGCAAAACCCCATACCACACACGCTATGATGCCGAGAACATTCCCAACTCACTTAGGCAGGCTCCGAGATCCCGGGAAAGTCATGGTGAATTTAGAAACACATCAGACCTCCAATTTGCATTATCACAGAAAAACGTTTTAAGCAATGATTCTCCATCCTAGGGCCCCAAAGGGCCAAACTGTCGCTCTGCTACCAGAACTGATAAAGCGTCCCTTTATGATATTTTATTTCACATCAGGACTCGTTTTAGGCCAATGAATCTTTTGACCCAGTTGAGAGACACCGTAGGACGAGATAGCTAATCAATATATCAATCAATACATCAATAATGTCATCAATATTTATCACCACAATGCATTTCACTTTAGTCAAAGTCATTAATCAGTTCAAACGACGCTACCTTGATCTTGCAGCCATGAATAACTTCACCAGCTTAGTAGAATTTTATGAATTTTTATTCCCTATTGATTACAATCTAAGAGCAAATGAGTTAATCTCAGCACCAAGAAACACAATAGCATAGTCACGATATGGCAACTGTGATAAGATTTCATTAACGCTAGAATCACGAACATCAAAACATAACACGCCGTGAACATAGATCAACTTTAGCAGAGTGTCAATATTGCGTCAATTCAACAAAGCATAGTCTCGGTCATTTGTCTATTTGCGTCAGTTTTGGTGAACTCCTGTCCTAACCACTGATTAGCATTAGCATGTTGGGCTTCATGCAAAACAATTTTGAACACTAATTTGGAAAACATCTAGCTAAGGTCTCTGTCAAAAGCAAGAAGTTGGTACCTAGAAAGGAAAAGCAAACAGACAAATTACAATTGCATTGTCATAATTACCCTCCATAGATTAGGTCAGCGCACAGGTTCAGTCTTCGTCTTCAGGACATCAGTAAGATCGCCATCAGCCAGAGCTCAGCTCGGGGACAAAAGGGCACTTCCCTCATAAGGAGGAAAAGTGTAAATGGGCAAACTAAGGGCAAGGATGGTTTCAATAAAATCTCAAGTCACCAAACAGAGTGACAGAGTTTCTGGATAAAATCAATAGCATTCCCTAACCCGCCGTGATGACCTTTCTGTGACATGGGTTTTTATCCCTTTTTTGTAGTACATTCCCCCAAAATCCTATTGGACATTTGCTATACCCCACTATCTTTAGCCTATCACATTTAACATTAGGTAATCCTAATCTTCATCCCATATTGGTTTACAAGTCTTCGATTGGTCTTCGTAATTGACGTCTTCAGAGGTGGCACATCCGGTGTTACTTCATCTCTTGGCAATTCTTTGCACATCTTTTGGTCAGCAGTTCCATTGTCTTCCCCGGTTTGAATGACCTTGTCCATTACATAAATCTACACTGTTTCAATATATTTTAACATTTACTCCATGGGCATAGAAAATGCGCCTGAGAACGAATTTAACATGGTTACATTTGTCTTCCAAGTCGAAGAGAAAAGAACACACACAGGGTTATGGCCCCTTGTGAGTCAGCACACTGAAAAATAGAAAAATGCATTTAATATGATGAGCAGCTAAGCTGCAGCTCATGCTAACTTAAGGTTTTCAATACAGATTCAAAAACGCAAATGTTAATCTAAGATTAATTGTACGTAACATAAACTTTTTAATCATCATTATTAGTTTGCGTATATATTGGTGGCCACTCATTGTGGTAATAATTCAAGTGCACGTTTAAGCAAGAATGCTATTATTATAGTTTCTATGCTGCAGTATCACACATTAATTCATAAACATTTCATGCTAATATAGATTATATGATCTACGCTCTCTCAGTTACATAGGCAATGTGCTTGCTAACACATCACCAACCAACAAAACTGTCACTAATCTGGTGTGTGCATCACGGCTTGACACGCCAGAATAATGTATGTGCACAGGGCATCCAGAAGAAATGAGCATGAGGAGTTCGTGCTCACTTAGTTGCACCCTCCTTTTCCTTACTGTTATCGCAGGCTCCTGTGCGTGTGTGACGACAACACAGTATTGTAACCAGGCAATCGCGTCATTGTGCGCAAATGCCGTAGTCTTACACTGTGCCTTCACGTGACTTTACCCTTTGGCTAACTTGTGACGTGGCAGGCCTGTTCATACCTCAGCTGCTCGTGATGGGAGTACGTGACGTGCAGATCCGCTGGAACCTCCGTGACAGAAGGGGAACGACGCTCGTGAAAGGGGCACCAGACGTGTAAAGCTGTTGTTTCTACTTAAGATTTGAAGCTTGACAGTGGTTGAAGATTCTCAAAAAAGTAAAAACCCATTATTGTGCTTCCTACTCGATTGTGCCAAAGGTGCGAATCCAACTTTATTGCAGAACAAAGTTCTTTATGTTGAAAATAGTATGCTGGAAAATATGCCTAGGTCTTCGTACTCTGATGCTCTACTGATTATATACGTGTTTGAGTTGAAAGAATAATGCTACAGCTAGATAGCGTGATTTCCACAGGTTCAGCTGAGCACTAGTGGGTTCTAGATATGCCCTCTGATGTTGCGTTGGAGATCTCTATTAGGTGGGGTGTGAGTTGAGGTTTATCTGCTGCAGGGTTATTCTTCCTCCAAGTAGTTGCCAATGAAATGAAGTAGAGGACTGAAGGGCTGTGATTCAATGCTCTTTATGTCAAGCAGAAGTAAATACACCCCATCTACCACACTTGTCTTTGGTTGCCAACCATTCTCCTTCTCAAGTTTCTCCTCGGAGCTCCATGGCAACTGCTGAGGGGCTTCCATTAGAACCACCGTGTCACATTCCAAAGACAAGTGGGATGAATATGTATTTATAGAGATAAGGGAGGTTACTGTGAAATGGCAAATCACAACAAGAAATACGGTCGTGCATCTGGTAACACGTAGGTTTATTCCTGTAAGCGCCTCAACCATCGGCCACCCCTCCGATCTCCAACCGTCACCCTCGGATCCCTGTTGCCATGGTAAATGACTCCATTCGGTAATGGAATCATTTACCAAGAACACCACAGTTACCACACCTTATCTGACTATCTGCAGCAGTTGTCACCCCAGACAACTTGCTGCCCCCCTGCTAGGAAGTGTGAATAGGAAACAAAGAGAATTTCCGAAGAAGGACTGCCCTGATGCTCCCTGGAACTAGGAAAGATAGGCTGCACCAGACTGGACTGCACCTGCTGCACCGAAGGGACCTGCAAAGTGGAATGTGCTAGCCATGCCCACTTTTGGAAAAGAGCTCCACTTGTGCCAGGAGAGAAAAAGTAACTCTAAAGGTGAGGTGGCTAAACTGTTAAACTTCAGGGCCACCTAAAGTTAAAGGAACCTACACCCATCTAAAGCCCAGCTTCCGGGAACACTTGCCTGCTCCGAGACAATGAAGTGCTTGTGGGCGACCAAGTCCAGACCTTCCTGAGGTGTCCCTAAGCATGCAGGACATAGCTGAATTTAAGGTAGACTCTGGTCGTCCAATGAAAAGAATTTGCCTACCTGCAAGCAACTGCTGATCGTACTACATCCGCAAGACCCGTTGACCAGTGGCAACTGCACCTGTACTGGACTCACCTGCTGCTATGAGGGCATCAAGTCCTGAGGCTGGAGAAGACCCTGAAGTTTGTGTACCCCAAGGTGGCCCCAGGAAAACTCACCACATATCTTCAGCATCCTTTCAGCATCCCAGCGTTCCTTCATAGCCAGCATCAGGAACACTTCTTAACTGGACCTCGTAAGGAGGGCAAACACTGAGAGCCCTAATACGTCTGATTATGACAGGCAAACTGTCCCCTTGACCCTGAGTGGTACCTGTGATTGGCCACAGCCTACTGTGGCTAGTCCAAGAAACTCTAACAGGTGTTTTAGGCCTTTGGCTACTAACTCCATGCAACACTTTATTGCATCCAAGAGCTTAAAGTTAAAGTATTTTACTGCAAAAATCATATCTCCAGTTACCCTCAATAGATTTTTGTTGCTTTGGTGTCTAATTTAAGATAAAAAAACCACTGTACTTTTATAAATTGGTGTCAGATTTGGATTGTGCAGTGTCTATTACTTATTAACTTTAACTGTTTCGGTATTTTTAAATGTATTAGACTTGTTCCTTTGACTAAGCCTGACTATTCTGTGCCACAGATACCGAGGACTGAGCAAAGGATTTTTGTTAAAGAACCTAGCTGAACCTGATAGAAATTGTGGCATCATTACTTGGTGAGGTTTAATAACCACATAATAGTCCACGTTCCAACACATCATATTTATATAAAGTGGTAAAACCAGGATTAGACATCAAGAGTTCTAGAAACATGGATAAATCACATCCACTGGTCTGCATTTGGTTCTGTTGTTTGCTCACCCCAATAACTTGCCCACCTTGCTAGGTGTCCTGTAAGGCTTTATTAATATCACTAGCATCCCACTATTATTAGGTCTTGCCTAATCAAAAGACTATTATACACTATTCCATTGTGTACAGTGAGTTTTGGGTCATCCCACTGCTTATCATTGGTTGGCTTTCTTGTCAATGTCCTTTAATTGGCTGTTATTCAATCACTTTCCTTCCTCTTTTTGTCCCTCACAGTTGTTTTGGTTGCATGACTTGTATCCTTCCACTGCCTGCATTCAGGGAGCTTCTTTTTTAAATTGCTTTCATCACTCTATGTGAGTGTCCATTTTTTCCAGCTCTGCCCTATGTGTGCTACATCCTCCGCCATGTCTTCTCATTATTGCTGTCCTTCCCCACAGCTTGTCCATTGCTGCCCCCACCAATCCTCATTGCTTCTGCTTCTATTTGTATTAAGCCAAGGGCTCCCCTTTTGTTCTTCCACCACTCCCTATTCACTTCCACTTAGTAGCAGCCCTGACAACCTCCATAATCTCTTCCCCGTTGCTCCCCTGCTCTTCCATTTTTTGCATCAAATTTAGAGAGGCAAAACTATAGCTCACTTTGCAATGTATAGGAGTCAATGGAAGCATTCCCAAATGTCTTCCTCTGTTTGACATTGTAAGGATGTGTTGGTCCCCTATCTGCATTTACATGTTATTATCCCAGTGCAGGGAGCACCTTCCATCAGTTTCTCCATCCTCACACTCCACATTGGCTGTATACAGAACATTGTAAGATCAAGAAAGGTCAAGATAAAAATTTCCCATCCTTCGTCAAGCTCTCTAGGTGAGACTGCATGTTGATCTTGTATGCCTGGGGCCTGTCTGCAGTGATTAATCTCCCAGGTATTTAAACCCTGAGGGAAGCACCTGAAGCTCTGGGGCCCATGTAATGGCTATGAGGCATTGGGCAATAGGATAAATGGATGAGTTGGCCTTGTTCATACGTAAGCCGGAGTAGGTACCAAAAACCTGGAGGATTTGAAAGGCATGGTGCCATGTCACTTCAGGGTCATCTAGATTTAATAGGACATCGTCTGTCACTGACCATTGGAAAACACTGGGAGCTACAAAACAAAGTGTCCACCCGCATCCAGGCTGCCAGGAGTTCAATCACCAAGGTGAAGAGCAAGGGGGAAAGGGAGCAGCCGTGGCAAGTGCTCCTCTCTATATTGAACCAGTCTGACATTGCTGTTCAAATGCACACTCTCGCTTGGAGGTTCATATTACAGTCATACGGAGCTGATGAATTTGGGCCCAAAGCCAAAATGGGTCAACAGGACGAACAGACAGTCACAATACACTGAGTCAAATGCTTTCTAGAAGTCCACCAGCAATAGAGCCTTGTGAATGGGCAATCTGCCACTCATCTTGATGGCATATTTACCCTCTGTAAGTTGTGTCTTATAGCCCAGTGAGGCAAAAATCTGGAGAGAACAGGGCAGTTGATTGCTCCAGAGAGACAGTTAGCCAACATCTTGGCCCATGTTTTGACCTCGGTGTTCAGCAGAGAGATTGGTATGTACTCCTCACAGCAGGTGCCGCTGAAGCCTGGTTTAGGGATCACTACTATTTCTGCCGCTCAGAGGCCTCTGGGTAGCTCACCCCTCATCAGGGCTTCATTAAAGGATTGTAACAGCATTGAGCCGCCTGGGGCCATCTAAGTCACCAAAACTCTGCTGGGAAGCAATCATGCACCAGCATCTTCCCCCGTAGAAGCTGTGCAAGGGCTGCCCTCAACTCCTCGTAGATGACCTCCGCCTCCAGGGTTTTACAGTCCATTGTGTGTAAGCGTGTCACCAGCAAGTCCGCCACAAACTGCAAAACTGGCTCGGGGGCCTTCAGGATCGGGAACATAGAGCCTACTGTAGTAGGCAGGAAATGCCTTTTGTATAGCCTCAATCCTCATTTCGCAGGAGCTCATATTGGACTCAATATAGCAATAGGGGCTCCAGCGGTGCAGGGGTGCGTAAGCAATGCAGCGTTTTGCTTGCCTTGTTTTCCCACTGGTAGATGCAGCTATAAGTAGCCATCCATACCTTGCAGGCCTCGTACATGAGTTCTTGTTTGAGCAAAGATTGCGTGTGTTTGGAGTCATGCAGGATTGAGTCCTGCACTGTAGCTATATAGAGCCACTCAAGATCAAGGACCCATGATTCTAGGGGGCATATTTATACTTTATGATGCAAAACTCCACTAATGCAGTTTTGCATCAAAAAGTTTAGCACCGGCTAGTGCCATTCTTGGGTGCCAGCCGGGCATCATATTTGTGGAATTCCGCAAGCCACTGCAAAGGGTGGGCTATCATAAAAAAAATGATGGGAGAAAGGGGGTTTGCACCAAAAAATGACGTTAGGCTGGTTAGAGGCAAAAGAAAATGCCTTTAATCAGCCTAGCGTCATTTCCTGACGCAAAACCATCCATACCACATGACTCCTGTCTTATAAAAGAGAGGAGTCATGCCCACCACCTCAATAGCCAGTACAGGGAACAAAGGTCCCCTGGCATGGCCATTGCATCCAGTTCCATGTAGGGGGGCCTATTTCAAGGCCCCCAATGGCACTCACATTAAAAAAAAAATACTTACCTCTTCTTACCTGGGAAGGGGTCCCCCCATCCGCTGGTGTCCGTCTTGTGTGGGTGGGGGTGTTCCTGGGGATTGAGGTGGGCACCTGTGGGCTCTTTCCTTGGTGTTTGACCATGGAAATGGGTCCACAGGTCTCCTAACGCCTGCTCTAACCCAAGTGTTAAATAATGGTGCTAAGCAGGCTTAGCACCATTATTTAGGCCCTCCTCCCCGTGCACCATTTTTGCACGGGAGGATAAATAAGGCACTAGGGGTTTTGGGTCATTATTTGGACGGGAACGCCTACCTTGCATCTCATTGACGCAAGGAGGTTTCACACATCCAAAAAATGACTTTAACTCCAATATTTTGATGCTAGACGGGTCTGGCGTCAAAATATAAATATGGAGTTCAGTTTGTGCTGATGTAGTGTAAAACAAATGATGCTAATTCAGCGCAAAGTATGTATAAACATGCCCCTCAGAGTACAGTGTCACAGAACACTGCCAGAACTTCTTCTGACATCAGAAGCTTAGAATGTCCCCCAAACCCGGAAATGGCTAGAGAAGTACCAGGTCCTCAGTGAAATGGCTGAAATATTTAGACATGCTGTACATTAAACCTTTATCAGCAATAAGCTGTGTTTGTGCATACATTAAACCTTTATCAGAAATAAACCGTGTTTGTGCATGAGCAGAAAGTGCAATACCAGTGGTCATGGCTAGATATCCCTGTGGAGCCTACTAAGTTACTAGTTCCTTGGGGCAATTATCATCCTTCATCCTCTGGAGAGCATAGTACAATACACATTTACAGGCTGGGCAAGGCTGTCAGAATATTATTACAAATAAGGCCCTTGTAACACAAAATCCTCTCTCCTGTTTAAAAAAAAAAGTCCAACTATAAAAAAAACTTACATGTGCATTGAATGGTGGAAAAGGTTATGATTTTTGGGCCTCCTCTAGCCTAGTGTGTCCCACAAGATGGCCAGGACAGAAAAATCATATATTTCTGAATGTCTTGGTGGTGGTCCCTTTGCACTTGGACCACTGCAGGCTGAGTTATGGGCAAAAATGTGTTGTAAAAGAAATGCCTTCAAACCATTATGGGCTGAGTTTCCGTGCATACATTAAACCTTTAGCAGAAATAAACTGTGTTCATGCATTAGCAGAAGATGCAGTACCACTGGTCGTGACTAGATAGCCTTGTGGAGCCTACTGAGTTAGTAGTGCCTTGGGGCAATTATCACCCTTCAGCCCTTGGAGACCATATTGCATTATACATTTGCAAGCCAAGCAAGGCTGTCAAAATATTATTACATACAAGGCCCTTATAACACAAACTCCTCTCAGCTATAAACAACAAAAAAAATGTTCAAGCTATAACAGAGCTTACATATGCATTGAATGGTGGAAGAGAATATCATTTGTGGGCCCCCTCTAACCTAGTGTGACCCACAATATGGCCTGGACAGGAAGAGCACATTGCTCTGAATGTTTTTGTGGTGTTTCATTCCCCTAAGACCACCACAGGCTAAGTTATGGGCAAAAATGTGTTCTAAAAGGATTGTCTGCAAAGCATTATGGGGTGAGTTTCCCTGAGTGCAGTGAATATTGTAGTATTGTCTATCCCACTGTGCGGGGAGAGACAGTCAATTTCATGCTATTGAAAGCCACCACAAAATGTACAAAACACACGCACAACACAACTACTTCTAATTACTGATTATGTAAAGTAAGGACCAAGTGAAGGGCAAACGCAGAAAACAATCTGCACGCTTGAGCACAGGTGCTTACTGACAAACACGAGAGGCAGGAAACAAAGACAAATTGTCCGTCCAAACAACAGAAAAATATTTCAGGCGTAATTAAACTGTACTTTCCCGGTGCTCCTCAGCCAAGTACAGGAAGTGACATATCGACTGCCAAACCAGTTATGAGGCACCAAAACAAGAGCAACACTGCCTTCAACCTATGGTAAGCGGCAGGTGGGAGTAAAGTCCTGTACTCCATCCAACAGGTCTTGCAGACAGCAAACACACACTGTCTAGGCTCAACCTAAAAAGCTTTGCCAGTATTTATTTGCTGATGCTGTTCAGCACTGTCAAAAATCATTGTTTTTTCTTGTGTCGGCAGCAGCCCTTGGCAAAACCAAGAGGTCAGATAATGCCTTTCAAAGTGAAGACCTATTGGTTTTGTCAGTATTTTTTGTATGTAATTGTAAAAGACATAAAGAGATTGTAGGATTTTTTGGGATCTTCTTGGTTTATGTAATTACTGGGCACTATCCATGTTGGAGGCTTTACAATTGGTCTTTCGCTGCTCAATACTAATTCTACTTGGATTACAAAGTTATTCATTTTGTAAACTTCTGCCTCAAATGTAGCAATAGTAGGCCGAGTAACATCTTTTACGACGGCCTCGTTTAAAAAAGGGGGCTATGAAGGAAACCCCAAAATTGCACTCTGTGACTCATAGTCTCCCAAGGCCTAAGAAATGTCTTCTGGTGTCTCCATGTGTGCATTGTGTCTCCATAGTTGCAGTATCCAGCAAAGTGATAATGGAAAGTTGGCTACTCAATAGGTGGTGATTTAACAAAATAAAACTGAATTTGTTTTCCCTATTATCGTACACTGAACTTAAGGACATTATAAGTGGGAGACAGCTAAAGTTACAACATGTTTTGCTTAAAAAACTTGGGTCTCATGCTCAAATCAGGTGTGTCAATATTTATGCAACGCATAACTGGAAATCCTAAAGTTGATATTGGGAATGGAATGTGAAGTCAAAAGTAAAAATTTGTAGTACATTATGACATAGTACATACTTTTTATGATCAAGTAATATTTTTCACTGCACTGATGTGGCTTGATTCTAGGAGCTTTATACATAAGTATAAATGGAAAAAGAATATGTATGATTTAAATATTTGCAAACCAAGTGCATGTATGCCACATAATAGGGGTACAATGGTTTCTACACGACTCAAAGGCATAACATTTTTAATCAAAAGGGAGGTACAAAGACTTCCATTTTCACTGAGTAAACGAAATTTGCTAGTTCATTGTTTTAAGAGACGATGTTTAGTGCTGCATTTCAGATTTCTGTGAAGACGTATTTATTGTTTTTTATAAATATATAACATCGATACAGGCATGTTTGGTTTTTGCCAGTTCAACATACTCTGCGATATTCTTCAAATGTTACTTGTAGAGTGTTCTGATACTTCAAGCCAATGTAGGATTTGGCTACAACAACTCATGAACAAACATACCTTGTTCTACAAGAGGCGTCTATATTACCCAGTTCATACTAATTCCAAACACATCGAATTCCCTTGGGCATCCTCATGTAGTGTACACCATACTCTCCATCGTAGAGTATCTATCCATTTCTAGTTTCCGGTTCCTCATTGTGGATGGAGCTTTCACTCTTCATTTTGTAGCCATGTGTCTTCTTGCAATCAGGAACACAAGGCCCAAAAGTATATGTGTGGCTTCACTACCACCAATCCACTCCATAAGCCCCAACAGTGCCACCTAGGGCGTCAAGGTCATATGTGTCCCATAACCTTGGTAAGATGAAGATGGACTCCCTCCCAATAAGGTTTTATGCGGGGACAATCCGAGATCATGTGAATGAGAGTACTCTTCTTGGAATGACATTTTGTACTATTTGGGGATATCCCCATGGCCCGGTTTCATTTTAGACAGCCTATCAGGGGTATAGTAGGTGTGGTGCAGGTAGCAACATTGGATGAGGCAGAGGCGAGTGGAGATAGCCATAGTGCATGGAGGCATTTTGGCCTCTCCCTATTCTCATCATCAAGTGTACCAAGATCCATTCCCCAGCTAGCTCGCAACTAAGTTAATGGCCCTCATTTGGACCTCGGCGGTCTTATTACAAGACCGCTGAGTTACCGCCGTGCTGAAGACCGCCAGTGCAGGCAGTTTTCCGCACAGCGTATTATGACTCCTAGCAGCCCTCCGCCCTTTTCCAGACGGAGAGCCACCAGCACCCATACTGGCAGTCGGCGGTGAAGTGGAGGCTGCTCCACCGCCACGTCATCAGAACACTGCCCACCGAATCCCAACCCAGGATTCGGTGTGGCGTGTTCTGGTGACAGGGAGCTGGCGGCGGAGCAGCCCCCATGGATCCCGTTCCATCCCGGAAGATCACCGGACCAGGTAAGGTGATCGTCCGTTAGGGGAGGGGGGTGGGAGGGTTTTGTGTGTTGTGTGCGTGCATGGGGGTGTGCATGTGAGTGTGTAGAGGGGGTGTGTGTGTATGCATGCGGGGGATGTGTTGTATAGGAAAAGTGTGCACATATGTCTGTGTGTATGTGTGCGTGTATTTGTGCGTGTATGTCAGCGTGTTTGTGTAGTTGGTGTGTGAGTGTGCGTGTAGGGGGTTGGGGGGTGTGTGTGTGTGTCAATGGGGGGGTTGGGGAGGTGGGTTCTGCCACCTTTGGGGGGTGGTAGGGTGGTCGTGGGTGTGGGGGGAGGACTCTGGCGAGGGGGTGGGGATGGGGGAGACCACTATCAGTGCCAGGGAAGGCATTCCCTGGCACTGATAGCGCCTACCGCCATGGATTTCGTGGTAGTACAGAACCCCATGAAATCCATGGCGGTATGCGGAGTCATGATACCGCCGGTGGTGTAGGGACCGCGGCCGGGCTGGAGACCGAAGTCTCCAGCCCAGCAGTCATTACCACCCTGGCGGTCAGAGTGGAGAAGTGGCGGTTTGGCATGGCGGTCACCGCCATGCTTGTAATTTCATTTTTTTGACCGCCGGCCTGTTGGCAATATTACCGCCACTTCTCCACCGACAGCCAGGGTCGTAATGAGGGCCAATATGTCTGGAGAATTTATTATCAGTGAGCGATATATCCTCGATATTCCACGTGAAAGTGGTTATATTAGCTGTTTTGACTTTAGTGGGTTATATTCCGGGGGGTATACCAATTGGGATCGTATGGGTTCAAGAATATGCCGCAATTGAAGGAATCTGAAGAATTGGGACTTCCGCATACAAAATGTACTATTTAAGGTAGCAGAAGCCAGATAAGTCTACTTCCCGTATGCCCTTAAGACAAGAAAAACCAATGAGGTCGCATGTTTGAATGCCAGGGCCATCTTGGCAGTCCGGAATAGGTCACCCTGCCATAGCGGAGTTTCTGATGTGACCAGTTTATACCAGGTTACATGAGTTAGCACTTTGCACCAAGTTCTACATTTCTTTCCTATCTAGGAATCTTTCTCAGCTGAATTTAACCTTGAGCTGTGTAAATATTACTCACAAAGAATTTCAGAGCTGGCACGGGCAGCACTAAGACACAGTAAGATATAAAATCATGAAAGAAATGCACGAATAAACTCCTGCTTTTGGGAATAAAATGGGTTGCCTTGAAGTTATATGAGAGGTCAGACTTCTGACAAGCATTTAACCCCTTACCTGCTGAGGCTTTTTCCGCTCCAGTGATAAGCTCTAGTTTGATGTTTAGGGCACTTGGCGCTTAATCCCTCATACCTTTTTCCCAACAAATGGCATAATGGACAAATGTGCATAGGTTTTCCCACATCCTGAGAATTATGAAGGTACTCAGAGTTTGTGGATTATCCTGGACGGGACTGAGAAAATAGCTAAACTACAGCATCATTTCGGGGATTGTGTTTTTAAAAATGAACAGAAAAGTGCTATGCAAGAAATCACGTTTTTTCCCCGCTCAGTGTGCATACATAGATCTATGTTTACAATGTGCGTAAGATACTGAGTTCAGGAATAGCGGCTATTTATACACATCTGAATTTTGGACTATTCACACTATCATGTGATTTACAGGGCATTTTGCAAAATGTGTTCTTTCTTGCACTCTGTCTTACAATAGGAAGCCAAACACGAAGTGAAATCCAATGTATGATAATAAATGTTCTACTATTCTATATTCACATGGCCCCTCATGAGGTGCATGAGGGTTTACTCTGAGGCAAACAACATTGTCATCTAAACAAGTTCCAACTGAGCCACCCTCCTTCTAATGTAGTAAATCGCTGGGTTGTCAGTTCATCTGAGTTCAGGGAGGTTCCATCAGCATATGAGTACTAGTATTACTTCAAGCCTTGACTCACAAATATTTGTGTTGTTTTGCAAACACACCACAACCCCCTACGAGGTTCCTGAGGAATTAGTCTGAGCCAGACAATGTTTCCATGCAAACCTTAGGCCATCACGCCTCCTGCAGCCAATGTATTCCTGTGGAATGATAGACACATAAGTAACCATTCCTTCTCTCATGAAGATCAACTTGACTCACCAATTTTCATATTGATCCTAATAAAGAGAGCACATGTAAATCACCCAAGCCCAGCAAAATTTGTCACACTTCCAAACGGGTTGCTCTTACCATAATGCATTCCTGTGCAGTTACGTTCAAATAAGTGATCATACTTGCCCTAAAAGAAAATCACAGTGGCACATAAATATTTATGTTGTTTTTCAAGCACCCCAAATGCCCCTAAAAGGCTCAGGAGGACTTAGATTGAGCCAAGCAACATTTCCACCAAAACATGAGGCCAATATAGCACCCTCCAGCCAATTAATTTGTATGAAGTTATAGACAAATTAGTAACTATCCTCTCTCATGAAGCTCAACCTGGCTCACAAATATTTATATTGCTCACATTAATGGGAGCATCCTGAATGCAACTCATTTGATTCGAGAAAAATCTGTCATAGCAGGTAACTGAACAGGTCATCCTCACCTCAATTTGTTCCTATGCAGTTACATCCCAGTAAGTAACCAGAATTGTCTTATGGAAACATTCCTTGTGCTTAAGTATATTTATTTTGTTTTTCAAACCCACTACATCCCCTAGAGGAACCATGAAGATTTAGCCTGAGCCAATCAATATTACTACCTTGGCCATTACTACCTTTCTGCGGAAATGTGTTTGCACGCAATAGCTGTATAAATTACAACACTGGATGAGTCAGACATGATCTCCTTTCCAGGCATGCTTCAGGCCAAAGATCAGTACTATCGATCAAGTTTTTCATTCTGCCCTTTTAGCCTGGAAATATGTCTCACTTAGCAGGGATCATGTTTATGTGGCATTTAGCTGTTTTTGACCATTTTCCCAGGAATTAGCTTTCATGTGCTCTTGAGTCCTTGAGTGTCATATCCCACTTATTATCTATCTTGATTAGGATTTGCAAGCATAATTATGTCCCGGTCTGCTGGGTGAGACATGGTGAGTAAACCAGCAGTATCAAAATTGGAATGATATAATTCTTTATGTTAATAACGATGTCAACAATGTTCCCAGTTCTGGTGAAGAAAAACTCTGGGCCTCTTATTTGTGAATGGTACCCTATTAATTTCAATGACACCAGTGGATCTCTAGAACTTGTTAAATAAGTTGCAGACATTTATGAGTCACGGGGTCAAGAAATCAATATTACAAAAATCAAGTACATGACTCTTAAGCTGCACAAATCGTATAGGAGTGGGATGGAAATGAGGGGTATGCACCTAGACAGAATCAAAGGTTTTGACTGCCTGGGGATTAAGATTATCAATTCCTTAAAAGTGATTTAAGTATTTGTCCAAAAGTAGCTGCAGCTTTAAGAATACACATGTTGGGGGCGTGGTCTGACTGACAATGGAGTAGGATGCTGTTCGCCTGAGCTCCAGGTTCCCCTGGGCCCTAAGGTTTGCATTTGCCTAGCTTTAAGGCCTTGCATGCACACAGCCATGCTGTGCCAGATTCTCTATTGGGCCACACCCACTGTGGCCCACTGATTGCTCCTGCTTGCTACACATGGTGATGCTGTGCCCATCTCTGATCTGGAGAGGAGATGCCATTTTGAATTGGCAACCGTCAGGAACAAGATAGTTTGCTCAGCTGAGTAGTGTCGCTGCCTTGTGAGGTCAGGACAGCCTCTTTCCCCTTCTGCAGCTGTCGGATGCGGTGGCGCCGGGGTCCCTGGGAGGCATACAAGGGACCCTGGCTGCGAGAGCTGCGAGCCGCCCCGCTGCCATCAGATCCTGATTGGCGGCCTAGCCTTGTGGCGCCTGTACATCGGCCAATTGAGGTGGCCTCTTCAATGCCCCCACCCACTGCCTGCAATAGATAATGACAACACTTGGTCCCTGCAGAGCCTGGACTACGGCCCCAGATTGGGTGTAGCCAGACGAGTGCTCCTGAGATGTGAGTGAGCTGGGATGCGCTGGGACCCCAGGGACTGAGAGACATTGGCATGCACTACGGACATCAGGGGCCCTCCATTCATCATCGGTATTCTGGCACCCCCTGCTGGGGGACGGGAGGCCTAATAGACTTACCTGGGCCTAACTTGGTTGCAATGGTAGCTACCCTCCTACTCCACATCATTATAGAGGCTGCCTGGATTGCTGGCTGAGGGGCCTGCTTCTGCGAGAGACCATTGGTATTATTGACTTTTTCTGCCTCATGCCAGATCTTGCTACATGATCCTTTATTGGACTGACCTCCTTGTAGCTAACTGGGGAGAGGCAGTGGACTTCGGATTCTGAGGAGCACGGGGGGCTTGCTTTGCTTTATTTTGCCCTTCCACAACGATCTTCTCCTGGCCTGCTTTGCCTCTCTCCGTGTGGCTGGACAGCCCTCCCCACCCCTAGTCCCTTGCGCTGACCCATTGGGGCCCATACCGCTCATTGTCATCTATTGAGGAGGGCTCCCTCGGCACTCCCTTTCCTATCGCACCTCCTGACTTGGGGACTATGACCTGATCTTGCTCGTAACCTTAAAACCTCCTCCTACATGGCATTTTCGGACCTTCTACACCTGATTGCACGTCTACTATGCCCTGGGGTAAAGTCACTAGAGACAGCTTGGTAGATTACCTCTGGTCCAAATTAACTACAACTAACATGAGTGGCAAGAAAAGGCCCCGCTTCATGCCACTGCGACCCCCTTTGCCCCTCCAGTCACACAGGACTTCATAAAGAAATTGCTAAATTACATTTTTCAGGAGATTTGCTCTCTGAAAACTGACTTTATGAACTGTCTCCACAATCTTCACATAGTTGTCGCAGTTATGAGCGACAGGGTG
This sequence comes from Pleurodeles waltl, assembly GCF_031143425.1. NCBI lineage: Eukaryota > Metazoa > Chordata > Amphibia > Caudata > Salamandridae > Pleurodeles > Pleurodeles waltl. Next base: position 666,672,469 of record NC_090438.1, read on the forward strand.
GATGGCTTGGAATGCACAATGGACTCCTGCGCTGAGGATCAAGAGGTTCTGTGGAGACGAGTTAATGCCCTGGAGGAACAGCAGATTGAACTACCGGCAAAGAAGGAGGACCTTTCAAATCTTAGTGGTCGCATTAGAAGAGTCCCCCGTGGAGCGCTTTAGAGGGGTCCCCCATGGAGCCGAAGGCGAAGACATCATGTTGGTCACCAGGGACCTGTTGGGGTGATTCGGGGAAGTAGAGAAGACCAGTCCTCACTTCTTGACAGGGGACACCATGTAGCAGCCATGTCACGCTTCCCTGATGCCGTCCTGGACATATTCACCTGGGTTCACTCCTTTCAGGACAAAGAAGCTATCTTTAAAGTGGCAAGGGGGAAGGCAGGCATCCTTTTCGCGGACACACAGTGCAACTCTTTCAAGACCTCTCCCGATTAACACTTAAGAAGCAGCAAGACTTCAAACCCATGACAGAGAAGCTGCAAGATCAGAGAATCAAGTACCAATGGGACCATCCCTTTGGACTGCTTTTTCAGTGGAAAGACAAATGGTACAATCTCTTTTCAAAGCCAAATAGAGGCTCTGATTTCCGGGGAGCTCGCCTGGCAGAGAAATCTTGTCCTCCCTATCTGAGAGACCTGACGAATGGCGTCCTGCCTGGCAGACTGTCCGCATACACTGTCACTACAACGCTGTGTTGTCATCCTCTTCAAAAGGGGTTTTTACTGTAAGCTAACCAAAATCACTAGAGACTGGGTGGACAGTTCTTGATGCTAACAATTGAGAGGGGTAGGGGCATTCTGACTTCCCTCAACCTCTATGCCCCAAACCAATCACAAGACGTGTTTCTTCAGAAGGTTCTCAAAGACCAGCTAAACCCTGCTAAGCGGGACCTCATAGTGGGGGGTGACTTTAACTTAGTGTGAATCCTGACCTTGACAGAAACACAGCACATTTTCAGGAAACAGGGGCCATGTCCGGACTGCTTAAGAAAGACTTGGGGACGCTGGACTAGTCGATGACTGGCACTACTTCCATCCAGATACGAGAGACTATTCCTTTTACTCCCATGTACACCTTTCCTGTATTGGAAGCTGCCTATGAGATACACAGCCTCAATGATACGATATGCTCCAAATATACCTCTGGTGGGGATCCCAACAACCCCCGGAGTTCTTTCGAGTTCCCAGCTGAGCGCCTGTGAAAGGGGGAACAGTGACGACGATAGGGGCATTGTTCATATATAGCATACTATTAAATCACGAAGATTTCATACACAAAGAGAATATACCAAACTCCCTGTTCTTGTCACATGCCATTCTGATACCCCTAACACGCTTGCAAACTAAATGGGAAGAAGACCTAGGATGAGAACTTAGGGACAGGGAATGGGCTTTCCTGCTTGCAAACCGAGAGCAATACCCTGTAACTCTAGGTTCAAATTTGTACAATTTTCAATACTTCACAGGGCGTACCTCACACCACATAGGCTGCATGTGATTGTAGGAGGCTGGCCTGGCTTGTAGTGGGTACCAGAGGTACTTACACCTTGTGCCAGGTCCAGGTATATCTTATTAGTGCAGAAGAGGTGTTTCTAGCAGCTTAGACTGATAGAAGGTAGCTATGGCAAAGCAGCTTAGGCTGAACTTGGAGATATGTAAAGCTCCTACTATAATACTGGTGTCATATGCACAATATCATAAGAAAACACAATACACAGAGTTACTAAAAATAAAGGTACTTTATTTTTATGACAATATGCCAAAAGTATCTCAGTTAGTACCCTCAGTATGAGAATAAGTTATATACACAAGATATATGTACACAAACCAAAATTAGGTAAGTAATAGCAAGAAAAGTAATGCAAACAGTGTAGAATTACAATAGATTGCAACAGGAGGACATAGGTATAGGGGCAACACAAACCATATACTCCAAAAGTGGACTGTGAACCACAAATGGACCCCAAACCTATGTGAGCCTGTAGAGGGTCGCTGGGACTGTAGGAAAACAGTGAGGGTTAGAAAAATAGCCCACCCCAAGACCCTGAAAGGTAGGTGTAAAGTGCACCTACTACCCCCAGAGAGCACAGAAGTCATGATAGGGGGTTTCTGCAGGAAGAACAAACACCAGCAATGCAACAACAGTGGATTTCAAGACCTGAGTACCTGTAAGAAAAGGGGACCAAGTCCAATAGTCACAACAGTGTCGAGAGTGGGCAGGAGCCCAGGAAATGCCAGCTGAGGGTGCAAGGAAGCTGCCACTGGATGGAAGAAGCTTGGAGCTCTGCAAGAAAGAAGAGAGCTAGGGACTTCTCCTTTGGAAAACGGATGTCCCACGTCGCAATGAAGCTTGCAGAGGTGTTCCCACGCAGAAAGACCGCAAACAAGCCTTGCTAGCTGCAAGGGTCAAGGTAGAGGTTTTTGGGTCCTGCTGTGGCCCAGGAGGGACCAGGATGTTGCCACTTGGAGGAGGAGACAGAGGGGGCGCCCAGCAACTCAGGGAGCCCTCACAAAAGCAGGCAGCACACGCAAACGTACCTGAACAGGCACTTGGAAGGAAAGTGAACCGTAGTCCACGCAAAGTCACAAAAGGGAGTCCCACAACGCCGGAGGATAACTTAGAAGGTTGTGCACTGCAGGATAGAGTGTCGGGGAGCCAGGATTGGCTGCGCACAAACAAAATCCTGGAAGCGTGCACAGGAGCCGGAGCAGCTGCAAATCACGCGGTACCTAGCAATGCAGTCTAGCTTGGGGAGGCAAGGACTTACCTCCACCAAACTTGGACTGAAGAGTCACTGGACTATGGGAGTCACTTGGACAGAGTTGCTGAGTTCCAGGGACCACGCTCGTTAGGATGAGAGGGGACCCAGAGGACCAGTGATGCAGTTTTTTGTTGCCTGCGTTAGCAGGGGGAAGATTCCGTCGACCCATGGGAGATTTCTTCAGAGCTCCTGGTGCAGAGAGGAGGCAGGCTACCCCCAGAGCATGCACCACCTGGAAACAGTTGAGAAAGCCGGCAGGATGAAGTGATACAAGGTTGCTAGTAGTCGTCTTGCTACTTTGTTGTGGTTTTGCAGGCGTCCTGAGCAGTCAGCGATCGATCCTTTGGCAGAAGGTGAAGAGTGAGATGCAGAGGAACTCTGAAGAGCTCCTGCATTCATTATCTAGTGAGATCCCCAAAGCAGAGACCCTAAATAGTCAGAAAAGGAGGTTTGGCTACCTAGGAAGGAGGATTGGCTACCAAGAGAGGTAAGAGCCTATCAAAAGGAGCCTCTGACATCACCTGCTGGCACTGGCCACTCAGAGCAGTCCAGCGTGCCACAAACACCTCTGTTTCCAAGATGGCAGAGGTCTGGGACACACTGGAGGAGCTCTGGGCACCTCCCATGGGAGGTGCAGGTCAGGGGAGTGGCCACTCCCATTTCCTTTGTCCAGTTTCGCGCCAGAGCAGGGCTGGGGGATCCCTGAACCGGTGTAGACTGGCTTATGCAGAGATGGGCACCATCTGTGCCCATCAAAGTATTTCCAGGGGCCGAGGGAGGCTACTCCTCCCCAGCCCTCACACCTATTTCCAAAGGGAGAGGGTGTTACACCCTCTCTCAGAGGAAGTCCTTTGTTCTGCCTTCCTGAGCCAGGGCTGCCTGGACCCCAGGAGGGCAGAAACCTGTCTGAGGGGTTGGCAGCAGCAGCAGCTGCAGTGGAGACCCCGGAAAGGCAGTTTGGCAGTACCCGGGTTCTGTGCTAGAGACCCGGGGGATCATGGAATTGTCACCCCAATGCCAGAATGGCATTGGGGTGACAATTCCATGATCTTAGACATGTTACATGGCCGTATTCGGAGTTACCATTGTGACGCTGTACATAGGTAGTGACCTATGTACAGTGCACCCGTGTAATGGTGTCCCCGCACTCACAAAGTCCGGGGAATTTGCCCTGAACGATGTGGGGGCACCTTGGCTAGTGCTGGGTGCCCACACACTAAGTAACTTTGCACCCAACCTTCACCAGGTGAAGGTTAGACATATAGGTGACTTATAAGTTACTTAAGTGCAGTGGTAAATGGCTGTGAAATAACGTGGACGTTATTTCACGGAGGCTGCACTGGCAGGCCTGTGTAAGAATTGTCAGAGCTCCCTATGGGTGGCAAAAGAAATGCTGCAGCCCATAGGGATCTCCTGGAACCCCAATACCCTGGGTACCTCAGTACCATATACTATGGAATTATATGGGTGTACCAGTATGCCAATGTGAATTGGTAAATTTAGTCACTAGCCTGTTAGTGACAAATTTGTAAAGCAGAGAGAGCATAACCACTGAGGTTCTGGTTAGCAGAGCCTCAGTGAGACAGTTAGGCATCACACAGGGAACACATACATATAGGCCACAAACTTAGGAGCACTGGGGTCCTGGCTAGCAGGATCCCAGTGACACATAACAACCACACTTACAACATAGGGTTTTCACTATGAGCACTGGGCCCTGGCTAGCAGGATCTCAATGAGACAGTGAAAACACCCTGACATATACTCACAAACAGGCCAAAAGTGGGGGTAACAAGGCTAGAAAGAGGCTACTTTCTCACATCTCCCTCTTCACCTTCTGCCAAAGGATCGACCGCTGACTGCTCAGGACGCCTGCAAAACCGCAATAAAGTAGCAAGACGACTACTAGCAACCTTGTATCGCCTCATCCTGCCGGCTTTCTCGACTGTTTCCAGGTGGTGCATGCTCTGGGGGTAGTCTGCCTCCTCTCTGCACCAGGAGCTCTGAAGAAATCTCCTGTGGGTCGACGGAATCTTCCCCCTGCAACCGCAGGCACCAAAAGACTGCATCACTGGTCCGCTGGCTCCCCTCTCAGCCCAACGAGCGTGGTCCCTGGAACTCAGCAACTCTGTCCAAGTGACTCCCACAGTCCAGTGACTCTTCAGTCCAAGTTTGGTGGAGGTAAGTCCTTGCCTCCCCACGCTAGACTGCATTGCTGGGTACTGCGTGATTTGCAGCTGCTCCGGCTCCTGTGCACTCTTCCAGAATTTCCTTCGTGCACAGCCAAGCCTGGGTCCCCGACACTCCTTCCTGAAGTACACAACCTTCTGAGTTGTCCTTCGGCATCGTGAGACCCCTTTTTGTGACTTCGCGTGCACTCTGGTTCACTTTACTTCCAAGTGCCTGTTCAGGTACTTCTGCGGGTGCTGCCTGCTTCTGTGAGGGCTCCCTGAGTTGCTGGGTGCCCCCTCTGTCTCCACCTCCAAGTTGCGACATCCTGGTCCCTCCTGGGCAACAACAGCACCCAAAAACCTCTACTGCAACCCTTGCCGCTAGCAAGGCTTGTTTGCGGTCTTTCTGCGTGGGAATACCTCTGCAAGCTTCAGTGTGACGTGGGACATCTGTCTTCCAAGGAGAAGTCCCTAGCACTCTTCTTTCTTGCAGAACTCCAAGCTTCTTCCAACAGGTGGCAGCTTCCTTGCACCCTCAGCTGGCATTTCCTGGACTCCTGCCCACTCTCAACACTGTCGCGACTATTAGACTTGGTCCCCTTGTCTTACAGGTACTCAGGTCCGGAAATCCACTGTTGTTGCATTGCTGGTGTTTGTTCCTCCTGCAGAATCCCCCTATCACGACTTCTGTGCTCTCTGGGGGTAGTAGGTGCACTTTACACCTACCTTTCAGGGTCTTGGGGTGGGCTATTTTTCTAACCCTCACTGTTTTCTAACAGGCTTCACATGCTCTGGTCAGATCCATGAATCCTCCACCACCTCTAGCCTCCCCTAGTAGTGCTGCCCCTTTGTACCCAGCCCATCTCTCAAGTTCCTTCTGGCATATTCCCATTCGAGGTCCATTTTGAGCTTTCCACTTGCGTGTAATCGCCCGCTTCGCAAGCAGGAATGCCAAGTCCTGGAAACTGCTTGTGGCTTTGTTTTAGCAGTGTGTGGGACCCAACTTAAAAGGCAATGTTGTGAGGTGCATGGGACATCCCATTCAATGATATCAATACCTATACCAGTAATGATCTCCCAATAGGATGTGAGTTTCGAACAAGACCAGAATATATCCAAGAAATCAGCTCCCTCCTCCCCACACCTTGGACATCGAGCACTTGTCTGAAAATATTGATTGATGTGCCCTGGTGTAAGATAGTCTCTGTGTATCACATAGAAAGTTATCAGCATAAAGCGAGCGTTCCTTATAACTTTGGGTACCCTCTCCAATATTTCAGTCCAGTCCTTATCTGGTATGGGGTTCCCAAGTCTGCTTTTCACCTGGGCAAGAAAGTAGACAGAGGTACAAGCATATCTCCCCTTATTGGTCTATACAATCAAGTTACGGCCTTATATGTCCCTGATGATGTGATAATGTATTAGCAGGTCTTATGGTGTAGTGGTTCTATCCTTCCCACTCCCCAGTATTCATGCACTGGGGATGTCACCGATCCATGTAATAAGAACTGGCCCCTGGGAAAATCATGGTCTGCTTGGAATTCTTCGAATGGGAGGAGTGCCTGAGTCCTGAATAAGGCACCAAGCCTTTGCCCATACCGCCAGTGCCTGTCATGTGGCAGTATCTCTAAGTATACTATAGGTAAATCCAGTGACTACAGGGTGCTCCTGCAAGTCTCCTACAGGCAACGTGCCCAGCATCGACACAGTACTGGAAACTCTGTAGAGATTCCTGCATCAAGGGCTATGTTTTATTAACATTTTAATCACTGTGTTGGCGTTCTGGATACACATCCAGATGCCAGTCTTCCCGCCACTCAGTGCGTCAGCCATTGGAGCTGCACTGCAAAATAATCAGTCTTGATGCCTGAGCCCCTGAAAAAGGCTATGATAACAGAATCCAGTTTCCTAAATATTGTTTGGGGTATCCACACCAGTAGCACCAGAAAAGTAGTCGGAGAAGAGCTAGGATCTTCAGCAGCGTGACTGCCCGCCACTGCCAGGGGGAGTGTGCTGCAGAACTCTATGCTCCTCTTTAGGTTTCTAGTCACATTCCGTGTGTACCCGTCCATCAAGTCAGTAAGGTTGGAAAAACTTTTACTTCCAAATATTGGAAGCAACTGGGCTCCCATTGCAGTCCTGTCATATCTGGCGGATGGCAACGGCCCACACGTGTAGGGAACACCTGTGATTTTTGCCAGTTGACCATCAGCCCTGAGTACTGTCCAAATCGGTCTAACATTGCACTGGCACTCATCAGCGCTGATGTGGTGTTGTGTCAAAAGATCAGGAGATCGTCAGCATATAAAGCAATATGATGGATTTGCCCTCTGCATTCAATCCCCCTGTAGACGTCTCCGGTTCTAGCATAGGCAGACCAGGGCTCCAACACCAGAGCAAACAACAAGGTTGATAGCAGGCATCCTTGTCTAGTCCCCTTGCCCACCTGATAGTACTCTGACACATAGCTCCCTGTGCCTTCTTTATATCTACTGTATATATTGCTGGTGCTGTACGATTGTACATGTTAGTATCCAGTATGGCGAGCAGTCTCCGCATATTAGTTGACATATTTCAACCAGGGATAAAGCCTGTCTGGTCCAGATGTACGAGTGTGGGCATATGGGAAAGGAGCCTAGTGTCAAGTATCCTGCTAAGTATCTTATAATCAGTGTTCAGCATTGATAAGGGGCAATAAGCCCGTTTATCATGCACTGGTTTCCCAGGTTTTAGTAAAGGTACTATCAGGGCCTCGAGTGTGGAAGGTGGTAGCATGCCAATGCTTTTAGCTGTGCTGTACAAGCCTACAAGTTTGGGAGCCAGATCTTCTATGTAGCCAGCATAGAACTCTACCAGAAGGCCATCAGTGCCAAGTGTCTTGTCCCTAGCCATAGCTTTTATCACCACTCTTTCCTTCTGCAGTGTAATCTCCCCACCCAAGGCTTCTGCTTCCTCAGGGGACTGTGTCAGAAAAGTCAGAGGTGCTAAGAAATCATCTAGATAGGTCACTGAACAAGTGAGCGAGCTACGATAGAGTTCAGAATAATAGTCAGGGAACTCCGTATTAACGTCCGCCTATTGGTGCAGTTTTTGCCCACCATCTGATTCGATTTCAAAGATCACCAATCCCCATTTAGCCGGGATCACCAGCTGAGCCAGCAACATACCAGTGTGGTCCTATTCTACATGTGATCTAGTCATATAAGCCTAAAGACAAAGACTTAGGTGTTCCACCTGTTCTGACACTTTTTCTTTGGCTTCCAGGAGCTCAGTTTGTATCTCTGAGTAGCCTGGTATGCTCAATTCAACCCTATGCAATGCTTCATCAGCTGATGAGACTTCTGTTAGTAGCGTATGTATTAACCCCACCAACTCCGCCATACACCTCCCCCTGAGCACTACTTTAAAGGCGCCCCTTTCTACGTGTATCATCAAAATACTGCTGTATGCTGTTCCCTATAGTCTCCTGAAAGACGGTGAGAGAGCGTAGTTTAAATATCATATTTTATAGACGTGATATGCTTACATTTGACAAAGCAATATTAATAATTAATAGTTAAAATGTATTAATAAACGTAAAGATTTACTCATTTATGAACACTAATGCTGAATCAACAATAATCTTTCAATTATATGTATTATTACGATCAAAACTGTATTCATTAGAACTCGTATGTCTTAAGTTAGCATGAGTCGCGAACTAAGCTGTGTAACTCTCATTTTAAAGCGTATTTTTCTGTTTCTCCAGTATGCGGACTTGCAAATGACCATGACCCAGCTATTGTTCTTTCTGTACTAGTTCGAAACATGAAGGAATTTTCACATTCGTATGCTAGTAGCTTCTAGCTCAAAATTATGTGATTAGAAATAAACATGGACACTTCCAAGGACAATGAGACGAGGGGAAGAGAACTTTTGACCTGAGACGTGTGCCAAGATGGTGAAGTAACCCTGGACGTACCACCCACGAAAATGCTGATTATGAGGACCAATTGGAAGACGAGCAAATATCGAGAAATGACAAATGCATTACTTAATGTATAATTTGATTGGTTATCAATAATAGGGTGTAGTTATTAACCAACAGAATTGTGGGGGAATGTATTACGAAAAGGGGATAAAAACTCATGACACAAAAGACGAGACGCATTAGGTAGGGAATGATACCGATTGCATCCAGAAACTCTGTCACTCTATTTGGTGATTTGAGACTTAGACAAAATTATCCTAGCCCATAGACTGCCCTATCACACTTACCTCCTTATGAGGAGAGTGTCCCTTGTTTCTAATTTAGATAGATTGACGGTGAACTGTCTGATGTCCTGAAGACGAAGACTGATCCTGTATGCTGACCTATCTCGAGGAGGGTAATTATTAATGCTAACGGAATCTATTTGCCTTTCTTTCTAGGTACCAACTGCTGTATGTTTAATTAGGTATCTTAGTTAGATGTTTTCCAAATTGATGTTCTAAATTGTTTGCATGAAGCCCAACATGCTAATGCTAATTTGAGGTTAGATGAGGTATTCATTTGACTGACGGAACTGACGGAACTGACATGTAGCTATGCTGAACTGATAGTCTATTGTTTATCATGCACTATGGTCTATTCTCTGCTAACGTATCTATCCTATGATTCTGATCATCGCATTGTTGAAAGTTCATCGTAATTGCCACTTTGTGATTATGCTCTAATGCTTCTTGGTTTGAGATTAATACGTTTATTATAAGATTCTAATCAATAGGGAATAAATTCACAAATCTTCCTTCAAGGTGTGGTTATTTAAGTCTGAGAACCAATGAATGCGCTGAAAATTCATTAATGGTTATTGTGAAATATATTTTGATGTTTGGTAATCTCGTTTTACGGAGACTCACCACTGGGTCCAAAGGTTCATCGACCTAAAACGAGTCCTGATGTGTATAAATTGACATAGACGGACGCGTTAACAGTTCTGGTAGCAGAGCGACGGTTTGGCCCTTGGGGGCCCTAGGACGGAGTTTTCATTGTTAATTTTGTTTTCTGTGATAATGAAATTTGGCAAAACGATGAGTGGCTAGGTTCACCATGGGCTTTCCCTGGATCTCGGAGCCTGCCTAGATGAGTTGGGAATGTTCTCGGCGCCATAGTATGTGTGGTTAGGGTCTTTGCGCTTGCTCAAAGCTTATGCCTCTTGCAGGAGATTGTGAAGATTTGTGTGTATTTAGGCTAAATTAAGTGTTGTTTAGCAGGAGTGGGCGTACTCCACAGTATGAGAGTAGGGAAGTCGGCGTACTTCACGTGAATGCAGCGCTTATTGTCCAAAATTATCCACGTGGTTGGTTAAGGTACGGACTTGTTGAAGTCTAAGACTCCGGAGTAGGATGAAAATTATGGTTTATGTTGTAATCTGTGCGGTTTAATAGGTCAATCGGGCGTGGTTGACAAGTCAAGTTTGAGTCACAACGTATGTATGAAACCTTCGATGGAGATTTGACAAGCTCTAAAGTGCACTAGAGGGAGTCATTGACAAGTCGAGAGTAGGATTTGCGGGTCGAATTCTGCTTGCACATGTGGGATCTGAGAAAGAGAGAGTAGCGGCCGAGGCTTCAAGTGAAATCTCCGTAAAGTTCTGAAGCGAATGTGTTACCCTTCCTGTAGTAAACCGGCAGATTTGTATTGTCATATTAAAGTGTCTGCAATAAATCGCATTAGTTTGTATGAATTGTATGGGTTAGTGAGGCGTGGACAAGCCGCAAGACTTTGTCAGCTGCAGAGTGTGTGAGTGTGACGTCAGTGGTGCCGCGCTGGGATAGGTCAGATGTTAAGAAGGGTTGCGCACGGATTGGCTGCCGTCCGTGAGGGATAATAGGTTGAGAAAAGGGTAGGTGAGAAGTGTCCTGGGAACTAAGCCATTTTCTGATTAAAACGAATTAAAAGAATTGCAAAAATGAATTTTGTTAAGGCATTCAAAAGCGCATTGAGGGGAGATGTGTACATTGTCGCAACCGACGGGGAACCTACACCACCCGAGGGTACTCCAGCTTATACAGTTATGGAGGAAAAGGGTGTTGCACCTTGTTTATGGATAAAACAATGGCGAAAGTTGACAGAAAAAGAAGGGTGTCTAGCGTTTCCGGAACATGGGACATTCAATCAAAAGGTATTAGAAAACTTGAGGTGGATGTTAAGTACACAGAAACCACCTCTGAGACCGGCACAATATGAGGCTCTAGCGATCTGGGATCTGATGGCTCTTAAACATAGGCAGGAAAGGTTTTACAGGAGGTTGACAAGGGCAGAAAAATCTTATGCAGAAGCAAGATGGGACAACGAGAATAAGATGTGGAGACGGGGAATAGTAGATGGGTTAAAGCTGTTTCCAGCGATAACACAGGGAGAAGAGACACAGGGAAAGAAAGCTTCTTGCAAAACTAACAAAGACTCAGGCAAAGTTAAAGAACAAAAAAGGTCCTGGGAAGAAGAGGATGATTCAGAGGATGAGGAGTTTATGGATAGATTGCTGCATGATCGACCACCACCTTATGCGGTGAGTGACGATGTTCCGAGTACCAGCTTGGATCCTGGGAACCAGACGCAGGAGAAGGGAGTTACTGATACGGTACAGACTAGCGATACAGCTTTGATACAGAATGGTGACAGTGTACCTACTGCACCAGACGTACCAATACAGTTACAGTCTCCACCGCAGATAAAAAGAATTTACCCCGATGTTCCAGTGCTTGAGACTACTACGAACTTGGTGGTGCCACCAGACCCGATATATACAAAACCAAGATTGGTTCAGATTGAGTCAACCCCAAAGCTAGTGTCTCAACCGCCACAGCTGATACCAGGATATAACCCTGTAGCAGGACCTCCGTTAGTACCCATACCAGGTACCTTAGAACAGACCTATGGTGTTGAAGCTCCAAGAAGTCTGGGTGCAGGTCAGACACCTGCCGCTATATCACTACCTATCACTGTCGGTCCTCCAGTACCGTTATATGCCCAAGAGAGAACAAGGACATGTGAACAGGGAGTCATGACTCATGAAGCAATAAGAGGAGGGTCTATTAGAACTCCACAGATAATGGCCCAGGAAGAACAAGTGTGTGAGCAACAGAGACCCTTAATGGACCTTAGTCCAATAGGGGCACCTCTTGAAGCAATGCGACAAGCAGGGTTGGGAGTCTTGACTCCCCAAACTATAAGTACGAATACCTCACATACTCCAATGATACATGCAGGAAACATCTCACTGCAAGGTTTCACAATACAGCAATTAAACGAGTGGTTGGAAAAAAATTCTACTTCTCGGAAAATTATAGTAACCGAAGCCAATCCTGAAAAGGAAAAACAAGATGAATATCTGAATCTTGTACGGCTAGGAGCTGAAGCTGCTGAGGTAGTGGAAGGAACAATGGGGGTGAACAGGTTGGAATCCTACACTGAGGCAGAACTGAGATACTTATGCCCTAAGATTACCAAAGAAGTAGGGAAAATACACCAGAGATTAACAAACTTGGCAGACAGATACAATATTGATATTGGTAACACGAAGCATTTGAAAAGAAGCTACAGATTAGACTTCGACACTAAAGATTTTGATCACATGAGATCTGCAGGCATGACGACACACCTGAAAGAATTGCTGCAGAGTGCGCAAATCTGGGGAGCATTCGAAAAATGGGAAAACCGATGGGCAAAGAAAAAAGACAAAGGGAAGAGAGATAGCCCAGGGTCTATTGAAACAGCGACCACACCCAATGTGGATTCAGTAAAAATCCTGCCCATGAGAGAAACAGCTGGTGGTGTTTTAGTCCATGTGCCATGGTCCAGGGGAGATATTTTGTCCTTTACGAATGATTACCCAAGGCTGAGAGAAAAACCGATCGAGTGGTATCAACAGACAGATAGATTTGTGAAGCTTGCAAAATGTCTTTGGGAGGACTTAAATACTTTGTTTGAGATTATTGTTCCACCAGACTTGTGGCTTGAGTGCAAAAGAGGGGTAGATTGGCCCACAAAGGAACCGGCAAGGGATAAGGCGACGGGAGCACCTTCTGAAGAGGTGATGAAATATTATCATAAAGTCATTGAATTTTTGAAACAAAAGGTGTCACCGAAGGTGACCGATTGGCAGAAAATCGACCGGACTTCGCAAGAGGTTAAGGAATCAATACATGCCTATTATGAGAGATTGTTAAAAGCATTTAAACATTACAGTGGTACTGAGACAATCGAGCCGAAAGACATGAATCATCTTGTGTTCAGATTTGTTGAAGGGCTGAGACCAGAGGTTGGTCAGATGATTAAGAACCATTTGATTTGTTGGCAAGCTAAACCGATTGATGAGGTGTTGCAGTATGCGAAATACTGTAGTGATGAAATTGAGTTAAAACAGAAAAAGCTGAAAGAGAAAGTGATGGTGATGCAGATAAGAGCTGCACAAGCTGAAATTCAGGGAAATGGTGTTCAGCAGATGATGCACCAGCAACCGCAAATGAACGGTGGGTTTCAGGTACAGCCGAGAGGTAGAGGCCGAGGCTTTGTGAATCGTAGTTTGGACATGAATAATGTTGTCGTTCAAAATGATGGGCAAGTAGTGAAGAGGATGTCACCATGTCATGCATGCGGGGGCATGGGACATTGGAAGCGGGATTGTCCAAATACGGTGCATGATGGTACAGTTCAGCAGAGCATGAGTGTCGGTGCACAACAGAATCCGCGAGGTCCAAGAATGAGACAACAGAACCCGAACTTACAGAATAATTTGATACAAATGCCAGGGGTACAACCAATGCAACAAATGTTACTGCCACGTTTTCAAAACGTGCCCATGCAATCAATGCAACAGCAGATTCCTATGGTGCCTAGACAGCAAATGCAATTACCCCTAGCCCCGATGGGTCAGCAACAGATGACACTTCCTCAGCAGGTCACAGGTCAGGTGACGAGTCAAAACAATACTGTACAACAATTCCCATTACGAGGTGAAAATGAGATGAATGAAGAATGGTCAGATGACAGTTCAGACAGTGAAGAGTGCAGGCTTGCAGCCTCATTAGAAGTAGATCAGAGAGGCCCATATGTAGAGGGAAAAGTAATGGGCTATAAAGTCTCATTTTTGGTTGACACTGGAGCTACACGCTATACAGTCTGCAGTGTGGAAGTATCAAGGTTACCTTTATCGGGACGCACTATACGAGTGGTTGGTGTGGCTAATCAGTATTTGACAAATCCAATTACTGACCCAGTACAGGTTGAAATTGGAAATTTCCAAGGCCTGCATAGGTTTGTCGTATGCGACTCAAGTCCAGTATCCCTACTGGGAAGGGACTTACTATGTAAAACTAAATGTTCAATTACCTGTTCCAACGATGGAATAGAAGTTCAGACAAACAGTGATGATGAAGGAGATGAGGGCCAGCTCATAGAAGGAGGGGAGACGAGCGAAGATTACCCTCTAATTACTTTATTCCCAGTGTTCACTCTAATCGACTTACCTGCTGACCTACAAGGGTCCGTAACAGAGAGAGTGTGGGACTTGACAGGAAAAGAGGTTGGATTAATTAAAGGAGTTAAACCAGTCAAGGTGCAGATAAGACCAAATGCAGTGTTCCCACAAGTACCACAATACCACATGACTCAAGACGTACTCATTGAAGTGACACAGATAATTGCAGATTTTCTCAGGCAAGGAGTTTTGAAAGAAGTTTTGAGCAGTCCGTGTAACTCACCTATTATGGGTTTGAAAAAGCCCTGTGGGAAGGTTCGGATTGTGCAGGATTTGAGAAAAATAAATGAAATCGTGATAAAATGTTGCCCTGTGGTACCTAACCCAGCGGTAATAATGTTCCAAGTTCCTTGCGATGCTGAATGAATGGTTTACCGTAGTAGACCTATCACAGGCATTTTTCTCAATACCGCTGCATGAGGATAGCCAATTTTTGTTCAGTTTCAAATTCCTGGATAAGGTGTACAGTTGGTGCAGAATCCCTCAAGGATTTTCGAGTCACCATCCATCTTTAATCAGATATTAAAGAAGGATTTGGAACCCCTTGTGCTGCCTCTTAATTCAACTCTTGTGCAGTACATTGATGACTTGTTGATTGCATCCAAAACCAGAGACAGTTGTAAATATGATACTATTGCATTGTTGAATCATTTGGGAAGGAACGGGCATAAGGTGTCACCTAAGAAACTGCAATACTGTCAGAAAGAAGTAAAATATTTGGGGCATCTAATTGAGAAAGGATCCCGAAGGATATCAAAGGAGAGAATAACAGCTGTCATACAAATGAATCCCCCAACAACAAAAAGAGATGTCAGGATGTTTTTGGGAATGGTGGGTTATTGCCGCCAATGGATACCCAATTTCTCAATCATTGCAAAGCCCCTAATAAAATTGACAGGGAAAGATGTCAAAGATGAACCGTATACAATCACTTTGACAAAAGAAGAACTTGAGTCATTCTTAGAGCTGAAGGAATGCATGTGCAGGGCCCCAGCATTAGGAATGCCTGATTATGAGAAACCTTTTCTGTTGTTTTGTCATGAACGTGATGCTTGTTCTTTGTCTGTTTTAACACAGGTCCACGGAGATGCAAATCGCCCTGTAGCATATTTTTCAGCTACTTTGGACCCTGTTGCAGCAGCCCTACCGGGTTGTTTGCGAGCAGTTGCAGCAGTTGGTCAAAGCCTTTCCCAATGTGAAGGCATAGTCATGGGATACCCTTTGACAGTATTAGTCCCACATTCTGTTGAAATCTTGTTGACAAGAACGAAAACACAACACATGACAAATGCACGACTTACCAAATATGAGACGATTATTTTGGGATCACCAAATGTTACACTGAAAAGATGCACAGTACTGAACCCGGCAACTTTACTTCCCAATGAAAATACAGAAATCAAAGAGGGGGAAGAATTTGAGCATGATTGTCTCGAGGTGACTGACCTCTGTACCAAACCTCGCCCAGACATACAGGACACCCAATTAAAAGAAAACGATTGCATTATGTTCGTGGATGGGTCCTGTTTAAGAGATTCAACAGGGACATTGAGAGCTGGCTATGCAGTATGTACAATGTCTGGCATAGTTGAGGCCTCTTGGCTTGAAAAGGTACTTTCTGCACAAGTGGCAGAATTAATAGCTCTTACAAAGGCCTGCCATGCTGCTGTGAATTTGAAAGTTACAATCTATACTGACAGCAGGTACGGATTTGGAATTGTACATGATTTTGGTCAGATCTGGTCACAAAGGGGTTTTATGACCTCCTCCGGATCACCTGTGAAAAATGGAGAACAAATAAGAGATTTGTTACATGCAATTCAGTTACCTCTTGAAATCGCCGTGGTAAAGTGCAGTGCTCACACCAGATCACAAGACTTTGTGTCAATGGGGAATGATTATGCAGATCAGGTAGCAAGATTTTGTGCATTAAATTGTATATCATTCAAAGAGCAGTGGGAATTGCTACCTCAGCCTGAAAATGACACAACTTTGAATCTAGCATTACAAGTGGTTGATACCTTAGATGAGTTAAAGACACTACAAAACCGTGCTAACAAAGAAGAAAAACGTTCCTGGCAGAAAATGCAATGTACACAAAGAGCAGATGATATATGGGTCTCAGATGATGGAAAATTGGTCTTACCTAATAGTCTTCTGTCACAGTTTGCCCGATTATATCATGGGCAAGCACATTTAGGAAGAGACGCCATGATCAGATCTTTTCAAGTTGATTGGTTTAATCCAAAATTCAGACATGCCGCAGAAATTACTTGTCACAGGTGCATTATCTGTCAACAGATGAATGCTGGAAAAGGAACAGTGGTAAATTTGAGCCACATTGGAAGAGCTGGAGGTGCATTTAATAGAATACAAATGGATTTCATTGAAATGCCTGTTTGTGGAGGATTGAAGTACGTGTTGGTGATTGTGTGTGTTTTCAGTCATTGGATTGAGGCATACCCTACACGTAGAAATGACAGTCTCACAGTTGCAAAACTATTACTCAGGGAATTAATACCACGATTCGGGTTCCCGGTTTCTATAGAATCAGATAGGGGAAGACACTTCGACAATGAGGTGATCAAGCTTCTGTGTGCAGCACTCAACATCGAGCAGAAGTTACACTGTAGCTATCGCCCTGAAGCATCAGGACTAGTTGAACAGATGAATGGTACCTTAAAATCAAGAATGGCGAAAATGTGTGCAGCAACAAACATGAAGTGGCCAGATGCATTACCGCTAGTATTGATGTCCATGATAAACACACCAGATAAGAAAACAGGATTGTCCCCCCATGAAATCCTCATGGGTAGAGCAATGAGGTTACCAGCGGTACCTGCAAATGCACTAGTGAATATTACAGATGATATGGTGTTGGATTACTGCAAAAGTTTAGCTGACGTGATACGCTCATTCTCTCACCAGGTGGAAGCTAACACATTACCACCAATCGGCAAACCAGGACACTCTCTGCAAGCTGGAGATTGGGTGGTTGTCAAGAAGCACGTAAGAAAATTGTGCCTTGAGCCGCGTTGGAAAGGGCCATATCAAGTGATATTGACGACCACTACTGCTGTGAAGTGTGCCGGGGTTCCCAACTGGATACATGCCAGCCATACAAAAAAGGTAACGTGTCCTATTGAAGAGGAACTTGAAAATTCCGGTACAGCAACTTCGAGAGGAGAAGTCTCAGAGTCAGAGATCAGTCAAGAAAGATCTGAGACTACAGGAGAGCCCGCTGAGAACAGCCGCGTTCCTCACACTATCAGAGAGTTCGAGAGAGGTGACGGAGTGCCAATCTCAGTGGAGGCAGCAGGAGAACAAAGACAAGGAGAGGTTCTCCCAGAAGCAGACGAATACAATTCAGAACCTGAATACAGTATCGAACAGGAAGGAGAGAGAGACGGAGAAGTGGTAAATTTAAATAAGAACGAATCAGAATCTTCTGATCAAGTTCCAAGCCTATCAAGAGAAAACACCATATCACAAGAGGAGGGTGCTGTCCAGCGTCCTGAAAGGAAAACACCGAAACAAGACACATAGAGGTGATACATGGCCGGAAAAGCCGCCTTTTAGAATAAGAGAATTAACAAACGAGACAATAATAGAAGAAAGCGATACCTCACAAACAGATGATCTGAGTGAAGGGGAACAGCAAGGCGAACGAAGATTAAAAAGAAAGAGAATAGCAAACCGAAGGTACACAGGTCCTGAATGGGCATATGCTACAACCTCTGAATGGCAACAAGAATTCTTAGCATTCTGTTTTGATCGAGAAGTGCCTGGCCAATACTACGGTACCTGAAGAAAAACAACAACAGAAAACCTTGAAAAAAAATATATATATTAAAAGGAAGGACACTTTATAAACCTACCGGAAAGAGACAATTAAACCTGGATTTGACATCAAGAAACAGAATTACGACAAGCTGCTAACCTGAGTTGACAAAAGGGGTCCTGGAGTGAGAGAAGACGCTGTAAATACGCAGAAAGAGTTTGCCATCTTAAGTTGATTGTTGATCTACTATTCTGATTCTATACAAACATGGCTTATAGAAACAAAGGAAGTAAGGTGTGTGGTTGGTTAGGATTTATGATAGGTGTTATATGTGCAATAATGATTGTAGGAGTGATTGTAGGAATGCCGTGGAAAGAGAGAGAACTTAACGCAACTTCAAAACCAGAAACTACTACTATTACTAATAAATTATCACCGTGGGAGAAATTTGAGCAGGATGCTAGACATCTACATGAGGGAACTAATACAAAAGGGGAACTTTCTACTAATGTCTTCTATCGCTTATTAAATGAGTATGTGGAAACTATGGATACAAAAGATTGTTATGTGTGTACTAAAATTCCTTCATCTGTGCAGGAGGGGGTTACTTATCATAGCCTCCCTCTTACTTATGGGATTAGCTGCAGTTTGCTACTAACAAGATTTTATAATCAAGAGCATGTACAATACTTTTATTTGAATCTGGATGTTGTGTTTTCTTTTGTGCCTGTAATTGAATTTTTGAATAAGCTAGCTAAAGCACATGATATTAAACTGGTTAGAGGATTTTTTGAGCCAACACTTACATTTGGAACTGCTTACGCACATCGCAATAATTTGCATGCTTATTATCTTCAGTAGAGAAAATCTTTTTAGATCACACAGATGATAGACGCAAAGCATTAAAAGAGAAGTTAGAAAAAGGCTTAGAAAAACGTACTTATGCAAATGATTATGCTTACACAGCGATTAAAACACAAGGCAAATTAGCTATAGATGCATTACACGTAGGTAGGCTATGTATATATAGACCAAAATCCGATCAAGACAATTTGTTTGTGGGTACGAGTGAATGTAGACATGTGTTTTTGTTTCAGAGTAAATGGACCTTCATGTTAAATGGACAAGACCCAGCGATTCCTGGAATCTATTACATCTGTGGGTTAAATGCATATTACCGTCTCCCAAAGGGATGGTATGGGACATGTTATTTGGGAATAGTTTTCCCAAAGATATACCAGATTGATGACTTAAAACAAATACCTAAATCTTCTGAAATACAACATTCTAGACAGAAACGAGAATCAGTGGCTGCTGTCATTGGTGACATATTTGGAGCAATAATCCCATCAGTTGGGGTTATCTTAAATTCTATGAAAATTCAAAAGTTGTCTACTATTGTGGATAACATGCTGACAAATTTTACAGGAGCAATATTATTAATGGATACTGAACTTGCTGCAGAAAGAGCTATGACTCTTCAAAATCGGCTTGCTTTAGACATTCTTTTAGCAAAGAATGGAGGTGTGTGCAAAATGGTTAATGAACGTCACTGCTGTTCATATATACCTGATAACAGTAAGAAAATTAGAAGCATGCTTACTAACCTGACTAGAGATAGTATAGATTTGAAGGATCTAAAAGAACCTGGAGTGTGGGAAAAATTTGGAAAAGGAATTGCCCGGGTAGGAAACTGGTTTACCAACATTTGGAATGGAGTTCTTGCTAAAATTATGCTGGGCCTACTAATTGTTTTGATTTGTCTATTAGGATTATGGGGAGCATGCAAAATTAATGACAAAATTAAAAGAAACTTGTCAAAAAGAGCCAAACGGAATGAAGAAAGTGAAAGAGAGAAAATGTTCAATGAAATATAGGAAAGTTCACATAAAGGGCAAGATGTTGAAATGCGCATTATGCGCAAGGTGAAAAATTAAAGATCAAGAATTGTGTGACGACGAGCGTCATCAGAGGAGGGACTGAGAGAGCGTAGTTTAAATATCATATTTTATAGACGTGAGATGCTTACATTTGACAAAGCAATATTAATAATTAATAGTTAAAATGTATTAATAAACGTAAAGATTTACTCATTCATGAACACTAATGCTGAATCAACAATAATCTTTCAATTATATGTATTATTACGATCAAAACTGTATTCATTAGAACTCGTATGTCTTAAGTTAGCATGAGTCGCGAACTAAGCTGTGTAACTCTCATTTTAAAGCGTATTTTTCTGTTTCTCCAGTATGCGGACTTGCAAATGACCATGACCCAGCTATTGTTCTTTCTGTACTAGTTCGAAACATGAAGGAATTTTCACATTCGTATGCTAGTAGCTTCTAGCTCAAAATTATGTGATTAGAAATAAACATGGACACTTCCAAGGACAATGAGACGAGGGGAAGAGAACTTTTGACCTGAGACGTGTGCCAAGATGGTGAAGTAACCCCGGACGTACCACCCACGAAAATGCTGATTATGAGGACCAATTGGAAGACGAGCAAATATCGAGAAATGACAAATGCATTACTTAATGTATAATTTGATTGGTTATCAATAATAGGGTGTAGTTATTAACCAATAGAATTGTGGGGGAATGTATTACGAAAAGGGGATAAAAACTCATGACACAAAAGACGAGACGCATTAGGTAGGGAATGATACCGATTGCATCCAGAAACTCTGTCACTCTATTTGGTGATTTGAGACTTAGACAAAATTATCCTAGCCCATAGACTGCCCTATCACACTTACCTCCTTATGAGGAGAGTGTCCCTTGTTTCTAATTTAGATAGATTGACGGTGAACTGTCTGATGTCCTGAAGACGAAGACTGATCCTGTATGCTGACCTATCTCGAGGAGGGTAATTATTAATGCTAACGGAATCTATTTGCCTTTCTTTCTAGGTACCAACTGCTGTATGTTTAATTAGGTATCTTAGTTAGATGTTTTCCAAATTGATGTTCTAAATTGTTTGCATGAAGCCCAACATGCTAATGCTAATTTGAGGTTAGATGAGGTATTCATTTGACTGACGGAACTGACGGAACTGACATGTAGCTATGCTGAACTGATAGTCTATTGTTTATCATGCACTATGGTCTATTCTCTGCTAACGTATCTATCCTATGATTCTGATCATCGCATTGTTGAAAGTTCATCGTAATTGCCACTTTGTGATTATGCTCTAATGCTTCTTGGTTTGAGATTAATACGTTTATTATTAGATTGTAATCAATAGGGAATAAATTCACAAATCTTCCTTCAAGGTGTGGTTATTTGAGTCTGAGAACCAATGAATGCGCCGAAGATTCATTAATGGTTATTGTGAAATATATTTTGATGTTTGGTAATCTCGTCTTACGGAGACTCACCACTGGGTCCAAAGGTTCATCGACCTAAAACGAGTCCTGATGTGTATAAATTGACATAGACGGACGCGTTAACAACGGGATCCTCTAAGGACTCCGGTTTCAGCTTCCAAGTTGGAACATAGGGCTTAGTCTTCTCCCATGTCAAGGACAATAAGATTGGATTATGGTCTGACACATTGCAGGATAAATATTTGAAGGTTCTTATGGGTGATGGTGTGTTTCATTATTGCGGTGACACAGTGTCTGTAAAGAGTCCCGATTTGGGAATGATAATGGGTGTATATTGATAAAATCGGGCCATGGAGTAACGGGCATATATGTGACCTAAGGAACAGAGAGACAATGAGGGTGCACTTTTTGCCTATGATAATGTTTTGATGTTTGTGAGTGTCTGTCTTTCTGTTTTTTTATTGTAGATAACCCAGAGTCTGTGTACTGATAGGGAACAATTGGCCCAAGCACTCCTGTTGGGGATTTTATTGAAAGGGGATCGATGGTCCTGATGAAGTCCGACTGACCCACGTGGGCAACGGAAGCGGCCGAAACATGTTGGCTTAATAGCACCAACTTGGGGTGAAAGAATGTTTGTATCCTAATATCACCACCATGAATCTTTCTTTTTAGCCCTATCCAGGTGGTCTTGGAATAAAGATTAGGAGTGGACACCCATGAGATAGTTTTAATAGCTGTTAGTGGTATTTTGTATGATTGATCCCCGTCTGTTTTTTGGTGTATTGTACTGCTTCCCCTTCCCTATTGCTCCATCCCTGACGCTGGTTAGCACGTGGATGTGGAAGCAATGATGAAGCAAGCTGTGAACAGTGGGTGAGAGCAATTTTTAAAAGCTGAGTTGTGCCTGATGTGTGGTAGAGTTTACTCAGCTGTGGTAGTTAGATCCACCGTGGTTTCTTGTCCTGTTTGTGGTATTGATATAAAGGTTGGGAGGCTGGAAAAGGAATCTTTTCCTCTCACCCCTCTTTAGGTGTGTTTTTTTATGTTGCAGGCATGGCCAAACTCATCGTCGTCCAACTCTGAAACAGTGTATGAGGCACAAACAGGGCTCGATCTCTAGTAAGAACCCCAACAGTCAAACAACTAACTTCCCAACACCCAGGACAAGCAGGTGAACTCCCCCAATCAAATGTACACTCAGAACTCAAATATACGCAGGTGTACCCGTGCCAGCAGTAAACAAGAGGGGTTGTGAGCCTGTGTGGGTACCCCGTGCTAATCCCACAGTCTAGCAGAGAACAACACAATGTAGGACACTCCCAATTGGTGAAGAAGTTTCTTTGCTTTCGAAAATGTCATCCGTTGCTTTTGTTGTTCTTTTGTGAAGTTCAAGAAGATCGTAATCCTACCATTCTCTAGTTTAAGATCACCCTTCCGTCTGGCTTGAACTATGATATGATCCTGGTCCCTATAAGGTATGAGTCTGGCAACCACTGGTCGCAATCGCCATCATGCTGGAACTCTGTGGGCTCTCTCCAGGGCATAAAGAGGCATGAGACCCACAAGGGCCCCTTCCTCTCTCAGCCACTTTTCCAGAAAGGACAGCATGTTGTTCCCTTAGATTCGATCAGGTAGTCCCAATACATAAATATTATTTTTCCTTGACCTATTTTCAGAATCCTCTGCCCTTAGTTCTAATGATTCAACCTTCTGTTTCATGGTCAAAAGCCACTCATGGAGGGCCGTCATATCCGCGTAGAGCTCCTTCATCAATCTTTCGGCTCTCGTGAATTTCTCTGCCAGTTGCCGATGATTATCTTTGAGGAAGCATAGGACTGCTCCCACTGTTTCAATTTTGATCTTCGGTCTCGAGAACTTCTCTGGAGGTTGAATGGCTTGCAAGATGTCATGTAAGGTAGGGCCCTCACCAGTCCCCCGAGGTTGTGGGGTCATCCCTGTGGTTAACGTAGAGCCGCCTGCAGGCAGGCCAGCCATATAAAGGTCTCTCTTTCTGTTTACTTTGCCCATGAAGCGATTGAAGACTGCCTCAAGCTGCTGACAAAGTAGAGCATGATTATCCTCTCATTATGCCACTGAGGGCCACATATGACTCTCTGAGCAAATACCTTTGTGTCTGGGCTGCTCTCGCTGGGCGGCATGACACTGGGGGGGGGCAGGGGCACTACCTCAGTGAGGGCTCCAATCAATTGCCCTAGCTGGGTGCGCAGATTTGGGCTTGACAGAGTGACAGTGCCACCAGGGTTCACAGAGCCACCGTCCCATGCAGCAATTGCCAATCAGGATTCTGTGCTCAGCGTCTCCCTCTAGTGGCAATCATCAATACATAGCCATCAGGGAAGCTGCACTGTGTAGTTGCCCAACAGGGTGCTCCACAGACCCTCAACAATTTATTATGGGTGTCATCAGCAATGGGGAGTAGGCCTTCCTCCCCCTGCTCCTCCAGTGCCAGTATCTCAAGGTCAGGAGTGGCCTGGGGCCTGGCAGCACAGTGTTCAGTCACTTTATAGTCCCCAAGAGGTAGTGGATGGATGCTCGTCAGTGGCCTGTAGTATGGCCCTCCTCTCGGATGCGCTTAAGATGCGTGGTGGGTGTACGAGGCCAGGATAGCTGTGGCGCAGGAGCACGCTGTACTGAAGGGCCTCTCAGTTTGTATGGTGAACATCTGCAGGAGCAGTAAAAGGCAATCCTCCTCTCTATTACCCAGTGCTGTGGTGGTCATGTGGGCTGTTTGGTCTTCCGGAGCCTCCCTCCGAAAGCCCCAGTTAGAGTGGTAAGTTCTGGTCTCAGTTCTTCCTAGAGCTGACCTTGCAAGCTGCTCCCAACACCACGCTGAATCAAATGTACCTCAGTTTTAATGGGGCTGGTCCCTCTTCAATGTTATGTGAGGGCATAAAAGATGATCTTGGCTGGCCGCTGTCCTAGGATAAGCGGGGGGAAGTCCAGACCCCCAGTTGAGCCTCGTGGTCTGCCGGTTCTCTCAGGGGAAGTTAGTGAGCCCACCTGCTCCGTTCGCGGGCCAGTGATCTGCCAACAATGCCGTTCCCCGCAGTCACTGCAGGAAATGGACCAGTCGCCCGCTCCTAGCCTTCAGACTCATGTCCCCACTTAGCCTTCCTCTCAGCACTACTGTTTTGCACCGCTCTCTGCAGTCTGCTCAAGCGGCTCTCAAGCCCGGCTCGCAGCCACCATTTTTGACCTTTTAGGACTTGGGCAGCGTGGCCTGGTCCACGCTGTTGGCTGTGGCTTGTTGGTTCCCTGCAGTTGTGAGAGTATGCAGGGGAGCAAAGGGGTATTAAACTGCTTTCCGTGGCTCTCAGGTACGCCTTTTGCAGTTTGCTCCACAGATGTTACACATCTCTCAGGCCTGGTCCACGGCTTTCATCTTCGCCTCTTCGGGGCCTAGGCACTTCAATCAAGTCTGCGCTATGTTCTGTGCCCTGAGGGTTCCCTGAAGTCGTGATAATGGAGGGGGAGTCAGGTGGCACAGAGCTGCATGTAGTGGCCTCCTAAGCATCTTAGATTAAGCAGGATGATTATGGATGGGCGGTATAGAAACGGGGGCCCCAGAGCAGCACTCCTCACTCCATTCCCACGTGGCCACACCCACCCCGTTTGTTCTTTCCCTCTAAACAGTCACACACAAAGGGAGCTGGGGTGTGACATTTTCATCCTGGTGGCCCACTACCAGGTTGATGGGTCTTCCTGGGCTAGATGGGAGGGACAAGCTGACACTTAAAGCTGAACAAGGCTGTGCCTCTCCCAACACAAAAGGCTGCATAACCCCTATAGAGTGTTTGGAGGTAGAGAAGGAAGGGCATGGACCTTGTGATCTTCAAATGCCTCTTTGAAGTCTTCCCCACTTCAAAGGAACATTTGAGTATAAGTACTGCTCCCCAAATTCCACCAATTCAGCTCACTTTTCGGGTACTGAAGAGACTCTGCCAAGAACCTGCTCTGCCAGGAGGGACTGCCTCTTTGCAACCTGCTCTGGTGTGTTGGACTGCTGCCTCAAGAAGTGAGAAGGACTGAAACCTACTCTACAACCTTTGAAACCCAAAGTGATTCCAAGGGCTTGATGGCTTGCCCCCTGTTCTCGAAGTCTTAGGGCCATCAAAGACTTCACTTCCTTATTTTTATTACTCTGTCGCAAGAACTGTTTTAAGAACACCAGCGTGTCCCCAGTGCTCTGCTCTGCAAAAGGAAGGACTCTGCTGTAAAAATCAAGAGCTATACTTCACTTGGCCTCCAGTGCTCTCCTTTAAGCTGCAAGAATCAAGATCAGTTCCAAGTGGTGAATGAAAGCACCACCTTCAGCCCGAGCTGACGCCGCAGAGTCGAGGGACGCTTTTTTAGCGCAGCCCTCATGTTGCCATAACAACCGAGTTTCCCCTGTCACAACATGTCAGCAGAGGCCACGCTGCATGCTTTAGAGGAGACCAGCCTGACTTCGCTGAGCCTGCCTTGACTGCCTGAAGGCAGCCCTTCACAGCCCAACGCCCTACCACTTGCCAAACAGGAGGACCGCTACTGCACCAAGAGGTACTGTGTTCAAGGTCGGGACCCATAAGGGTCATCTGTGTTCGTCCAGCACCCGCACAGCGGCAACAAAACTTGTACCTACCGGTCCCGAGGGACTTGTGGCTAGTTCCTCATTTGGGGGTGTAGGAAGCTGGCCGGGCTTATAGTGGGTACCTGATGGTACTTACACCTTGTGCCAGGTCCAGTTACCCCTTATTAGTAGATTAGTAGTATTCTAGCATCTTAGGCTGATGGAGGTAGCTGTAGCAGAGCAGCTTAAGCTGAACTAGGAGACAGCAAAGCTCCTACTATACCACTTATATCATATAGCACTATATCATAAGAAACACAATACTCAGAGTTACTAAAAATAAAGGTACTCTATTTTAGTGACAATATGCCAAAAGTATCACAGAGGATATACTCCCTAAGGAGGTAAGTAAAATACACAAAATATACACACAAACCAAAATCAGGTAAGTAAAACACTTACAAAAAGTAGTGCAAACACTGTAGAACACAATAGAATGCAATAGGAGACAATAGGCCTAGGGGCAACACAAACCATATACTCCAAAAGTGGAATGCGAACCACGAATGGATCCCAGCCCTTGTGTAGTGTGTAGAGGGATGCTGGGAGTGTAAGAAAACACTAAGGGAGTCCAAGATACCCCACCCCAAGACCCTGAAAAGTAGGAGTAAAGTTACCCTACTACCCCAGAAAGACAGTAAAGTTGAGATAGGGGATTCTGCAAAGGCAACAACTGACTGCAAAGCACTGAAGATGGATTCCTGGACCGGAGGACGTGCAAAGGAAGGAGACCAAGTCCAAGAGTCACGCAAGTGTCCAGGGGGGACAGGAGCCCACTAAAACCCGGATGAAGGTGCAAAACGGCTGCCTCCGGGTGGAAGAAGCCAAAGATTCTGCAACAACGGAAGGTGCCAGGAACTTCTCCTTTGGTCAGAAGATGTCCCACGGCGTGCTGGAGGATGCAGAGTTGTTTCCACGCAGAAAGACCGCAAACAAGCCTTGCTTCAAGAGTCGCAGTTGAAGATAATGGGTGCTGCCAGGGCCCAGGAAAGACCAGGAGGTCGCCCTTTGGAGGAGGAGACAGAGGGGGCGCTCAGCAACGGAGAGAGCCCATGCAGAAGCAGGCAGCACCCACAGAAGCACTTGAACAGGCATTCAAGAAATCTGAGCACGGCGGTCGTCTCAACACAACAAAAGAGGGTCCCACGAAGCCGGTGGTCAACTCAGCGAGTTGAGCAATGCAGGACGGAGTGCTGGGGACCTGGGCTGTGCTGTGCATGAAGGAATCCTTTCAAAAGTGCACAGAAGCCCTAGCAGCTGCAGATCACACAGTACACAGGATTAATGTCTGGCGTGGGGAGGCAAGGACTTACCTCCACCAAATTTGGACAGAAGGACCACTGGACTGTCGGGGTCACTTGGATCCAGCTCCTGTGTTCCAGGGACCACGCTCGTCAAGATGGTCAGAAGTTTGGTGCCTGCGGTAGCAGGGGGAAGATTCCGTTGACCCACAGGAGATTTCTTCTTGGCTTCCAGGGCAGGGTGAAGGCAGACAGCCCTCAGAGCATGCACCACCAGGAAACAGTCGAGAAAACCGGCAGGTTTAGGCGCTACAATGTTGCTGGTAGTCTTCTTGCTACTTTGTTGCGGTTTTGCAGGCGTCCTGGAGAAGTCAGCGGTCGATCCTTGGCAGACGTCAAATAGAGAGATGCAGAAGAACTCTGGTGAGCTCTTGCATTCGTTATCTGAAGAGAAACCCACAGGAGAGACCCTAAATAGCCCTCGGAGGAGGATTGGCTACCTAACCAGGTAAAAGCCTATCAGGAGGGGTCTCTGACGTCACCTGCTGACGCTGGCCACTCAGAGGTCTCCATTGTGCCCTCACACCTCTGCATTCAAGATGGCAGAGGTCTGGGACACACTGGAGGAGCTCTGGGCTCCACCCCTGAGGTAGTGATGGACAGTGGAGTGGTCACTCCCCTTTCGTTTGTTCAGTTTCGCACCAGAGCAGGGGCTGGGGGCTCCCTGAACTGGTATAGACTGGCTTATGCAAGGAGGGCACCATCTGTGCCCTTCAAAGCATTTCCAGAGGCTTGGGTAGGCTACTCCTCCCCAGCCCTTAACACCTATTTCCGAAGGGAGAGGGTGTAACACCCTCTCTCAGAGGAAATCCTTTGTTCTGCCAGACCCCAGGAGGGCAGAAACCTGTCTGAGGGTTGGCAGCAGCAGTAGCTGCAGAGAAAATCCCAGAGAGCTAGTTTGGCAGTACCTGGGTTCCATGCTGGAGCCCCGTGGATGCATGGAATTGGCACCCCAATACCAGATTTGGCTTGGGGGGGGGCAGTTCCATGATTTCAGACATGTTACATGGCCATGTTCGGAGTTACCATTGTGAAGCTACATATAGGTATTGACCTATATGTAGTTCACACGTGTAATGGTGTCCCCGCACTCATAAAGTCCGGGGAAATTGCCCTGAACAATGTGGGGGCACCTTGGCTAGGGTGCCGTCACACTTAGTAACTTTGCACCTAACCTTCACTAAGTGAGGGTTAGACATATAGGTGACTTATAAGTTACTTAAGTGCAGTGTAAAATAGCTGTGAAATAACGTAGACGTTATTTCACTCAGGCTGCAGTGGCAGTCCTGTGCAAGAATTGTCTGAGCTCCCTATGGGTGGCAAACAAAATTCTGCAGCCCATGGGGATCTCCTGGAACCCCAATACCCTGGGTACCTAGGTACTATATACTAGTGCATTATAAGGGTGTTCCAGTGTGCCAATCAGAATTGGTGAAAATGGTCACTAGCCTGCAGTGACAGTTTTAAAAGCAGAGAGAGCATAAACACTGAGGTTCTGGTCAGCAGAGTCTTAGTGATACAGTTAAGCACTACACAGGGAACACATATAGGCCACATACTATGAGCACTTGGGTCCTGGCTAGCAGGATCCCAGTGACACAGGCAAAAACAAACTGACACACAAGTAAAAATGGGGGTAACATGCCAGGCAAGATGGTACTTTCCTACAGGGGGTGCCTGTGAGTCTGGCCGATACAGGGCATGTACCTGCCAAGTAGTAAGTTCCCACTCAAAATTTTAATTATAAGGCATCCAATTGCCAATTGTACAATTGGCAATTGGATGACTTATAATTAAAATTTTGAGTGGGAACTTACTCTTATAATTTAGGTGACTTTATAAATGGAGGACTAGGGTCCATTCCCCCGGTTCCAAGCTCCCACGTTTACTTATTCCTAGTAGAACTGGCATTTTTACAGGAAGTAAATAATCTGGACCCTCCTCGTTCTTTATCAAGTACCTGCCAAGCCCCTGCCGGGATCCCTGTCAACCACCCTGGTCTAGTGAGACTGCCTCAAACTCATTGATCACGAGTGCTTTTCTAGCACTCTCAGCTGAGCACTACCGTAATTACCCCTTGAGGAACAAACGTATTTATTTCAGCACTGTGATGTTACATGCATACTTGAAAACGCTATAACTTGGAAAGTACTAATTGGATTTTTGTCATTTTGGTGTGTGAAGTATTTTTGTGGTGTCTATCGCTGTGTTACTGTACTTAAGTGTTGCCCAAATATTTCACACATTACCTTTTAAGTTAAGCTTGACTTCTCTGTGCCAAGCTACCAGAAGGGGAGCAGAGGTTAATTTAGGGATTGTAACAGACTTACCCTGACTAGAGTTGTGGTCCCTACTTGGACAGGGTGTATACCTCTGCCAACTTCTAACACCCTCCTTAGGAGGAAAGGTGGCCTCAATACCAGACACAGATGCGAAGATGTGCACCTTTTTCAGCAAATATATGAAGGACCTGAAAAAGGGCATTGACCGTTCCTAGAGGGCATGTTAATACAACTCCTAGATGTTGTGGGACCCCTCACAAAGATTACAGAATTAGGGGAGCAGTCCAAACATTCAGGGACACCCAATGCCGACAGACATTGTGGGAGGTTGAGCACAGAGGGTCGTTTGCCTATTGGGCAATGCAAACTGCATGTTATCTGCAGAGAGACACAGATCCCTTCTCATCAAGACTGACCCCAAGTTAGGGGAGTTAGCTACCACAGAGGCATGGATGGGCCATGGCACAGGGGAACCCCTCTGGGAAACCCTTTGTCAAAGAATTAGGCAAGTTCGTTGGCACTTTCTCCACCCTAGATAAGGCACAAACATTGATAAAGACTTCCCAGAAAGGTTTTTGCAAGGGCCTGATGAGGCAAAGTCTGCTCCTCTGGCTGTTCTTTTCAGAAAGGCTCTGCTAGAGTCCAACCCAAATGGAACAATGGCTGGCACGATGGACGCCAATGGACATTCTTCCCCAACAGAGGCTCAGGAAGTGGCAGAGGACATAGACTGGGAAGCGGTGGAGCAAATGCTCCAGGAGGTTTTACTGGTAAGCAATATCCTTTCTTACCCTAGCGAAGTAGGGGTAGAGTCCAAAGGTTTCTTCACAGGTGGTGGAAAAGCACCTCAGACCCATGGGATTTAGGGACAGTCGAGGGATACCATATAGAGTTCTACATATCCCTAGCACGTCTGAGACCCATGAGTTTCTCATCGCAGAAGATGAGCCAGAGAGATTCGGAGGTGATGGGTCTTTTGACCAAAGCTGTGATTTGCAGGTCAGTATTGCATCCGAAAAAGGTGTCTGAGCAACATCTTCTTGGTAGAGAAAAGGGACAAAGGCTTTAGACCAGTCATAAACCTGAAGGAATTCAACGAATGGCTGGTTTATCGGCACTTCAAGATGGAAGGTATCTTTTAAGAGATAACATCCTTGCGGGGAACTGGAGGGCGACACTAGACTTAAAAGATGCGTATCTCACTGTCCCTATATACCCTCCTCACCTACAGTTCCACTAATTCTGTTGGAGGGGACAGATCTATTACTTCCAAGCACACTCCTTCGCCCTATACTCAGCCCCATGGTGCTTCACTAAGCTCTTACCCCCAGTGGTGAAAATTCTCAGAACGAAGGGAGTTCAACTGATCATATATCTGGATGACATCCTACTAATGGATCAGTCCTGGCTCCAATTAGTATCAAATTTGAACATGACTATTGCGCTCCTTGAGGACTTGGCCTTTGTGAACAACAGCCAAAAATTGGAAAAGAATCCTTCTCTGAGGATGACGTTCCTGGGGTTTCTCAAAGATTCGAACTTGGCTACTCTTAGTATGCCGGAGCTGAAAATCTCCAAGATAAGGAAAGAACTAATAAAAGTTTTGAAATGAGACAGACTCTTTCTCCGTTAGTTGGCCGGGACTGTGGGACTATTATCCTTATCGTTCCTAGGCCCGTTACACGACAGAGCGCTACAGCAACTGAAGGCAGACCATCTCAGGAGAGGTTTCACATATTCTGAGCTGATTTACCTGTCTCCTAATGCCATAACGGAATTCCAGTGGGGGACAGATCACACAGAGGCCAAAAATGGAGGGCTATTTTCATTTCAACACTAGACATGATCACAGAATCGGATGCCAGCCGTCAGGGCTAGGAAGCCAAGTGCGACAACATCTCCTTGGGAGGCAGATGGATGGAAGAGCTGAAATTACACATCAACTGTTTGGGGCTCCTGGCTGGATCCTTTGCAATCAAGTCCCTCACCAGGGACAAAGTCTCCTTCTGCATTCTTCTCAGGATGGACAATGTGTCAGTAGTCCAGTACATCAACTGTTTGGGAGGCACTTGCTCAAAGGCCCTGTTGGAGCTAGCGAAGGACTTCTGGCATTTCTACCTACAACTACAGATTTCAGTGACATCAGAATACCTTCCAGGGATCTCAAATACATCATGGATAGCAGCGATGGGCAACTGGATTGCAGAATATTCTTAACCTTAATGGACAGATCTGGACCATGCAATTTGGATCTTGTTGGGTACAGACTGATCTTTCACTTACCTTGATATGTAAGTTGGTATCTGGATCTCAAAGGGATAGCAGTGGATGCTTTTCTTCAGGCCTGGTCGGACGGCCAATACTACGCCTTTCCACCTTTCCTAATGATTCCCAGAGCAGCAGCTCAAGTAAGGTATCAGAATGCGTCATAGTCGCAGGCATGGTTTGCGGCCCTGATGGAACTCTCATGGGATCCCCTGATAGAGCTGCCCTTCTTCCCTTCAATTTTTTGGGGTCTCCAGGGTTGCCAGCATCTGCTAGTTTTGCAGGCGCAACTCAAACACATGGTGTGGAGGATTTCTGGTGACGCTGGAAAAACAACTTGCTTTCAGAAGAGGCTGTCAATGCACTTGTCCTGTAAAAAACTCTACTTGTCCCTTTGGTGCCATGTAGTGTGGCAACAAATTATGGGAGCAATCTCATTATGTAAGAGCTCTGATAATAGCCTCTCTGGTTATGCCAGGGCTTTAACTATAGCAGCGCTTGAATTTCAATCCATACCATAGCAATTTCCTTATTTTGCCCCATTTCCGCAGATCTACATTCCGGGGCTGGAGGAAGCAGTAAGCAATAGTTCCAGGGCTGGAATGCCATTGAGTCTGCAAATCTACTAATTTGCATGTTTTAAGGATTGTCACCAGCTCTTCTCTCATCTTTTGCGATAATGAGAAAGGTTGGAAATTTACTCCTGACAATGGCAGGGTTGGGAAAAAAGTGGTTGGAGGGAAAGTGAACTTGTAAACACTCAATAGATTTTCACATGAGCAAGCCTATACATGCATATTTGCTTGTGCTAAAATACATTTTACAAATATTTTGTAGGAGTACGATTTCCTGATCTACTTCTTTAAGTTCTTATGAATTTAAGAAAGCCAGTAATTCAAAGACATATACGATGGGTGCACTTTTGTGACTTTTTTTAGGAATTGGGTCCCTAAACAGGTCTGGCATTAACAAAGACATTTTTTTTTAAAAAACTTCTATTTCTCTCTCTATTTATCAGCTGGCTTTATTGTGAGTGATTGCATTCTGCTCTTCCACAAAGAGCATATTGGCACACAAAGAGGTTTTGTTCAGTGCCAGGAACTACTGTGGCAAACAGTAACGAAACTGGAGGTGGCCCCCCCTGCAAAGAACATGGAGGAATCCCCCCTCTAGACTCACTCAGCGCAGTTGATGTGTCGAGTGGGCCCCCTGGGGAGGGGCTGCGGGCCTTTGATACATCACTGGTGGCAATGTGTGCTTTTTGATACCAAAAAAGTTGTTTTTTCTTGTTGCCAATGTTTGTTACAATGATAAGGGCCTGGCAGTTCTCACAACAATAAAGGGTTACTAAAGCCATTTCAAAATAAGACAAGCATTGACAAAACCAAAAGACTCACGAAAAATGTTGGCTCGGTTGGCTTTGCCAGTACTTCTTCATTTTCATGCTTACCATAATCTTGTTGAAAATAGTTACACTGATTTTCCATTTGGAATATTTTTTGGAAATACTAGCATGCATCAAAACATTTTACTAAACGACGCTTCAAAGAAATAGCACCTAAAATTTCATAGTAGTGAAACTTTTTCTCCTACTTGCAGTTTTTTCTGAACATTTTATTTTGAAAACAAAGACTCATCACTCTTGCTTACAAGCTTCTGCAAACATTTGCAGTATACTTAGTCTCATACCGTTAAACTTTTATATTTAACCACTGTCAGTAGTGCAGTGTGACCATCAAACATTTATTTACTGCGGTCACCCTAATAATGAAGGCTTTTCATTAATGAACAATAAATACAAGTTCAAACATCATTAACATTGGACACAAATAGTACCTCAACTGCAGACAGTTCCCTTCTCTGTAAACTGGCTGCCAAAGGGTTTGTGCTGCATGGGGTTGGGCCTACCTGTCCTAAAGACAAAATAAACATGAAAACATGTTGCCTTTGACCCCAAACAATATGTTTAAGGTGTCAGGTGATAGGAATTCCACATCCCTGCAATGTCACCCATGTGGTACTGAATGGGATGGAGAAAACAGGTAGGTTGGTGCTTGGAGATACATTTGGATCCCATCAGGCCTAGACTATTGTTTTGTGAATTCTTTAAGGACAGCCATTTCTGCTGGCCCTAGCCCCCACTAAGTGGGGAAACATCTGTGGTTCTGTAAATTGAAGAAGGGTATTAGACTCACAAGACTCACGGAACCCAGGTATTCCGGATTGTGGGATATACATTTGGTTCTATGACTTCTCATGAGTTGGCAGGATAACCAGTACCTTTCCAGAAAGCAACTCTCTGAAAAAGTGGCTACTTTGATTTTGTGCAAGAGAGCTTCAGATGTGAGGACACTGGATGTCTTAGGAAGGGTCTTCACACTGGAGGGTGTTAGGTTTACCATCTCTAGGAGAATAAATACGAATACCAGGTCAGTAGCCTAGCCTGCTTTTAGTGATAAACCAAAACGGTGTGTGGTTAGATGCATTAAAGCATATGAGGAAATGACAACTGAGATTAGGGCAGGGAAGAGACAACTCCTTATTGCTCTGAAGAAACCTTTTAATCCTCTCCCTCTACTACCAGGTGGGTAAAATGGATGATGGCAGAAGCAGGAATTGATGTCCAGTGGCTTGGTACCCACTCTATAAGAGAGGGTAATCCATCTAAGGCCATTCAGGTAGGTGGTAGATTGGAGGACATTATGAATGCTGCAAACTGGTTGTCAGAGTTGACTTTTAAGAAGTTTGATTTCAAAGCTATTGCTGACGCTGCAGCTTTGGTGGTCAGAAAGCTTCAAACATGCAAAAATCATTGTTTCTGGTCCTAACACAGAACGAAAAATGTCCTAGCCATCGAGAAATAACGTTTCATTTCTATTAAGGACACAGTGACGAGGATTATCCCATCTGGGGAAATCATGGAGTTCTCCTCTCACCCCACAGTAGTTCAATTTACCAGGAAGTAAGGATGTCGAATAATTTAATTGATCTCAGGAAAGTGTTTTGAATTTGGTCAAATAAAGCACTGAATCTTGTTTGGATGATGTGATAACTTGATGAATTCATACAATGATTTGGCAGTTGGTATGAGACCTCATTGTAAAGATCTGGATAACGTACTTTACCTTTTCTCCCATAGGTACTGAACAGAAAGTCGAATAGGGGTTGCATTAAATGTTAACTTCCTTCCGTGAAGAAGAGGTACAGGAAGGGAAATCATGAAGTGCTTCCCTGTTTGGTGAAGATGTAATCATATTCCTGTACATCAAGACCGCATCTCCAAAATCGCTGGGAAATACGCTGGGGGGTCCTTCTTCCTTGGTAAATGGGGAGAAGACGTGTATTACTAATGTATGCAGGGCGGGGCCAAAAGGGCAGGGCTTCTATGGTATTTTACATACTTGCAGTTTTTAAAAAGGATAACACAATTTGAGGTCTCAGCAGCAGATGACAAGGAAGAACCCACTTGTGACAGTCACTACACAAGATATTTTGCTTGAAAAAAACAAGGATGCAAACACTTCCATCGAGGATTACAGATCATTTTTCACACTGCAAATGCAAAGAACACACACTTGTTTTGCCTTGGCCATGAGCACGAAGTTAGGATGACTAGTACTTTACAGAAATGGAGCTTAATTTAGGCACCTGATTTGTTTTTATCTGTGTATGCTTCCTGTTGAGGTATAATTTCTGTGCAATGAGATTTGTGCGAAAAGGAATCCTACCCTGCTTAGTTATGTATCATAAATATGCAGGGCAGGATTTGTTATTCATTTTTTATTTTTGGGGACCGCGGGGGGAGCCTCAACGCCCCAGCAGTCCCATCTGGCTCCAAGCCTCCTGCAGGAGCCGGCATTGCTCCTGTATGCAAGGAGCTTCTGAAAATATATCTCGCTGCGTGCTGGAGCAATACTTTCATCCCTTACTCTGCTCGCATTTCTGCAGGCAGAGAAAGAGATGAACTCTCCGCTTCCAGCAAGCAGGAGCATTTTTACAATTCCCACTTGCTGGAAGCACAGTGTTTGCTTTTGCTTGGCAGGAGCTGTCACAACTCCCGCCAAGCAAAAGCAAATAGCTACCTCCCGAGGGCGGGCCCCTCAGGAGGTAGCAGGAGCCAGCCCGGGGGAGGGTGGTCCCCGTGGCCATACATGGCTCCAGGAGGGGGGCTGCGTGCCCCCTCCTCCATGCTTTTAAAAATCAAAATTGGCCTTGGGGAGGTGGCGGTCCCAGAGGCTATGGGGTTCCGCTCGGACCCCATCTTTAAATGTCATTTTAGCCCCGGGGACGTGGCGATCCCCAGTGGGGATCCGTGCAGCCCCACCAAACAATTATTATGGAGCCCCCCGGTATATATATTCAATGAGGCCCCTGTGAGGTGGTGGTCCCTGGGGCTTTAAAAAGCCCTAGGAGGGCGGCCTGTGTGCCCCCTCCTTCCTTACTACACTGAGCATGCCCACGGGACCTGTCCCACTCGAGGCCCAAATTACCAAGAAGCACAGGAGCCTATTTTTTATTTTGGATTTTGCCACAAATGTAAAAAAAAAAAAAACTTTTTTACCCTGGTTGAGAGTTATTTCAAATACCTATAACTCAAATCCTAAGGTAACTATAACTCGTGCCCTCGCGATGTAGTTTTCTGATTATTGCAGATGTTGCAGTGATAATATCAAAGATGCCACAGAAGAAAATGTGGAGTAATTAGCTGCAATTGAAGGCGCAAGTTATAGTTACCTTCGGGCGCGAGTTATAGTAATTTGAAATAATTCTAACTGCTAAATTTCTAAGGTTTTGTGCGAGTAAATTCAAAACCTAACTTTAACATCCCTTTGTTTTTTTTCAGTGAATATCTATTTTTTTTTAGCATGCACAGATGTGAATATAAGCAGTGCTGTGCACTGCGAGGATATGGCTAGGCCCAGCAGCCAACCCTCCTACATGCACCTTCGGCCGTGCGCAGCATGAGTTTGGATACAGTGAGTGTTTTTTTGTTTTTCTCTGGATTCACAAATTCGGGATCCAACCGTGGATCCCTAGAACTGGGAATCGGATGAAAAAAATAACAATTGGGCAATTTTTGCTCACTAGTCAGGATACCTGTATCCTGATCCCTAATGTGTTTTTTCTCTCTTCTTTTCCCACCCGAGCCAAAGCGACAAACAAAATGGCGGTTGCAACTTTTCAGTCAGGTTGCAGCCAGCCAATCAGATTCTTCTTGTGGTGCGTAGATCCACATCCCTATAGCTATATTTTTGGCATTAAATTACTCCAAAACTACTGAACGGATTTACACCAAATCACAAAAAGTATGATCTGCACAACATAATCTAAGTTTGTGCCAAATTTGGTGTAATTCTATTCAGTGGTTCGGGCTGTAGGAGTGTCTAAAGGTCCAATTGAAAAATAAATAGGGGAAATGCGTTTTGGGACCCACCCCTTTTTCTTGGCCCCCACATGACAGATCACCCCGAAGCTTTTAATACAGAAGCTGAATTTAGCAAAGTATAAGTTTTGAAAATTTTGTGAAGATTCCTCAAACGCCACCAAAGTTATTATCAAAACAAAAAAACGCTTTTCTGACACTAGGTAATATATATATATATATATATATATATACACACACACAAACTGGATATTTGTTTCCCAGTTGTTCATGGAAAATTTAATTAATATGTTGTTTTTTTAACTTAATTATATTCTTTGAAGTCTGCTGGTTGAGAAAGGTGAAGAAACCTATGCACAACCCTGGGCTAAGTGGCCCTAATAGAATTGAACATTTCCTTTTCCATAGGTACGAAATTTTGAATTCACCCTATCTCTCTGCCTGGGCCTTTTTGTAAGCGGGGAACATTTCGTATGATCTTTATAACTAGCTCCAAGCGAACATTAAAAATGCGTAGTTTATCGTAAAAATACATATTTATGATTAGAAAGCCAATTTCCATTGGGTTCCAAAATTGCGTAAAAATGTGCAAGTCAGAACTTAAATGCTATATTGCCGCTGAGAAAACTGCCCCGAGCTCGGCGATTAGATCAGCGCCAGACACTAAACTAGTCCAGGGTTAAATACTGAGTTCCCCGCGCTCTGCTTGTTCCCTCAAAACAAACAAAATGCAATGGAAATCCTCTGACGCGACAGCGTCGTCACGCTGTCCCTCTGTTTGCCCACCCCCAATAAAGTGTAAACTTGAGCGCAGTCCCTTTTCAGTGGCCATGACTCCCCCCTACCCTAATGCTTGCCTCCCTCCTCCTTTCCGCTAGCTGTCGGAACACTAACTTTGTCCTTTCCAGCTATCCGTCGTCATGACGTTGCCATACCGGCTGACGCGTCAGGCAGGAACTAGTGCAGAGGGTCATCGCATCTAGCCGGCCCTGGGAGGAGAGCAGAGCGATGGCAGCGGCGCAGAACTACGAAAACCTGCTTCTGTGAGTCACTCTCGGGAAATGGCGCACTGGTGGATAGGCAGACTGAGAAAGTAGTTGCGAAGAAGTGAGAGAGCGGACACTGAAATAAACGAGGGATTGGGAGTGTGGTGTGCGGTGCAGAGGCGGTGGTAGGTTGGGAAGTCACACCAATGAGAAAGAATTGGACGACAGAGAAGAGAAATGGATGGAGGGGCACAGTGACTTGGAGGGATGACAGCCGGTCATTGGCAGTTCCGCAGTGGGGGCGCTAATGATGGTGGTGAAAGTGTTCTAATGGCATTAAGTGATGTGTTGCAGTATGAGTCTGCCAAGGATAGCTCCACCTAGACCAGTGCTTACTTTAGTGATCGAGGAGCAAAATGAAGATTATTTTGTGTCATGCTTTTCACGGTTGTCTTCTACCTCACCCTAAACCAACAAAAAAAAAACCTGGTTCGGAAGATGTCGAATTCGACGGTAAATTGAGTTCACGCAGGGCACGTGTACTGGTTGTGGGTGACTTGCTTAAATCTTCACTTTGCTGCTCTGCACTTTTTAAAAGTAAGAAAATATAGGGATTTGTAGGAAACGTGTTGATCTTCAGTTAAAGAAAAAACGAGTAGTCTGATAGGTGGAACCACACTTAAATTTCAGACAAATAAAACTCTTTGGACAAAAACACGAGTTAGTATAAGGCAGTCAGGTGATGTGAGAATTGAGAGGCATCTGCAGCTTTCCGCAAATTATTATGTAAAAGTTACCTTACTTTTTTACAAGGCAGGCGAAGATCCAGTGGAATGTGTGGGCCCGATATGAAAACATTAGTTAAAAGGGTGTGTTACAGTTGGTATGTAGTATGAGTGAGGGCGTGTTAGTTGGTTTCGTATTTACACCACGACTTAATCGGGTAAGAAATAAGGTTTGCTTCATTTTAGGCAATGTGATGTTTTCCAGTAGGACTGTCAGTTGCAAAGATAATAAACATGTATTTTCATTGTATTTCTTGACTTTGTAGAGCTCTAGTGAGACTTTGCTGACGCTCCAGAACGCTTTAGGTATCCAATGATATGGTAAAGTGTAATAATCAGCAAAGAGAGGAAATACGGGGAATGAGTAGCCTCTGAATTCTGTAATGTTGCTCCGAAAGTTTGTTGGGAGGATATGATTCAGGGACTTCCTGACTTTAAAAAAATATATGCCTTCTATGTAGATAGATGGTTTCCAGGAGGAAAGGTCCCCGGCGAAGAGACTTGATAATGGAATGTTCTGCCACTTAAGTGTTTGTATGTCGCTGCTCTTGGTTACTGGCATACATAAAGTAAATTGTAAGGCAAGGCAGGTTAGGCGGGTAGCTTAATCTTGCATGTTATGGAGTTTTGCTATTGACTTGGCTAGAAGGCATTTGATGTGATGTAATTGTCCATTCGGTAAATCACTGTGTCCAGCACTAGAGTAACTTGTTGCAGGTGCAAAAAGGGAAGAATACCTCAAAGGGCACTTATGTAATAAAAGGCATTTTTGACACTGTCAAGTTTTGTAGTCGATGGGCAGCACCTAGGTTGTGGATGTTTTGCGAAGGTGCTTGAAGTTAGCCCTTGGACTGAGATTAGCTGAATAACAGTTTACCAAAGATCACCTGCACTTTAATGTGTATTTGATGTGAGTGTTATGCACATCTATGTGTTAGCCCAGGATGAAGTTTTCAAAGATGTTTTCAAACAGTGTCATGTAGCTATTATAGAGTGTAGGAGAACAGAGGATCCCTTTTGGACACCATAGGTGAACTAATTGAACATGGATACTTAAGAAGTGTCAGATCAAAAAGTTAGGTAGTCTTCATGTTTATTTGTGAACTCAGCTACATCACAATTACATTTCTTGACATTGTTCTTATAAGTCTGACAGTATAACAACCAGTCATTTTTATGGTACAAACGTGCTTTAGTAGTGCAAATAGCAGCATCCAATGGAAAAGTTCATATACTTTCAGACAACGCAGCAACCAGCCAACACATGTTTCCGACAGGTCTCCCTAGCGTCTTTTTCAGGGCACTGGTATTGAAGACGGTGTGAACTGAAGCTAATTGAGCTTTGAGCCTAAAATAGGTCTGAGACATGAGCCCCGTCTCGCCTACCTTCTATAGTCCCATGTGTGCTTCTTATGAGTGAAATGTATAGCTTTGGCACATCGCACAAGCTTGTTGATGCCCACTTAGTAGATGGCATAGCTTCTGCCCTTTCTGACTCGCGCAGTGTGAGTGCGAGCAGAATTGAGAGATTGCATAAGGTGCCTCTCGGAGTAGGGTGTCTTTCTAGTAGATGGCATAGCTTCTGCCCTTTCTGACTCGCGCAGTGTGAGTGCGAGCAGAATTGAGAGATTGCATAAGGTGCCTCTCGGAGTAGGGTGTCTTTCTCTGGGTGAGCTTCTTTAAAATAT
Source organism: Pleurodeles waltl (assembly GCF_031143425.1). Lineage (NCBI taxonomy): Eukaryota > Metazoa > Chordata > Amphibia > Caudata > Salamandridae > Pleurodeles > Pleurodeles waltl. The sequence continues at coordinate 666,713,335 of NC_090438.1, forward strand.
TTACAATTTGGGTTATATGTCTGTGTAAATGCGTCGACAAGTATGGTCCTCGAACGGGCGAGGATGATAATTGACATGCTCAGTTTCATGAATGGAATGTGTACTGGACACAATTCTTTATCTCAGCTCATTTCTGCAGATCTTTTTGAACATCTTACAAATGTTAAAACCAGAAATCGTTTGGGTGATACAGTTGTATGGCATCAAATAAATAGCTTTTTTTTATGGAGTAAATTGAAATGTTATTGGATCTTTGCTACAACTAGGGATGTTTTCAAATGGATGAATCTTATTTGTATAGAAGTCTGTATGTTTGCACCTCTTGTGGTATTTGGTTCATATAAACGTTACCTGGTGAGCAGATGCTCCCTCCATCAGGAAAATAAATTCCTGATATACGATGGAGAAGGTTGCAAACAATTTGGAGTTTTTGCCAACTGACTGGTTGTCCCCTGACCTGCATCTTGAGATGTGACCGATGTACTCATCAGTCCCACCCATGGCAAAATGCATATTCGCAGATCTCAAAACCCCCTGCCAAATTAATGTTAAGTAATTGGTAGAAATGATTTAGTGCTGCATACAAATGACTGTAAACATGAGGATGGAGACTTATGAGGAACAGCAGATCTTCATCCCTGTGTTCACATTCTCGGATTGTTAATATTTTTGATTTAAAAACTGCCTTAAGGGGACCGGTAATGTTTTTAAAGGAAAATGGTGACATCCAAGAAATGCTTCGGGTGGGGATCAGTAAGCACTTGTCTCTTGGCCCGATGTCTGTTCTCGTTGAGGCCTGCTGACACGGTTCCCAAAGAGAACTTTTCCTACAGGATCATCTTCCCCTTTGTGAATCAATTATCAACCCAGGTCGGTTGTCGGTAAGTGATAAATGTTTTGGGACGGTGGTTGTGGTCACAAGCAACTGATGAATTGCACTCTGATTTACAAATGGGATGAGATTTTACATTCCTCCTATCTGTGATATGGAATTTATCACAAAAGTTAATTTGATAGGCGGAAATAACACTCTGACTTGCAAAGTAAATTTATCAAATTTCTGTCGTGAATTTTTGCAGTTGCAAAGCCTGTGCTTTCTGGCTTGGTGACGGCAAAACCCGTGTATATCAGGCCTTGTGTGTCTTATTTCACCGGCATAGCTACAGAGTGTATTTTTTTTTTGCTTCACCCTTTTCATTAATACTTAATTAATAGGCTCATTGTGTCATTTAGCAAAATCCTCGCAGACTGTTTAGAGCACTTTGTAATAGAAAGGCCTAAGTATTGTGCCACTAATCGTAAAAATCTCTATGGATAGGTAGTAGAGATCATTATGTTCATAAAGTGACCGCAAATTTGTGCCAGCACACTTTGAGATAGTCTAATGGAAGTGACTGCCTACCCATGGCCACTTTGTTAATTTGCTAGTTTTTTCATTTATCTCAAATTCAAGAAACAAATGAGTAGTGAGCACCTCACATGAAATTGCCTAAAAAAGTAAGCTTACTTTCTGTAAATCCAAATAACCAACTTGGTGTCGTCAGACCTTCTTTTTTTTTTTTTTTTTTAACTTTATGACACTTGTGGATATGATCATCCTTTGGTGTGCTTACCAAATCAGTAGTATGCTGCGTTTAAGAACCTTTTATTTCTGCAGGATTGACATGAGACCACTCCTTCCATTTATTAAACACTTTCCCAACTTTGATATTTTTCATCACACATGCGTTGTTCAGATCATCTGTACTGTCCTTCCCAAGTTTACGGAATGTCACCATTCATTGTTCTCTTGGTGTCCCCCTTTAAATTCCCTAGTGCCATTTTGATATACATATCCTCAAAACGAAGATTGTTGTGCTTAAAAAAACAAGCATGTACCAGCTTGAAGTAGCTCCGTCCTTTTCACGTAACTGATTTAATTTGTTTAGGTTTTGTTTTCAGTATGTGACAAACAAATCATTATATAATTTTTCTTTCAAATATTTGGAGTTGTAGAAACCTAAAAGGATACTCATGGACACTAAACAGTCTTGCACTGTTATATGATTAATTGGCTCTTCTAAAGGATTACATTATTTCATGTTATGGTGTAAGAATGTTCAGGCCTTATGCCAATTTTAATAAACGGAGGCTTGTGGCAGATACACTGTGGTATGAAATGTCTTGAACCACCATTAGGGTACAGTGTCTCACCAACTGCGTGAAACAGATGTTGTATGATAAATTACTGCATTGTTGCAGTGTAAAGCATTAGTCAAGCAGCGTCCTAAGAAAACAGTACATTTAAAGTACTCCCTAACACACACTTTAAGATATGAGTGGTTTGATGGTCCCAAGAGAACTATGCAGCCAAATGATTTTATAGAACACAGTTTTCTTCTTTGGTAGTTTTTGGCAGACTTGATTTTTCAGATTGCTTTCTTGTACGGTGTACTACTTAGGGTGTCTGGTTGTAAGGAAATACTTCTGTTTTCAAAACCCTACACAGAGCTTTAGGGACAAACTGAGCAAGATATTGACAGTAGTGAGGCCAAAAAAAGTCCCACAGTGTTCACTTGGGAGGTCTGTTGTCTGCTTCCCACATAGCACCCCATCTTGAACACCTTATATCTTGCGTTGTATTTAGTGTGTTTTACGACTCGTTTCCAGTGTGCTGTAATGACAGCTGTTTGTGAAATTATGTGGCTCAGGTTATGATGTACTTTGGAAGAAAATAATTACTGTACTCTGGAATGTGTTCCTAATCACACAATTGGACCCTGTCAGCTTGGCATTTTGTTGCATAAACAATTGGTAATATAGATCAGTGCTGGAATAGCCAGATGGGCATCATTGTTGTCGCATCAGTAGTTATAATGTTGGAAATATGTGGAGAATGAAAATGTAACGTTAAGTTTTCCTGAGATCTAATTATGCTCATTGTGGCTCACGGTATTTGCTGTATGAGAGAGACCCTATCATGGCAGCTGAGCCATAGATTTAGGTACGGTTCGTCTTTTTCCCCCCTCTTACTTTTCATCATTTTACCTCTTCCTCTCTGTCACCTATGCACATCTATGGCTAGCTTAACTCACCAAACATTGCTAATAGTTAGATACAGTGGTAGATTCCGCTTCTAGGAGTGAAAAATGTTGCTTCTTGACTGTTACAGAATAATGTGTCCAGAAGTTTGATCTATAGAAGATGTCAGGGTGGATTGCCTCGATTTGCAACGCAAGATTTTTTAACCAACCTGATAATTGCACCAAAATTACACTTCCGCTTTCAAGTAAAATGTCAGGCACACCACGTTATTGGTGAAAAGTTGCAGGATGACTTGAGTTGTAGAAAAGAGTATCTCTTCCTTGGAGACACATCTTCCACTACAACAGGCATCTATATGTATTCTTTTACTTACATACATATGTAGAACTTCTGAACCTTAAGAGAGGAATGAGAGCTACAAATGTAAAACTGGTTTCACAGGTAGTGGTTGAGCAGGTGTGTTTTAAAATCTTACCTAAACAGAACTGGACTTCCTTGACATCAGAGGTCTTAAGGCAGAGAGCCCAAAAACAGTTGTGACACAGCCAAGTGCAAGTTACATTTCTTTGTTTCCACCTCGACGCTGACCTGATGGATTTTTTCTATCTTGATATTTTTAAAGATGGATTGACATAGGAGGGCTGTTAAAGGTGGAGCAACATGAAATGAATGCTAATTGAAACTAATTCTAGCTTAAGTTGAAAGCCAATGCAGACCTTTTGAACTCTGGGGTCATATGATCAACTTTTTCTTTCGAGACAGGAGTCTTGGGCAAATGTGACTAGAAGGGGGTGGAAACAGGGATTTTGGGAGACTTATTGGACCAATATTTCCATAGAGGGTGTAAGAGATCCTTAAAGCTTGTACAACAGTTATAAGTCTTCTGGGATTTAGAGTAGTTTTTTAAAAAAATTTGCATCACCTATATTGACGTGCAGCTCTAGCACTTTTTATTGAGTGTTGGAAATAAAATGGCATGGAAGGATGTTGATGAGCTAAAACACTTTACTTCAAGCCAGGGATTAGAGGTCAAGCTGTTGATGTTGAGTTATTACAGCCAAGGAGTATTGTCTACATATTGATGAATACGCCTGATTCCTCCATCAGGATTCTCAGGAACTTTATGTAGAAGTTGAACAGCGTGGGAACTGGGATGAAATCCTGTGGGATGCCACAGGTGACCAGGTCAGGGGTCAGAGGAGGTGTTCTCTATCATAACAAGCTATTTACCGTTGTCTTTGAATAAAGTGAACTAACAGAGAAACCTACTCTTGAAATACATACATATTTCTAGATGTTACTTGTGGTGCACAGACCTAGTTTCCCTTGTGCCCTCTGCTTGTTGGCCCTTTGGAAATGTCACCTCTACCTTTTTGGAGTCTGTATTGGATATATAAATAAACATGTTCTTTTCTATAGTTGATCCCTGACTGTTTTATATACTAGAGAATAGACTAAATCTCTAATTTCGTAATGCTTTGTCACTCTACCACATCCATATAATAATTCAACTTTGTTGCTTGAAAGTTTGGTACATTTCGAAGACCCCTTGCAGTGGCTTTGAAGAATAACACAATACCTTCACTTTGGAAAAAGATAATTTGTGTACCATACATCCTAACATTTCACTGAGGGCTCCTGTATTTTTCAGAGGGGCTGTCCCAGATGCCATCCTCTCAAATTCAAGAGGCAATGAAGAGACTTACAGTACATTTGGAATATGCAGACCAAGCTGTCTCCTTTTCCCCCTCTTTTTTAGTTTCTTAAGATGAGATTTAAACATTTTTGTTTCAAGCTAAAACATGAATGATTCATAAAGCATTGTGGAGCTTTATCCATGTTTTATGCCTTTGTAACCTCTAAAGGCCGCACATCCATGACACTGTAAGGACAGACGGTGAGGAGTCCCAGGAGAAATGGGAGGTGGCATTGTATTGTGGCAAAGCTAAATACCCCTACAGCAGCAAGCATGATGCCGTTAGAGTTGACTTACTTTAGTACTAGTCGTGGCTTCAGTCCCTTGCAAACTTCCCACTGATTATTTTCTTTTCTCTCTCTCTCCCTCTCAAAAGCTGCTCCTGCTCATACAGTGCAGCACTTTCCATTGTGCTGAAAGCAGCAGCAGGCCCGGCAATGTAGATAATACCTGACATGCCACATAGCCTTTATAGTCAGAGAGAGGCATGCTTTCAGCACTGTGCCAAGGGGATACAATCAGATTTTGGGTGAGACTGGGGCACAGACGTGAGGGAGATGAATTTAGGATAGGGACTGGGGCTCCTACTGGCTCTCTCTGACCCTCTGGCTTCCTGATAAATGGATGGGAGATTAGCATGGATACCGCCTGACAGCACTGGAGTCTCGAGACGTAATTAATGGGTGGACCTTGGGGGTTGAATATTGCCCCAACTCTGGGCAAAATCACAGAAGATTATGACCCTGTAATCTGCCTTAGTTAGACCCACGCAAACAAACACCAATGATGCAAACTAGCCTGGCTGATGAAGGGTGATACCCTAAAACCGGTCTCAGCATGCTTGTTTCCAGTCCAGGAAGGACCTGGCCCGTCAGTTCGGACTGGACTGTTCCCCTGGGGAACAGGGTCAAGACTGATTTGCATATGGCTGGTTCCAAAGTGGTGTGGTGAGCAAAAGAATTGATGGGTTAAACCCAGATCTTTGACAGGGGATGAATGTTTGATTGGTTCCGCATTCCATCCTTCATTTGTGGTTTTTGCTTTTGTTGCCATAAATGTGCCGGGTATGCCCAAACGTGGGTCCCAGGCTCACTATGCCACTGGATTCAAGCTAGTCTGGCTGATGAAGGGTAATACCCTGAAACCAGTCGAAGGATGGTTGTTTCTGGTCAAGGAAGGACCTGGCCTGGCAGTTCGGGCTGGACTGTTCCCATGGAGAACAGGGTCAAGACTGATCGGCATATGGCTGGGTCCTAACTGGGGTGGTGTGGTGAGCAAAAGAATTGATGGATTAAACCCAGATCTTTGACTGGGAGTGAATGTTTGATTGGTTCCGCATTCCGTCCATCATTTGTTTTTGCTTTCGTTGCCCTAGTTAGACCCACAGCAATTATAGGCAGTGGTGCTGAGATAATGGAGACCCACATCAATTGTAGGCAGAGGTGCTGAGACAGAGAATGAAAATGAGGAGTGCATACTAATAACTCACAAAGTGAAGGTCCCTCAGGCATGGCACGGTGCAGCGCTTATAGAGCCCATTCAGAATAGGTCCACCAACCTAATCTGTTGCCACAGCAGTGACACCACACCCACATCATTTCGGGTTCATGTGGATCAATATCTACAGGAGTGCTGCAGACAGCAGTGGGACATAATCAGTGGCCAAAGAAAGATGCTCACGGCTGATTGGAATTCTCAAGGGCCACCAGGCCAGTGACATGCTGATCTAGATCCCTCATAGAGGGAACATTTATAAGTACAAGAAACATAACATGTTGAATGCCACATGAGGAAAACATCAACTAGCTTAAAATATCTCGATAGTGAGTGAGTGGTTCTTTTCTCCCCTCTGGTGACATTCCTGCAGGCAGTATAGGCCTCCAATCAAGCACTGGAAAGTAAAATAGGTGAGGTAGGCGTGGGTTACTGTTTTCCGACAGGACCATAGAAATACAGAAGACAGGGTTACAGAGGCAGAATGCCACATTTCTGATCTGGAGGGTAAGACTCAGCAATTGCAGATGACAATAACCCACGTAGGTTGTGTAATGCAACTCCTGGAAAACTGTACAGAAGGTAGAGCAAGGTGTAGTAACCTGTGGTTTGTAGGTTTCTTGGAAGAAAGAAAGAACCCAGAGTAGGTCATGGGATTTTGGCTGAGGAGCGTTGTTCTGGCAGAGACCATGTCGACATGCTTCATCATTAAAGGGGCACGTTTAACTCTACTAGGAACCTCCACACGGCACCCTGCCAGGGTCACTCAGTGCGAAAATACTGAACTAAAAAGACTAAGATTTGATCTTGCAGGAGATGGGGTCAAGATGCATTGTGACTTTTTGTGATGACTTTCCTAATTATATTTTGGTACCAATCTAAACAAGTAAGTGCGCAGAGAAAATAGTTTGAGAGGCCAAGGTGAAATAGTGGGCAATGAACATTAAATACATTCTGCTTTACCCAGAAAAAAGGCAGGTGCTCTTTGAGGGCAAATCACATTTCTGTAAAATGCCAAAACATGCTTGGAATTACGTGGAAGAGCAATACAACGCAAGAAAAGGCACAGACCTATAAGGCACATGAAGGAGGCTTAGGAGACAGAGGCAATGGTGCCAAAAACGCTGACATTCATTATCTGTCCATAGCATCTCCTTGGACAGCCATTCACCATTATTCCTAAGTGAGCTGTCTTGCATAAGCAGACTTGAGGTGGAATTGCAAACATGCAGAATCCTGGAAATCACTGAAAAACAAGTGTAAGGATGAGTGACTTCCCACGTTATCAGAACTTTATTTTGCAAATGTAGCTGAAAGTACAGGATAAGGGAGGGGGACCTGACTCGCATGGGTGAGGAAGCTGCATAATCTAGGAATGTGTGATATGGCCAAGCTACTTAGCTAAATGGATAAGTGACAACGTTCACTGAGTGTAGCAGGCAGTGGATGTTAAAGGGTGCATTAAGAGCCACTGTTTTTTGTTTAGGGGATTTGTATGGACCCCATAGAGGTGGACACTTATAGCTCATCTCCTTAATATGAGATAGTTGTTTGACAGATAACTTCACTTCTAGAAGTGTAGGGTGAAGGACAGAGAGGTAGTTAGTTCCATTATGTAGTTAGTGTCAGGGTTTAAAATATCTAACCTCCATGGCAAGAATATGTCCATAGCAGCCCCAGGTCACAAGTGGCCCAATGAAGTAAATGGCAGAGGGTTCACAAAGTGATAATGTCCTGTGACAACGTTTTTATCATGGAATATAAACAGCCTTCTTAGTAGAGTGAAAAGGGGAGCAGTCCTACAAGCTGCCAAGACATATTGTGCAGACATCTTAACGCTACAGGAGACCCATACACTGGGGTCCAGTTGTGATTTTCTATACAGATGGTGGTTCACCTTTGTATTTCATACTGGATTTACTCATGGGTCAAGAAAACAGTTTCCCTTTTGTATATATCCAACAAGCATTGGCACCGCCAGTAGGTCTCACCTTGGGAGACTATTGCCTCTGCCATTGCCTTTTGTTTCTGCTGTACGGCGTGTGTGTTGCAGACTTTGTTAATGTGCTTTTAGTGATTTGTAACCATGCTTTATATCAGTGTGACCGCTGTGCAGCATGGTTCAAAATAATAATAAAAAAGGATTATAATGCAGCTAGCGCTAATGCTCTATTTTAAAAAAAAATATATAGCCCTAAGTGTGTCATAGCACCTTTTAAAATTTGTTTTAGACGCACTCTGTAAAGTATTAGCGTTGCTGTACAACATGGCTACAAAACATTGCCAAAGCCAATAACTCTCTTTCGCAAGTCCTATTAGCTTTGCCAATGCTTATTTAATAGAAGTACCGTTTAACATGCAGAGAGCTTTAACACTTAAACACTGCTGTAATGGGAGCCAGTGGAGATTTTTAAAGTGAGCATAAGTGTGGTGTTAGGCAGCAAACCAAATAAAACCGCAGCTGTTTTGTAGTGTACGCATTGAGTGGATTTCAATGGGTTGTCCAAGATAAAGAGAATTACAGTAGTCATTGCAGGATAGAATAATTGTACAGACTATTGTATGCTGTGGATCCTTAGGAAGAAGAGGAAGGACTTCACATAACATTGTTTAGTAATAGAAACATAAATACTTAATAACATTGATTTTCAGGTTTCAGATGGGGCCTGTGATGAGAAGACTATTATCACCATATGATGATGACCTCTTAATTTATGTTAGTGACCTGATTACCTCACGTTCTAACCTAGAGGGAATCCTGAGGAACTTTGGAGAGCATGCAGCCTACCACACCGCCTTTTTGATTCATTTTATGTTTGTCCTAGGCATGCTGAAAACACATTTACAGTTCCTGTACCGATATTTAATTATCACAACAGTAGTGCTTTGGTTTTGCTAGACTCTTTTCTTTTTTTTCTTTTCCACCAAACTATTTTTACTTTTGTCTTACTAATACTCTGTGAGCATGCTACACCGTTTATTCGTAGAGTCATTGGTGGTTAAGATGTAATGAAATGTTCTAAAAATGACAGTAATCAGAAATAATTTTCCAGGAGGAGATGCAACTGCATATGCCAATCATTCTTCCTAGACATACACCAATGTATAAGTAAATTACACCTTTGCAAACGTAGAAAGCATTCTCACAAAACTAACTGTATGCTCACGCTGTAACAAAGTCAACTCCAAAGTCAACCTCTTTTCAGCAGCTTTCTTCCAGCTTGGAATTTTGTAGAGAAGAGAGAGGTGTATTTATCCAATAGTAGACAGTCGTGTTCTGGGATATTTATGGCTAAAGCCTTGTAGTTGGTGTGTTAATTTGTGAAACAACCACCTCACAACTATACTACTTTTCTCGTTAATATCTTCTTATATTCACGATTCCCTTGTTGGTACTTGATCATACCAGAAGGATATTCATTCAGATGCCCCAACTTCAGAATTGCACAGAACGGGAGACACCAGGATAAGGGCTGCACTTGGAGCGCTGCATGAATATATTTACAAGGCGATGGGTTAGCCTTCCAACCTTAACCAGTATCAACCATTCAGATGTCCCCCGAACCATTAGTATGCTCACCATAACTAAGGGTATATTTATCCGGGTTCCCCTCCTTGCCGTCAAACGCTTGTAGAACACCAGTTTGCAGTTTCTCACTCTCTCTAAATCAGTTTTGTTGTATTACTATGCTGGAACATTAGAAACATATGGGGGGAATTTAGATCTATGCTATGAGCTCCCAATCGATGTGTATGTGCTACTTTATAAAAAAACAGCTTCCGAACTGGCACTCTTCATAGCCCATGGCATACCTCAAACTTTGCTATGATGTCTCGCTAAATTAGAACCCCAAACACCTGAGAACCTATATGAAACTGCTAATTCATGTGACTTGTCCTTCTCTTCAGGCTTTCCTACACAGCATTCCTGCTCGACTGTTCTGAGGGCCAAAGAACTGACTTCTTTTAGGCTAGTATAACTCTTCATGTCATTCTATGCCTTTGCAGCTGACATCCTGGGGGAAGCTCTCACTCCAGATTGATCCTTACTCCATCCCCAATGCTCCTCCTTCAATGAACAGAAGTCGTATATGCTCATGGCACCAATTGAATTATCTTGCAAACAATGCCCTACCGGCCCGTTCTCTCAATTCAGAATCACTATAGTTCAATGTCATGTAACCAGTGCCTCCCTTTCTCTCGACCATATTAGAGGGGACAACATATTCTCTCTATAGCTGTCAGGCCCTGTCCCTTTTAACAATATTGCAACCAAACTATGGGCCATACCTATATCAGAGGGGGTATTAATTGGTAGCCGGGGAAGGTGGACACGGGTAAAACCGTCCTACTTTTTATACACTAACGAATGGCATTTTCCCAGGTTATTTCGTTGTTCAAGCCTTTGGCCTGAGTGTCCATTATAAAAATCCAGTAACCATGTCTCTTTTTCCTTATTTCTACTGGGTCCACTCCCTCTTCGGCGGCTATTTTTTCAAAGATAAGCCATCTGATTTCCTCTGACCTGTCCCTCCCATAATGTCTTACTGATGGGGTATTTACTTTTTCTGTTTTGATGACAGACCTGTGTTCAGTGAGATAGGTGACAGGCTGTGCCCTGTTTCTCCTATGTAGCCTAAATTGCATGGACAAATCAGTAAATACATTCATTACCTTACTTGTCTTGCTATTCGTAAAAGATTTTAATCATACTGTATGTTGATTGCATGCAAAAATCTCTGTAATATGCCATACACTGTGTACATCTATGATTCCCCTAGACCGGATTGCCTTCCTCAATAGATTTTTATTTTTTTAAATTAAACCAGTTTTGTTTGGTGGTCCTGACCAGTCATTGTTATCCTTTACATTTGTATTCCGTCTATGCACAAACATGGGCTTGAGAATATGACTACCCTATTCTGTATCCCTTTTCAATATATACCAATTTGAGTTTATAATATGATTCGTATCTTCATTCAATACAGAATGTCTTGCCACAGTCCAATTTGGAATTGCTGTGTTGAGGTTGGTTCCATAACAAGTGTGATCTGTCATAAAATCTGGACTTTTTATAGGACTCTTTGATCAGTCTTCTAGGATAACCACTTGCCTGAATTTTTTCTTTCATTATTAGCTCTTTCATCAAAATCTTGTAGGTTTGTACAGGTATGTCTTAATCTCAGGAATTGGCTAAAAGGAATACTTTGTTTCTGATTCCTAGGATGAAACTATTACAGGGGAGCAGCATGTTTAAAGTTGTAGGTTTTACATACAAATCTACGTCTAAATGGCCTTCCCTTTGACGTATCAAAATAACCAGAAGTTCCACTTCTTCATTACAGCTGTTCACTGTGAATATAAGGTTTCTGTCACATGAGTTTAACCACTCATTAAATTGATTCAGTTTTTCTGGTGTACCACTCAAATAAAAAAGTCATTGTTATATCTTGACCATTTAGTCATTGAGCTATTTCATTATATGTTTCTTCTCAAAACTACTCATATAGATGTTTGCTATACTGGGCACACAAGATGCCCCACCCATGCTTACTCCCTTTCTTTGTTGAAAAGTTTCCCTGCAAATTTAAATGTATTCTCTTGGAGAACAATTTTGAGACATTCTAAATAAAATGTCTGAATGCTTCACTAAGATGTTCTTCGATGGGGGGCGTGGCCACGGGCGTCAAGATGGCGGTCGCACTCTAAGAGTGCTCTGGACCCCTCCGTCATCCGCCCGGAAAGCCAAGCCGTTCCGCAGCGGCAACCCAGGGGAGCCGCTGTGGGTTTGCTGGCGCTGCGGGACCCGAAGCGGAAGAGCCGGAGGAAATCCGACACCGGGAAGCACCCTGGAGGGATCCGGACCCGGAGACGAAGGAGGAGTGGAGTCGGTGCTGCCCTGTTCGGCCCCATGGAGCGGTGAGTCGGGCCGCGGCGAGGCCTGAGGCTGCCGGAATCGGCCCCCCATGTGGAGCCGGGCGCTGCGATCCGGGCCCCGCGTGGAGGGGTGCCGGCTGCGAGACGCCACGCCTCCGAGCGGGGCCGGAGGACCAAAGGAGCTGCGCTGAACGCTGTCGGCTGGTGGCGGGTCACGTCGCGACTAGAGCCTGGAGAGCGGGGGACCGCTGGACCCGGGGTCGGGCCCTGCGGTTGGACCGGGCCCCTTGGTGCTGGCCCTGCGGTTGGACCGGGCCCCTTGGTGCTGGCCCGGACCGGGGACGGGAGTGCCGGAGGAGACTCTGCAGGGCCTGGCGGGGCTGTTCCTGCGCCGGGGGCTGCGGATGAAGGAGGATCCCGGGTTCTCCTGACCCTGGGGCCTAAAACTGGAGGTCGATGGGAGGAGCTGCCACGGGGACCATACGAGCTAGGAGTGACAGCTGGAGCCTGGGCCCCCGCGGACAACCTCTGGGCTAGGGGCCGGACCCAGGTGGTGAGTGGCCGGACCCCTGGGGACATTGGGGGAAGCCCAGCAAGGGAGACACCTGAAAAAGGGAGGCCTGCCCACTGAGGAGAGGCCGGGGGCCCGGTGAATGAATTCCTTACCCCGCAAGGGGTGAATACTTGGAGGAACTGTGTGGGGGCTGGGGCCTCGCTGGGGATAGCGGGAGCCCTATTACATCTGTCACGGGGGTGTCGTGCGGGGGCCCTGACACTGGCGCTGCAATCTAGCTGTCACCGAGGCGAAGCAGGTCACGGACTGTGCACGGGGGTGACACGTGCCGGGACCAGGCTGAAGCGGGACCGTCTCTCCCAGTGCCCTCAAGAGACTTATCCCTCGAATCGAAAGGGAACCAGGAGCAGAATGGGAAAAGACAGGGCCACCAGACAACCCCCTGCCTCACAGCAGAAAATAGAACAGTATACCGTCCCGGCGCCCCCCCATGGAGAAACCACAGTGCTATCAGGAGGCGCTGCACCGGACGGAGTAAGCACAATCCTCATGGCTATTCAGTCTTCACAGCTGGCGGTGGAGTCCAAGATAGGAGAGGTCCACGTGGATATGGGCCTCATTAGGCAAGACCTCAGAAACGCAGTGGGCCGCATAACAGAGGTGGAAACTAGGGTCTCACAGAAAGAGGACGATCTCGCCGAACTTAAAACTAAAGTGGCCCAATTACAAACCCGAACTGGTGAACTCCACCGAAGGGCCGAGGACGCTGAAAATCGATCCAGAAGGAACAACCTGCGTTTCCTGGGATTCCCGGAGGGAGTGGAGGAGAACAAAGCAGCCGAGTTCTTGGAGAACTGCATCAGGTCTTGGATGCCAGACCAGATACTGTTGCCGTGGTTCTCTATTTAAAGGGCGCACAGGTCGCTGGCCCCCCGGGGGCCCGCGCCGACCGATGATAGCTCGCTTTATCAACTTCAAGGACCGAGACAGAGTTCTTGCGGAGGCCAGACACACGGCCGACCTCCTCTGGGACAATCATAAAATCCTGGTGTTCCCGGACTACACCCGCGAAGTACAGAACAGACGCCGGTCAAGCAGAAGCTAAGGGCCATGCAGCTCTCCTATATGTTGCTGTTCCCCACACGTATGAAGGTCATCCTAAATGGAAAAGCTCACTTCTTTGACACACCGGAGGAGGCATGGGCTTGGCTGACAGAAGAGGCTCCGAGATCCAACAGAGAACCTAAAGGCCAGACAGAGGCCTCAGCCGAGGACCGCTCGCTGCCCCGAAGGGAGAGGAAAAGAAGCTGAAGACGCGCCGGAACCGGACGTCGAGACGGAGCAGAGCTTGTGGCCCTGACGAGTAGGGATCGAGAGGTCGACCCTGAGCCGGGCACAGGGGAAGCGACAGGAATCACCCTGGAAGGGGGAGACATGAGCCAAGGAACTAACGAAGGGGGTCTGAGCCTATCCCAAGCGCTGGGCTGATGAAGCTGCCTGACCGGTGCCTAGCTGCTGAGCCCTGTTGGAGGGGACCTGATGGGGACACACTGAGTATGTACTGAATGCTTGCTATGAGACAAAGCTCCCAAGCTTGAAGGGTGTACTACGGCTAACCTTCTAAACAAACATTGCAAGAGATCCGTGTTTCAGGAGGGGTCCATCACTCCACACTAAAGCCAGGTTTAGTAATTAAAACTGGTTAGAATGGGTGTTAGGGCGACAGATGTTTCTTGGGAGGAAGTATGGAGTGGGGGGCAGTTGGGGGGAGTTATGTTCACACCACAGTTACAAGTTAATGTATGCATAGGTTTCCTGAGACATGAGGATTTCTTCTTTCCTTTTTCCTTCTCCTTCTCCTTTTCCTCCCCTTTCCTGTTCCATGACGTAAAATACCTAAACGGGCACCCCTGGGGTGCGGCCCAGCTTGTACACACCTTACCCCGCTCACGCGCTGCCCTCAATGATTAAGATATTGTCCTGGAATGTAAACGGCTTCCTGGACAAAATTAAAAGATCAGCAATATATAGCACCCTGCGCAGACATGCGCCCGCTGCGATTATGCTACAGGAGACTCATCTCCTCGGGACCAGATGCCCCATGCTGGCCAGAGGGGGATACGACTGGGTCCATCACGCAGGCTTCTCCAGAGGAGTTGCTATACTGCTTCACCGTTCACTGCCAATTACAATAACAGCCACGTGCACTGACCCACTTGGTAGATATATAGTGGTAACTGGGCTGATACATGGGCGGCCCCTAAACCTAGTGAGTGTATACGCCCCCCTGGTGGGACTGGAGGCCTTCCTGACCTCCCTCAAACAGATTATAGCAGACCTTCCCCAGGGTACCACATTAATAGGAGGGGACTTCAACGCAGTACTACACCCTGAGCTGGACGTATCAGGAAATAGAACAGCCAATCGGTCATCCAGAGCGTCGACACTCAGGGATTGGGCGGATAGCCTTGGCCTGTGTGAAATATGGAGAACCTGGCACCCCAAATCCAGACAGTACACACACACACGTCAGCGGCACATGGGTCGCATGCCAGAATTGATCTCCTACTCGCCCAGGCGCTAGACATTGCTAATGTTACAGGAGTCGAGATCCTTCCTCACTGAGTGTCCGATCATGCACCTATACAGGTACGCCTGGGCAGAACCGACCCGACCAATAGACCCACTTGGAGGCTGAGCGCCTGGTACCTACAGGAAGAGGAATACAGAGAGGCAGTGAGAACTCGACTGATGCAATACTTCGAGGATAATGTAGGCTCAGTGCAGTCGCCGGGCACGATCTGGGCAGCGTGTAAGGTGACAATTAGAGGCCACGCCAACCATCTCATCCGGGTGAGAGAACATGCCCGTATCTCCCAAATGGCCGAACTAGAATCACGGACAATGCACCACGAGCGCAAGCACCTAGCCTCTCCCTCGGCCCAGGGCCTTCGCCAGCTCCTGAAGATGCGCTAAGTGGTCAAAGCCCTCACCCTAGAATCAGCCAAGCTTATGTGGAGGGCCTTCACCGCCTGAATATACGGGTGGGGAGACAAAAATGGGAAACTCCTGCACTGGCTGGCCACACGACCATTGGCCAATAGAATTATACCCGAGGTCTCGGATGGGTCCGGAGGGCTCTCCAAAACCCCTAGGGACATTGCACAAAGCTTCGCGGCTTACTATGCACATCTGTACAAAGAACACCCACGGGCCCAGGTAGAGAGGGACTCCCCCCCCCTCCTTGACGAAATTACCCTTCCCAAGGTGTCACCCACAATTAGAGACACGCTCGACGAACCGCTAACCCTGAAGGAAGTGACAACCGCAATAGCCGCATTGGCCTCAGGTAAGACCCCCGGCCCGGACGGCTTCCCAACAGAATTATATAAAAGTTGTTGTGACGTAGTAGGGCAACACCTCCTTAACATGTATGAAGAGGCCGAGAGAAGGGGTCATTTTCCCCTAGGCATTGACCAAGCTACAATTGCAGTAATCCCTAAAACCCAGCCACCATCGCAGAACTGCGCAGATTATCGACCCATTTCCCTTTAAAATACCTAAGTTAAGATACTCTCTTCGATCCTTGCAGCAAGGCTAACGCCAGCCCTTTCATCACTAATCCACCCTGACCAGTGTGGCTTTATGCCAGCCCGGAGCACCAGGCACTGCATCAGACGCCTGCACCTGGCCTTGGCACCGCGATGCCCTAGCCGACTCATCTAAAACTCTTCTCCTTCTTGATATCGAGAAGGCGTTTGACACGGTGGATTGGTCATACCTGCATCAGGTCCTGGAGGGCAACGGGATTGGTCCCAGATTTAGGAGACTTGTGGAACTTCTGTACTCACAGCCAACGGCCAGAGTGCAGGTGAACGGAACTGTGTCGGACCCTTTTTGCGTAGGACGAGGCACACGCCAGGGTTGTCCCCTATCCCCACTCCTCTTCGTGCTAGTGATAGAACCGCTTGCCAAACTACTCAGAGAGGACCCTCTGATTGAGGGATGGTCTTGGCCCTTTGGCCCAGAAGATCGCGTGGCGCTCTACGCAGACGACGTTCTCATATACATTGCGAACCCAGCCACAAGCGGTCCACGTATTCCACAGATACTCGACCTCTTCTCGGAAGCCTCTGGCCTCATGCTAAACCACCGTAAATCCCTACTGATCCCACTGCACCCCACAAGGGATTGTATTGATTGGCAGCAGACCATCCCCATTCGTCGAAACAGTTTTAAATATCTGGGGATCTCAATCTCCCTCATACCAGAGCTAGCATGGGAACTCAACGTCACACCACTCATAACCAAAGCTCAAACCGACCTCCAACGTTGGCAAACCCTGCCCCTTAACTTACTTGGGAGAGTCGTACTCTTTAAAATGATGGTCCTCCCTAGATTTCTCTACCTACTGCAGAATTTCCCATTCCGAATCCCCAAGAAATGGTTTAAAAACCTGGATTCAACGATCGTCAATTTCTATGGAAAAGCTCCCGCCCACGACTGGCGCTCGCTACATGCCAACGAGGCATATACGAGGGAGGTCTTGCGATGTCAAATTTATACTACCACCTTGCGACGCAACTTATCGTTGTCAATGACTGGGTCGGAGGCGGCTGGTCGGATCCTGCGTACAGACTTGAGCTCGGCACGCTGAAATACTCGGGAGTATTTGATGCCCTCTATGGGTGCCCAATTCCCAACTCCACCCCTGAGGTAACTAAGGTGACGCTCCTGGGATGGAGAGACGCCCAGAGGATTACCGGTTGGTGGAAACGAATTACCGGACAGACTGTGCTATGGCCCGGTAGTCTCCTGGCCGAGGTCGGGAGACTGCAGGGGTTCCAGAAGCGGGATGAAATCGGAATCTCCACGCTGGGGGATGTCAGGGAAGGAACACACATGAGCTCCTTTGAAGACCTTTAGGGAGCCTTATCCATGAACAAATCGCAATTCTATAAGTACCTCCAGATCCGCCATGCCCTACCGACACATGCGAACCGATGCACCCGTCCCAGACCACTCACCAATGGAAGCAAAGGTACTACTGGGCAACTTAGGCAAGGGAGGAATCTCACAGATATATCGTTCACTGATTACCATCACCCTCAGTTCTCTAAACAGACTTCGCAACAAGTGGGAGGGATGGGTGGGAGGAATTGAAGGAGACTGGAACGAGGCCTTCGCAGCGCCTGGTACCCTAACCATATCCTCCAAACTCCGCCTGGTGCAGTCCTACTTTTTACACGTTGCATACATGACACCCAAGAGACTGTATGAAGCAGGCTCCGCTCCACGGCTGCCTGCCCACGATGCTCCCAGACGGAAGCGGACTTCTATCACATGACATGGTTATGCCCGATCATAGAGGCCTACTGGAAAGCAATTGCAACACAGATCTCTGGGGCCCTGCAGACCGAATTAACACCCGATCCGCTCCTGTTCCTATTGGGGGTGGCGAGAGACACGGATCTGGGAAGAATGAAGAGATC
The DNA here is from genome assembly GCF_031143425.1 of Pleurodeles waltl. Lineage (NCBI taxonomy): Eukaryota > Metazoa > Chordata > Amphibia > Caudata > Salamandridae > Pleurodeles > Pleurodeles waltl. The sequence goes on from NC_090438.1 coordinate 666,731,432, forward strand.
CTTTGTGGGAATAGCATGTCTGATTGCCAAAAGAGATATAATGACCAAATGGATGACAGAAGGGGCACCATCCATAAATAAATGGAAAGGGAGGATGGATTGGTGTGCACAACAAGAGAGACTGGTATATGAGGCCAGGGGTTGCCCGGGCAAGTATGACAAGATATGGGGAGGGTGGGAAGCCTTGAGGGACGACTAGAATACAGAAGATCCTAACACACACTTGAAATGCCAATCCCACTGATAGGCCCAAACCCCTGCGGATCTTGAACCCCCCCATCCGGTCACATACTGGGTCCAGGGGAGTCTAACCCTCCATGACTAAAAGGTATGATCACCATAAGATAGACCCACGATCGAGACTGATCACTGGGCACCAGCACACCTCAAGCATTTGCAGTCTACATCACTAAACACTCATGGACAGGAGACACATTCCCTTTTATTTATTTCTTTCACCTCCCCCTTTTGTTTCTTCTCTTTGCACAGCTTTACTTCAGCTCAAGTGATCCTATTAGTTCTGAAGTATGTCTCCTGCACACAGTAGGATGTTATGCAGTAATGTATATCACTTGGTTGAAAGACGTTTATGTAAATCTTTATTTGCTGGAAAACAATAAAAAACTTCTTTATAAAAAAGATGTTCTTCCATGAATTCATCTATTGCATGGATGGCTGCTTCTTGGGGAATGTTACTGTAGAGGGCCTCAATGTCTAACACCACTGAGGTCTCTATCTGTGGGTTGAAACTCAGACCCTCCACTGTGGTGTTCATGTGCCTTGTATCTTCGATGTATGATCTAATCTGGGGACTACTGGTCTTAGAAAGGAATCTACATATTTTGATAGTGGTTCCGTAATAATTCCTATGGTAGTAACTATTGGCCTGAAAGGTGGATCAAATTGATTTTTATGGATCTTCGGAATTCCGTATATTCTGATCATTCTAGTATGAGTAACATAAAAAAATTCATACACCATACTACCAATAACTCCTGAGTTAAAATCCTGGGTGGTCAGGCGATCTATTTGTTTAGCCACTCTCTTTGTGGGGCCTGTTATGAATTTGATGTCATAGTTGCAATCATTCAACTGACTTGTCCTCTTCTCAGCGTATTGTTTGGTGTGCAATAACACAATGCCACTCCCATCTATCACTATTCTTGACTCTGATTTGTTTATTCTGTATAAGAGCTTCAGGGCTTCTTGTTCCTCCCTGTTTATGTTTGGATTTGATCTTGGGATTTATCACATACATTCTTTGAACTGTTTAAGAACTTCTTTTTCGAAAATGGAAACCTCTGGACCTACTTGTTTCTGTGAGGGGGTGAACATGGAATGTGGAGATCAATCTGAGGCATTGAACTGCCTGTTGTCCGGTGGCTCGGTGTCTGAATTTTTTTTTTATTTTTTTTTTAGGCGAATCTAAGGATCTACTTTTAGGTATCTACGAGCGTGCAAGGCTATTTCTGCTTTAGTTGCCTGTTTTTTTTTTTGTTTTTTTTTTGCTTTATAGCTGGTGGGGAAACCCCTGAAATTCCACAGCAGGGTGCATGCTCGTGCAGGCTAATCAAAGGATGACAGTGTGGCCAGTAAGTACTACAAAATATTAGTTTTACTTCATATAGAAAGTTACTTAAATACTTTCCATGGAAAAAATTGACATAAAAATAGAAATGAATTTGTCAATGAGAATCTCCAAATAAGGATTTATTGTTCTGCATGCCTAAATGAAGAAACCTAAAGAAATATGCCCTAAATATTAATCTGCTGTAATGAAAATTAATGGACTGTTCATTCATAAACCTTATAGCAGCTCTGATGCATATGCAGCCACCTTTACTTTCATAAGTGATGAGTGCACAAGTGTATGTCATAGTAATGTCACGACTTACGCGTTGCTTGAGCCTGGAGTCTGCTGAACGAGTGACAAGGTTCTTGTTCTTGAATGTTCTGCCTTGGCCCAGGTAGGGGCGACTCTTTCTGGTAGACACGGTGCTGCAGGCGATAGGAATGCCAAGGGCAGTCCGTGTCCTTCAGAAGTAGTCCCAGAGGGAAAAAAAAAACCTAAAAAGGGGAAAAACCTCAAAAAGGAAAATCCTGGAATAAGAGCAAAGGATCAATACTTAAAATACAAGACCAAAAATTAACAGGAAAACACTGGAACAAAAAGCGTAACCAGTATCTGACGCAAGGGAGAAGGAGCGAAGACACCAACCAATAGGAAGTGTTGCAGCGCAAGGAGGAAATAAATCACAGCCCTTCAATACCCATAGAACAGGAAGCGACCAGCAGGAAGTGCAAGGACACTATACTGGATAGGGAAAAATACATAGAAAGCAATGGACAAGGCACCATAGTGAGTAGGGAACCAAGGTATGCTGGGAAGAGAGGGGAATAATGGGGAAAAAGGAAAAACATAAAGGGGAGAACAAACGAGGGTGACAGCAAAGAAGGACACAATAGCAGGTGAGTGGGGGGAAGAGGTTATCTGTGAATGGAGGCGCGCCGCGCCAGAAAGAAACGATACCCCATGCCCAATTTGGGGCCGCGAGTACTGCAGGAGAGGCTGGGGGAGCGGCGCGTCTCAGCGCCGCGTGCCGTGGCCCGAACTGAGTGTTCGGCTCGTGCCGTGCGCCACGGTCAGACAAGTAATGGTTCCAATATAGTCTGGGAACTCTTGTTAAGTGAAGTATGCTAGCCCCCATCAAAAAGAACATTGGTATTATTACACTTAGCGCTCATTCATGTATTTCACTTCTGCCTGTGTAGTGAGTTTGTCTCTCTGTGAATGAAAATTGTCCTAGCTTAAGTGAAGGTAAGTTTCAATTCTATGAAGGACACGGAGGCAAGGATTATGCTTTCCTTCATTGCTTTAATTCTATAACATAATAAACAGCAGCCAAAGTAAGAGAAAAAAATACTTTTCTCATGAACTCTAGGGAAACAGAGTTCATAAGTTCTCTCTCAGTCTATGCAGCCAGGCCCCAAAATAGTTCTTTGTCACTACTTATTTCCCCTATTTCTTTGTGCGAATCACACTCCAGTTTCATTCAAGCATCCTGTTTCGCACCATCATTCCTTGTAAAGAAAAGTTATGTCAGTAAAAAGCCCAGAACTTCTTGAACAGTACAAGCTTGACTCTGCAAGAATCAAAAATGGATGTGCAAAACTTCCCCCTGAAGGCAATACTGCCTTGAGACAAGTGGCAACAATAAGAGACACAATAACAACTGCAGAAACAACTCATTAGAAAGGCAAACCCAAATTACTTACTCCATAATGCGTGGGATTCTCAGCTTCCATTTCCTTAATAGAACTGAAACTTGCCTTCGCTTAAGCTAGGCAAATTTTCAGTCTATGTCAGGACCAGAGGCAAGGATTATGCTAGTTCAAAGCTAACTCACCACCAAACTGGCTAAATCCACAGCCGGCTTGAAGTAGAGTCTCTTACAAGTAGAGTTTGAGGACCAATCCTTAGCATGCGTGAGGTCCTCCAAAGGGACTCAGTGGACTATAATCATGAATGATACTGCCTTGTTCAGTTTCCTTAATGCAATGAGGAGTTGTCTCTCCCCAGGAGGCTGAATCTCTTCAGTCATCTGATCATATGCCTTGAGACATTGTATGACGCAGAGCTTGGGGGACTCAGCAAAAGCTGGATAGGAGATTGTACCAGTGTTGCACTTAGTACGTCTACTGACAGTGAAAACAATCCCATTTGTGGAGAACACACTGGCTGTGTCTAGGGCATGCATGTCTGACACTCTCCTGCATGACACCAGCAAAGTAACATAGCCAGCTTGGCCGAGAGTTCCTTTTTGAGATAGAAACCAGATGGGTTGCCATGACAAAAGAAGATTAAGACCAACGTTTACGTCCCAAAGCATCGCATATTGCATCTCAGGTGGAAGGGAGAGCTGAATGCCCTGAAGCAGCTACAACCAAAAGGATGTTCTCCCAACGGGGCACCAATCACAGGGGCATGACCTGCTGGAATCACTGAGCGGAAAGCATTAATGGGGCGGTAAGATAGCCCTTCTTCTGCGAAGTCTGACAGGAAGTTGAGCACCTGCACTACATCAGCGACCACGAGAACCAAACCCCATCGCAGACACCAACAAACCCATCTTGTCCAGGCTGAACAGTAACGCCTGGAGGTACTGCCTGCCCAGACCTTAGAGAGGAGGACCTCAGCATGGCATGAAAGGCTGGGAGCGTCCAGAGTTGCTGGTAATCTGCCACGCCATTGACACTAAAGACCTCTCTTCCACTAACCGCTGTGGTTTGAGGTCCGGATTCCTCAGGGTGTGAAGAAAGTGTATGAGTCGGATTGGAGAATCCCAGGAAAGTTCCAGAAGAACCGGAAACCACACTTGAGACCCTCAAATGGGGATTATCATGACCACATCCGCCTGCTGCTGGTAGACCTGAGCCAAAGCTCTGGTGATCATCAAGAAGGGTGGAAATGCATAACCCTTCTCCTGACTCCAATCCTGCAGGAACACATCCGTCACCTCTGCTTGGGGGTCTGGCCTCCTACTGAATAACCGAGGCAGCTGGTGATCGAGGCGCAATCCAAACAAATCGATCGAGAATGGGTCCCATTTGTCAGCATTTCCCCAAAAGGCATGACAGTCCAACTTCCATAAGCTGGAGTCCTGGATGTGCCTGGTATGCCATTCTGCGATCGGGTTTGCGCAACCTGGATGATATTCCGCTGTAACTGAGACTTGGTTCTCTAGGCAGAATGCCCAAAACTCTTTCCCCCATCTCTACAGGACACGAGACCTGGTATCTCCCCCTTCCCCCCCTCCATGTGGTTGATAGAGTGCACCGTGGACATATTGACCATCTTCAGGAGGACTGAGGTGTGAATCCTGTCTTTCATCCAACACTGAACGGCAAACAACCCTGCCAGTAGCTCTGAACAATGTGCATGTAAATTCTGTTGGAGTGGTGACAAACTGCCACCTTTGTTGGAGAACTCCCCACACCTTGCGCCCGAGCCTGACCTGCTGGCGTCTGATTCTATAAACAAATCCGGAGTGGAACCAAATATTGCTCGACCATTCAACGCCTCAATGTCGGTCAGCCACCATTCTGTCTCATCTCTGGCCTCTCCAGACAGAGGGACCAGTTTGGAATACGTGAGACCCTGCCTGAGGTGGTGTGCTTTTAGGCGCTACAGAGTCCGGTAATACATAGGGCCCAGAAAAATTGCCTGTATCGACGAGGAGAGAAGTCCCACCAAGCTGCAAACCTGCCTGAGGAAAGTATGAGATTTGGCCAACGTTTGTCGCAGTTTGTGCCTGATCTTCGCCATCTTCCGAGATGTGAGACTTGGGGTTGTCGACCAGGAATTTGTGACGAAACTCAGAAAGGTATTCGAGTGGGACAGGACAATAAGACATCTTCTCGTTGATCACAAACCCCAGGTTCTGCAGAAGAGTGACCACCATTTGAAGATGAGATGCCAGCTTCCTGGGGCACTGGGCCAGTAGGAACATGTCGTCCAAGTAGACTATGAGGTGAATTCCCTGAGACCGAAGGAACTCTATTGCCAGCTTGAGGACCTTCATGAAGCACCATGGTGTTGATGTGAATGCGAAAGGAAGGGTGATGAACTCATGAATTTCAGAAAACAGCAAAGGAGGGGAAACTCCTGCACCTTCAGCTACACATCGTTCAGATTCAGGCGCACCATCCAGTCAGATAGAAGTAACACGTTCCTGAGCAGATGGATGTCCTCCATCATGAAGTGGCGGTACACCAGCCACTCGTTGAAGTCGAGGAGACTGATAACAGGATGGTGACCCCCTGTTGCCCTTGTCAACGAGAAAAATATTGCTGATGAAACCCTTGGGATGTGCCTCCGAACTGCAAATACCTCCCTTCTGAAGGAGGGCTTGGCCCTCTCCATCCATGAGCGCTGCATCACAGGAGGAAAAAGAAATGGCGCATGGCCAAGAAGCCTGAATTGGGGGGACCTGTAAAATTTGATGTGGAACCTGGAACCCTTGCACAGTTTGCAAGACCCAGACGTCCGAAGTGTTGGCTGCCAACGATGGTGGAAAGAGCACCACCCTTTGCCCCTGCCCCCCCCCTCCACCCCTGATATGAGCTTAACGAGAGACACTGCTTCCAGCATTGCCATATGACTGTCCCTTGGAACCTCCACGGTCATGAAAATGTTATCCTCTCGTGGGGTAGAAATTGAAGAAGCGAAGGTTGTTCTGGTACTGTCTGCGACCCGAGCCTTGTCCACTGGAGAGTTGAGATTAAGTGAGGCGCTGCTGGTCGAGCGGCCCCTGCCTCGACTAGGCCCTGAGAAAACACGGGGAGTGACGATGCATTTAATGCTAGTATGCGCCTTGTCTAGCAACATGAATGTAGCCACAAACTCCAGAATTCTTAGACAAAGGGATCGCCAAATAACCCCCGTTGTGCGACCGCCCCCGCCTCCGAGGAAGCCAGATGCCCCAACTTGGGGTCCACCTTTAAAAACAGGGAGTGGCGCCTCTTCGTGGAGAGCGCACAGTTCGCATTCCCGAAGAACACGATCACACGCTGGGCCCAGTTAGAAAGGACATCTGATGTGATGAGCGAGCCAGAAGCCTTGACCTCCTTGGCCATATCAAGGATTTTCATCATTTTGCCGATGGTGTCCAGCAACTTGTTTTAGCATGAGCGCCAGGACCTATCACTGCTTATTTTAGGATCCTTGGTAAACTAAGCAAGGAATTTTCCCATCTTGGCATCGATTTACAGAGTGAGGGCCACCTTCCCTTCAAGGGACGGCAGAGGACAACTCCACCTGAAGGCAATTGCAGTCTCCTTCTCTAAGGGTTTCCGGAACCACAGTGCCACATAGTTGGCCACTTTCTCAGCCTGGACCCATTCTGCGGACCTAGGGTAGATAATCTCATTAAGGTCCAACATGTCCGAGATACCCTGGGGATCCGGGTCGGTAGCTGGGCACCAGGGCCTGGACAGGCCTGCCTCGTCATCCATATCAGGGGAGTCCGCATCTTGGTGATTAGGAGAAACGGATTGGGGAGGCTCGTAACGGGCTCTGCAGAGCCAGAGGGTGGCATCCTGCAGAGCGGTGCTGGCTAGGAATGCATGCTTCAGGTGCTTTAAGATTTTTTTATCAACCCCTTCCTCGCACTTCATTGGGGGTTGGGGACTGTTTTGCTTTACTGCTGACTGAGCCAAAATACACACACTGAAAAGAGTCAAAAAGAATCTCTGGAATGCACTTCTTAGTCTAAAGAAGACATTTATTAAATCACTCTGCAAGGCTCGTGAAGGAAGGTCAGTACAACCGAAAGTGCACCTTTTAAATGTGCGCAACAATAAAGTGAGAAAAATGTTCAATCCATAAACAGCAAATATATACATGCAAAGATACAAATACCTATATTGAGATATATATATATATATATATATATATATACACACAATGCAAAGCAAATAATCAGTAACATTACATCACCATGGGGCCTATCTGGTGCATCATCTTTCTCCCAGTTGCTGCAAACCGTAGACTCCGAGATCGGCTGCGAGAGAGAGAGAGATCTCTACCCTCTTGGGGTGTCAGGCATTCGATTTCAAAATCCTGACTGAAGACTCTGAATCTCCCACTGTCAATCCTGGATCTCTTATATACCCTAAGCAAGCCAGAGGAGAGAGTTCTAGAAACCGCTTCCCATTATTCAAAGCTACTTGAGGTCAGCTTCGAAAGAAACACATTGGCAAAGTTCCCAAGATGTCCCTCCCAATATTAAACCGTTCCCTGACGTACCATAAACATCACATCCTAGTACATCCTTATCTTACTGACTGACTCCTCCACGTTATGTCCTAGCCCTTGGTGAGAAAGAACACACAGAATAAAAACAGGAACGAGAAAACACATTGCGTAACATGTTTTGCACTGAAAAATACTTGCACCTTTAACGTGGTGGTGAAGCTAAGGCTAAGCTGAATACAAAATGGAGTCTGTAACTTGTGACCTTTTATGTGACGGTGGACAGCTAAGCCAAGTGCAAAGTGGCGCGACACAGAGTCAGTAGTCAAAACACAAATATCACTACAGGGACCCACCCGAGGGGGGCTTCCTGCTGGGGCTTAACTGGTGCAGCTGTGCAACTCTGAGCAATCTTTGCGCACTCTCTCGTTATTTGGTTTGACTCGCTGATCCATGGGGTCATTAAATCATTAACTGCCCTGTAAATGGAGGAATCCATGGCTTCGTAGAAGACTTCATCTCACTAAAGGAACAACAATGAGCCTTCCTCCTCAGAAGTGGCCTGCTGGAACTGCATGACTGAGCAGCCAAAAAGAGAGCACTGCTTGTTTACCAGGTAACGCAGACAGGTAGGTACAGTATAGGTAATCCAGAGGCCTGAATGCAGGAGCGCTGGGTTAGCCCTAAAATGGTACACTCAAGCATGAATAAATGCAATGCTGGGAGGGAGCACAGACTATGTGGATGGCTGAGGGCACAAGATTATGAGGGTGTCGGTCCTGAGGCCACAACACCCCTGCGGTACGGAGGGTAAAAGCTGCCAGGTAGGTGTCTTCACCACAGGCCTTGAGAGGCCTAGACCAATACAGACCTCGTAGGGTGTCCAAAACAAAGCCTCAATACAGACCTCGAGTGGGACGTCAACCGTAGATGGGGGCAAACAGACCCAATGCTAAGTTGTGCGTCACCCTCTGGCAGCAGGACAAGGCTCGACCAAGTCCGAGGATCTGACTGCGCGTGTTGCACTCCTGAAATGAGAGAGGCGCGTGCCGAGGAGCCAGAGCGTTGCTCCTGCACAGCTCCGTTGAGGGGTGTCGGGACCACCCCGCCGCATTCTATTGGGAAACGGGTTGCATAAGTAGCGCGGTAGCGCTCCCAGGACGACATTAGAAACAGAAAAGTGGAATCTGTAAAAGAAAGGCACCGCAATGACAAATGCCAGTGATTCCAGGCTACTGTTCAAACTGCTCATCAGTAGGTGTACCCCAGTGCGAACTCACAGCACAATCACCAGGCAGGTAAAAAGCCCTTGAGAACCAGCCCAAAATCAAGCCACAAATATATACAAAGTGCCCAATAACGTGGACAATGAAGGATAAACAGAAAACACGATATAAGCGGCAGCTGAGCAGAGCAACGAAGAAAGAGGGAGAATAAGCAGTGACGGGGATCTGTGTAGGGGCCTGGCTGCATAGATTGAAAACGATTTATGAACTGTGTCGCTGGTGTTCATGGGAAAAGTAGTTTTTTTATGTTTCTAGGGCTGCTGTTTTATATGTTCTGGAATTAAAGCAAAGAAGAAATGCATAATCCTCGCCTCCAATCTTTACATAGAATTACTGTCCGTCTATTTCACCGTCACTTCTTCTTTACTTATGTTTTTTTTTCTTTCTGTCGCTGTTATCTTTTCCCTCACTTATCTCAATCTTTCTCCTCCCTCTCTGTTTGGTTTCTACATCTTGTTTCAGTACGGTGCTCTCTAGCCTTCTCTGTCTCGATCTCCTTTATTTAACCAATCTTTCTCATGCTTTTTTCCCCGTCTCGTAATTTTGCTCTGTAAGTTTTAATAGCGCCTCCTCCCTCTCCGTTCAGCTGTCCTTTGCTTTTTTTCTTTTTATCCTCATTCACCTCTCATGCTTTTGTCTCCTACTTCTCCTTCCAGTGCGTGCACTTCATGAGTCCCCCTTTGTCTGACTCATTCCCCACTTGGTGCTGGGGTACCTGTGCTGACAGTTACCAGTCAGAGCAGTGGCCAGGGCAAGGGATGACGAGTGGGGCTTTTGCCGATCTCAAGCACCTAGCACTTTTAGTCCCTGTGGCATAGAGACTATAGGATGGGGGCGAAGGGGAAGGTAGACCATAAAGATGCACATTGAATGAGGGTTACTTTAAAATAGTGAATGCAAGGGCAACCATAATTTTGTAGCCAATTTGTAAGTAAATGTTATTCAATGCAGGTACTTTAAAGAACAGTCAAAAGGAGCCTAGTATTTTATTGCCAGAGGACTCTCACTACTGCCTCACGCTGAAATTTAAGGTCATCATCGACCCTGACTATGTAAAACCCCAAACTATTGGCTTTGTCAGTTTATTCGTATTAACTCTCCGAGAGTGATGATTTAACAGAAGGTTTGTGATGGACGATTTCTTTTCTATTTACTTTCACTGTGTAGGTGCGAATTCGTCGAAATGTTTGAAATTTACATAATTTAGTTATTTCGTTGTACCCTTCTCCTAATTGTCCTCACATATAGACAAGTGTCAGATTGCAAAATACAGGCTTGTCGTTTTTTTTTTTGCAATGTACACGGTTTTATTTGAGTGGAATACCGTCAGGTTTACCTGTTCTGTTACTTGCCCTCATCTTTTCAGTATTTAGGGGCCGAAGAATTTTTTTTTTTTTTTCTCTGAAGCGTGCAAATAAATTAAACACACAAGCTGTATTCTTTGTTCTTCCATTGGTGCCTACCCAGCTGGGTACCCGCAAGTTACAACTTTTCATAATTGTCTCTGTAGTTGAAAAACTTCGAAGCTCTTACATCAACACTTCACGGCTGTTTGGCTTTTCTGATTGCGTTTGACATGTGGTTGTTTATGCCCCTATTGTCCTGTTTCAGAACTTGAGTGTTGCTTCAGCAGCATGCCTTCTACATACTAGAATACATTTTAGCATACCTAGTATACATTTTAGTGCAGATTAGCATAATTCATATGCAAGATAATAAATTTGTAAGAGTCTACCACTGCACTCAATGCTAACTCCTCAGCCGGCACACGATCCTAAATTTAACAGTTTACATGTATAATCCTTCATTTCTTGCGATGTAGATGTACATTGTACACACACTTTACGTTTCACTTGTTCTCTTTCTTGTGGGGAAACAAGATCTGACGCTTGCAAAACCTAAATAATTGAATGGGTTCTCTGGAGGAAACCTTATTCATTGTTGCTACATTGAGTTGCAACATCTTTGGACTTGCCACATCTGGACGATGAAGGCCCAGGTTTGCGCAGGGAATTTACATACAGACCATTGCATAGGTGTTACAGGGGAGAGGTAGGGATCTTGTCACTCGTTCTAATATTTGTGATTGAAAAATGTAATTAAAGCTCTATTTCGCTATTAGGTTATTGTGACATAATGACATGGAGGTTCTTATGCTGATTTTCAAACAAAATGGCTAGAAAAGCATGATAAAGATGGTTTGGGAGCTGGGCGTGGCCAAATGTCAGGGCCTGCGGTCAGCACACACTGTGCATGGCCCCACAGTGCACAGAGGGGTTAACTGATTAAGAACGTAGTAGAATAGGAGTAGGGCCTTGTTGCATGTTAGCAAATGCCTACCTAAAAAGACTGGACATTTCCTGATTAAAGTCCAATCATTAATCTTAACTCCTGTCCCACATCAGTGTGTGAGTGAATGAGTGGGTGTGGTAGCGTTCGTGACAATTGGATAATAGTGACTATATTTATTGAGCCCGAGATTTAAGTCAGTTTCTAGTTGCATAATTGTTTATCAGTGTGCTAATGGATAGGTGATGTCCCATTTGATTTCCATCTTAATACCAGCCCACTAACTGCTTTTGAGCATTGAAGGACTAAAAGCATAACATATATTTTGCAAGTTGTGGAAACGTTAGTGATGATAACAGTGATTATATAATTTACCATGTTATTTGGCTTATTATATACAGTGATATTTTTGAGTTTATAAACAATGCCTCGTGGGGGGGGATGAAAAGGTTGCATCAGTACTTTGATGTAAATGGGCTTAAAATGGGAAACCTTGCTTTGTTGAAATGTATTTTTATCTTTTTACCAGCATTTGTGGATACCGTGAACATGCTTTAATACACAGGGCACGGAGACTGTGTTTAGTGTTTGACCTGGGGCATTAACAATTATTTTTAGTTTAGACACTGTATGGGTGTGGTGAGAACAAGTTCCTGTTCTTGCTCAGCACTTTTTATTAGCCTGGCAGTTTGGTAGTCTTTTTAGGGTCGAGCCTGCGTTGCATGCGCTCGCACATGCGTATCGCAGCAAGACGCTTTAGAGTTTAAAAAAGGGCTTAGAGCCCTGTCGACGTCACGTCAGTATTTTTCATTGGTTTGTGGGCTTGCCTAATAAAATCTGCTTGCTTTCATTAGTCGAAGGCATGCATACGTCATGCCTTTTCCGGTGGCTATCCCTCCTCGAGCCATCGACCAAGTACAGAAAACATGCGAGGCTCGCTGTTTTCTGTCCGGCTCGTGGACTACTTTTTCTCTAATTTACTAGCGCGATTTCGCTTGGCAGAAGTTGAGCGCTTTACATAGTTAATTGCACTTTTTCGGGTTACGTACATAAATGCACTTTTGCCGATAGGTGAAAAGTCGGGTTAGGAGTTTACAACGCTATCAGCTCTAACATGAGCAAACGCAAGACCTGTTGCATTGCAAATGCTTGTTTACTTAGGCGCTGCGCTCTGAGCACCCATGGTGCCCAGGGCTGATATTTAATTGGCCCCACTATGCATCTGCACAGTGGATGCACTGGCTACCTGCCGAAGAGAATCCTGTCCGTCCCTCCCATCTAGATGGGGATGGATGCCAGCCAGTAGTAGGAGGTATTTTCAGGAAGCATTACACTCTCTATCTTGCTATTTCCCATCAAGTAAGACACCCCAGATATGATTCTGCAACCAATTTGAGCAGAAGTGTAGCATTTCTATTAAGCTTGCGAGCGTTCAAAAAAGAGTACTTTCACTTTAGTGTCTATTCAACCATGTGTTTGCTATCCAAGTACGCAAATGAGAATCTGATGTGTTGTTACTAATGGAGACCTGGTTAAATGGGAGTACAAGGCCAGATTTTATTAAGGCTATTCCCTGTTAAAAACAAGATTCTACATGAAAATTGCCAATCTCAAAGAGCAGACAGTGGAGTTGAACTTCTGTCCTTGAGTTTGGGTAACTTCTGTTTTTTTTATATAGGATTTCATGATTTTAACATATTAACTTGACTTATCTATCACCTCTGCCTCTAACAAAAAGTGCAGGCTTAATAAGGAGTTCTTTAAGGTTCTGTGTGCAGGCCTTCCCACCTGTGGTCACTTTTTGTCAGTTGGTGATTTTAATTTGTGCATGGACTGCGCAGATGAGGACCCCAGAGCTGCACAGTTCTGCCACTCACTATTTTCTCTGGATCTACAATCACATAAAAATCCCTATCCATGAGATGGGTCATATTTTGGACCACCTCTGGCAATTGGAGGTCACGATACGAGACCTTAGTATAATAATGTGTCCTTGGTCAGATCATTAATCAAAAGATCGGTCCAGGTCATCTCTTTTGTTTTCTTTATTTATTGATTTTTTATGAAAGACCACACACAAATAACTAATTCACAGCACACTTGTTGATTTTGTAATGAGTACAGTGCCAACATCTTTCTCTCACTGTCCCTCCTGCATATTTCCATTAGATGAAGAAAAAGCGGACACTTTCTCTCTCCTCAAGACAATAGCTGCCTTAAATCAATCGGTCATTGTAATTTAACAGCCTTAAAGCATCACAGAAAATGGGTACAAATACATTTGGCGACTGTAGGGCACGTGGTGTATGCACATATGTAGGTGGCAGTCAGTCAAGTCCTCAGGCCCCTCAGGGGGGTACACTGTCCACAAATTCAGCTGTTCCATTGTCTGTCAGAGGGCAGTGCAGAAGCAAATAGTTACGCAGTGGATCCTAAATGTCTCCCGGCCTAGACGAGGGAAGCAATTGTTCATTAGGACAATTGTTCATTACGATAAGTAAGGTCAGGAAGCCAGTCCTTGAATTTCAGTGCTCTCCCTGTCCCCAGCGACAAGCTACTCTGTGCTTCGCCAATAGAAAGTCTAGGGCCACATACCTTAGAAAACCAGCTTCAATCTTCCCTGTGTGTGCCAAGAGAGCCAATAGTGCAATGAATGTCAAGGCCTGCCCAATCATTTAATTAAGCGCAGTATTCGACTCACCCTGGTAAGCCTGTATAGGTCCATTTTAGACCAGACAGCCTCAGGGTGGTCATCTCCCCAACTTTTTGCCTGCCTCCTTCCATTTTTCTGACCCTGTTTTTGCTGCTTTTAGGACTCTGCGCACCTTTCCACTGCTGACCAGTGCTAAAGTGCTTGTGATCTCTCCCTTACACATGGTAACATTGGCTCATACCCAATTGGCATACTTAATTTACCTGTAAGTCCCTAGTAAAGTGCACTAGAGGTGTCCAGGGCCTACAAGTTAAATGCTACTAGTGGGCCTGCAGCACTGATTGTGTTAACCACTTAAGTAGCCCCTTAACCATGTCTCCGGTCTGCCATTGCTAGGCCTGTGTTTGCAGTTTCACTGCCACTTCTGCTTGGTATTTAAAACTACTTACCAAGCCTTAAACTCCCCTTTTCCTACACATGTCACCCCTAAGGTAGGTCCTAGGTAAACCATAGGGCAGGGTGCTATGTAAGTAAAAGGCAGGACATGTACTTATGTGTTTTACATGTCCCGGTAGTGAGAAACTCTCAAATTTGTTTCTCACTACTGTGAGGCCCGCTCCTCTCGTAGGCCAGATTTGGAACTGCCCTTCTATACTTTTAAGTGGTAGATTCTGATGTGAAAGGAGTAGCTGTGTCATGTTTAGTATGACCAGAATGGTAATGAAAAATCCTGCTTACTGGTGAAGCTGGATTTAATAGTACTATTTTAGAAATGCCACTTTTAGAAAGTGGGCATTTCTCTGCACTTACTGCCATCTGTGCCTCACAGCCTGTCTCCAATCCATGTCTGGTCTGTGCTGGTTGACATCTTCCCCTGTGCACTCCACACAGACAGCCATAAACACAGGACATTCTGTCACATCTGCATTCTTCTGCATATTGAATGGGTCTCCCTTGGTAGGAAGGGTGGAGGGGCACTCTCTTACACTTCAAAGGCCAGTGGCCTGCCCCACACACAAAAGACTGATAACTACTCACAGGGATCCTGGCAGATAGGTTTGAGTTGAAAGAGGATCCTGTGCACTTCATAACCACTCTTTGAAGTTTCCCCCACTTCAAATACTTTTTTGGGTATATATACTGGGGCTGTGGCCCTCCAAAATTAGACACTTCTGGTTCTGGACCTGGACTCTCTGAGAGATGTCCTGGCTGCCCAAAGGACTCATCTGGACAGCTTTGCTGAGAAAGACTTCTGCCCTGTTTGTTGCCCTGCTGCCTGCTGGCCCCGGACTCTGCTGGAAGGACTCTGCCTTCCCCCACAAGTGCTCTCCAAGGGCTTGGATTGAGTTTGCCTCCTAATCTGAAGTCTCAGGGCCACAAAGACTTCACCAAAGGGAAGAAAATCCCAGTGTGTTGGAAATTTGATGCAACACCTGCAGAAATCGTTGCAGCTCCTGCCTCATGGCTGAAAAATCACTGTATCGTCTACCAGATTGATGCAGGACCTGCTCTTTCTTACCAGCGTGTCAAGGATTTTTAACACATTGTCCCTGGGGGTTAAAATATCCCCTCATTGCAATGAGGAACCAAGGCTGCACTCCTGTAAATCAACGCATCACCTTGCAGCATGGAAAGAAACAACGCCTCGTTTGTGCTGCCCTGGAAAATCCAACGCAACACCTTATTTTTCAACACATCTCCTCCTTTGCGACCCTGTGAGTCGTTATTTCTGACACATCACGGGTACTGTGGGTTACAAGAATACAACCACTGATTTTTAAGGATTGAGACTCATTTAAACTTTTAAAAAGTGATAAGTTGACTTGGGTATATTGGATTTTTTGTCGTTTTGGTCTTCATTTATTCAGATAAATATTATCTGTTTTCCTAAACTGGTGTAGAGTACATTTTGTGGTGTTTTCATTATGTTACTGTATGAGTTATTGCACAGTTCCTTTATACATTGCCTTCTAAATTAAGGCTGCTTACTCGGTGCCAAGCTACCAGAGGGTGAGTACAGGATAATTTGGATTGTGTTGTTACCTACCCTGACTAGGATTGTGGTCCCTACTTGGCCATGGGCGTATACCTCTGCCATCGAGAGACCCAATTTCTAACAGTACACATGACCATGTTAGATGGAGGAAATCTGCCCTAGCCAGCCCGCACCTGTCACATTAATTGCCTGCATGAAGTCTGTAGCGATTTAGTCAGGCCGGAGTGTAGTATAGCCTATGAAGGAATTTAAAGTGAATATAGCAGAGTCGGCTACTAGGTGCTTGTGCTTGTGTTGCTAAAGTCCCCATAAGTGGCCAGGGTATGTCCATACGTGGGTCCCTTACTCCCTGTGCCACTGTATTCAAGCTAGCCTGGCTGATGAGGGGTAGTACCCCAAACTGGTCCCTGGATGCTTGTTTCCTGTAAGGGGGAACCTGGCCTGGCAGTTTGGGGCTGGACTGTTCCCTTGGGGAGCAGGGTCAAGATTGATTTACATATGGCTGGGTCCAAGCTGGGGTGGCATAGTGAACAAAAGAACAATGGATTTAACCCGGATCTGTGACTGGGTTGAGTGTCTGAAAAGTTTCAGCACTCCGTCCATTATCCTTTTATGTTACTAGCTGCTACCCACCCTGTTTGTACTCGGCAATAAGACCTTTGTCCATCTGTGAGACTGACTCCCAGGTCTGCCTCACATTGCGTGCGTGCCAGCACATAAGTACTCCCTATACTGTGCAGCATAAAGAGATGGCAGATTGCAGACTGTGGGAGGTTCAGTGGGGGACCCAGAGGTGACTGCCCTGACATTGTGTCACAGTCAGATGTACAGGAAAGTAACCAGGGGAGATGTAAGCTCATCACCGAAGATATCTCTCAGAGACAGAAAAGTCCAGTTCCAATTGAGATCTCCCCATCTCGGGTATTCTGAAGCAGAAGCGGGCATAATGACCCATGCGTAACAGGGAGTAATGGAGAATATGGAAGTGGAATAGGTCATCCTCTAACTTGACGTCTATCACTGTATTCCGTAAATCTAGGTAGGGCCGATTCGCTGTATTTTGGCCGAAAATACCAGACAGCACATCTGTCTGGTTGGAGAAAGACCTATTGTGGGCTTGCCAAGAGCAAAGCGAAGGCGGCAGCTACCAATCTGGTTAAGAGCCCACCCATTGCGTACCATTGATTGGATTTATTGTCACTCTTTTTTTGCTTGGTTCTCATTCAATGACCTTCCTTTTTGCAGTTTGTCAATCTTGTGTTTGTTCCTCCCCTGGAACATTGCCTCTTTACCATCTTTCTGATAGGCTAGCCTTTATACCTCCATTGTTGACTTTTAGCGAAATTACTTTTTTCTTTTAGGTTAATTCATGCCAAGTGGGTGCTCCTATGTTCCAGTTCTCCCTCATGTGCTTCTCTCACTGACCTGCACTTGTATTCCTCTCACGTGTGTGCTTCTCTGCCATGTCCTGCTCTCCAGGTTGCTCCTTCCTGCCCTCCAGGCTGCTCTTTCCTGCCCTTGTGCTTCTCTCCACCCCGTGCTTTTGTTGCAGTCTCTCACCTGTGTGCTTCACTGCCCAGTCCATGTTGCTGTCTTGTCTTTGTGCATCTCCCTTTTCCTTGTGAAAGTCTTATGTGTGTTTTGCCCCTGCTGTCTCGCTTTGCCTACCCCTGCTGTCTCGCTGTGCCTCCCCCCACCTCCACCAGGTTGGCCTATGAGAGAGACAGGCCTTGCAACAGTGAAAAACGAATTTGGCAGTATTTCACTGTCAGGACACAAAACACGTTAGTATGTGTCCTACCTTAACCATACACTGCACCTTGCCCATGGGGCTACCTAGGGTCTACCTTAGGGGTGTCGTATGTGTAGGAAAAGGGAAGGGTTAGGCCTTCGCTTCAGTCAGATTTACAGTTTAAACCTGCAAACACAGACACTGCAGTGGCAGGTCTGAGACATGATTACATGGCTACTTATGGGGGTGGCACAACCAGTGCTGCAGGCCCACTAGTAGCATTTGATTTACAGGCCCTGGGAACTTCTAGTGCACTTTACTAGGGACTTACCAGTAAATAAAATATACCAATCATGGATAAACCAATCAATAGTACAATTTACACAGAGAGCATATGCAAAAAATAAAGCCAAAATAAACAAGTCAGGAGAATGGAGGCAGAAAGTTTGGGGATGACCCTGCAAAAAGGGCCAGGTCCAACAGGGTTGGTTTGCTGAAGGACACTCGCAACACAGTTACATCCACATAATGAGGTTCCCGGAGACAACAGAGGGGCCCAGTGTAGTATTCTTTCTGAAAAAAATAGCCTGGATGAGACAGAGGCCCTTTGAGTCTCTTCTCCAAGTCCCAGTCTCTGCTGAAACTGGGAGCCCCTTCTAGAGTAATAATACTAATACAGTTACTAAAGTAAAACGGACGCATTAGATTGCACAACATCAGAAAACCTGTACAATGGAAAACAAAAAAGTGATATCTTCCCAGACTAAACGGAAACTATGAATCAGTAATGCAACTCCTTTATTGAAGTTAAGAAACAACAGCAACAGCAATGTGAGACGTATTTCATTATGCTTTCTGCCAAATTGAAGGTCCCTGAAATCTATCAGTCAAGTATTTCTTTAAAAAAGAAAAAGCAAGACTTAGAAGTGAAGTGTTGGCAGCTTGGGTTCCCAGCCCAAGATTGGAACCCATGTGGATTCCCAGGTTACAAGTAGATTTTGTAGTAACA